>NC_045548.1:36654365-36962698 GCF_009769535.1 Thamnophis elegans
GCCTAGCTCCTCCCACTGTTTCCAGACTTGTTACTACTCTACTGGCCAACTGTGCAGCTATAGGAAGAGATGCTGAATTTCTCCCTTTGTTTTGAAATTTGAGGCTTGGCAAGGCTTTACCAATGATTTCAGAAAATAAGCATTGTAACAGTTCAGCAGATTCATCACCATCTGATGTTCCCTCCCAAAGATTGTCCAACTGTTCCATCTCTCAAGCTGGGGGGCGAAATTATACGCCCCTCAGAGAGGGTTCGCAATTTGGGAGTCCTCCTGGACCCACAGCTGACTCTAGAACACCATCTGTCGGCTGTGACCAGGGGGACCTTTGCCCAGGTTCGCCTGGTGCACCAATTGCGACCCTACCTGGATCGGGAGGCCCTTCAGACAGTCACTCACGCCCTTGTGACCTCAAGACTGGATTATTGTAATGCGCTCTACATGGGGCTGCCCTTGAAGAGTGTTCGAAGACTCCAATTAGTCCAGAATGCAGCTGCGCGAGCGATTGTGGGTGCACCAAGGTACACCCACGTTACACCTATCCTCCGCGAGCTGCACTGGCTACCTATTAGTCTCCGAATCCACTTCAAGGTGCTGGTCGCTACCTATAAAGCCCTACATGGCATCGGACCTGGGTACCTGAGAGACCGCCTCCTGCCGATTACCTCTCTCAGACCAATTAGATCACACAGGTTGGGTTTCCTCCGGATTCCATCTGCCAGCCAATGTCAGCTGGCGACTCCCCGGGGGAGAGCCTTCTCTGTTGCAGCTCCAGCCCTCTGGAACGAGCTCCTGTTGAGATCCGGATCCTTACTACCCTCCCGGCCTTCCGCAAAGCCACCAAGTCCTGGCTGTTCCAGCAGGCTGGGGGGAGCTGAGAAGCATCTACCTCCACAGAAATTGTGAATGTTGGTTTTGTTTTTAATATGTTGTCTTTGTCTCGTTCCGCCCTTTCCCTTGTCTTTTGTGAGCTGCCCGGAGTCCTCCGGGAGTGGACGGCATACAAGACAAATAAATAAATAAATAAATAAATAAATAAATAAATAAATAAATAAATAAATAATAAATAAATAAATAAATAAATAAATAAATTTAAATTCCAGATAAGCAAAATTAATGAGAGAAAGGAGGTCTTGTAAAAATGAAACTAATTAAAAAGTTTCTGCTGGCCGATTGTGAGGCAGGGTGATAAATCACTCCTGTCTCCTTTGAAATTTTAAAGTTCTGTAGCGTTTAACAAGGAGATTAAGAAAATAATCATTGTTACAGGAGAATCCAGCCGGCTCGGCGCCATTTTAAAAGCCTCTAAGTAAATAGATTTTCAGAAGAAGATCTTGTAAAAAAAAAAAAGCTAGGATCTTGGTAAACAATTATGTCCTCGTAAACGGATTCAGCTCACATTAAAATCAAATAAATCAAAACTGTGAACTGAGTGGGAGAGATCTTACTTTGTACTGCGCAAGGCAGTTTGAAGTTCCCAGCACGGACGCCGTTCTGCCTTGGGCTGCCCCCCCCCTCTCTGCAGACACAAAAGCTGCAAAAATCGAAGGGCATTTGCCAGCAAAACTATATCTTCTTCCCTTCTTGCCTGAAGGATAAGAAACCTGTTAGATGTCACGTAGTTGATCATCTAAACAGATACGTGACCAGGAATTCGGGGACAGATATTTTAAGCTGCCACCATCAGTAAGCTCCGCCCAGGAAGTCCCGGCAGCTTCTAATGATGCCGGTGCCTTTGGTCTGCCTCTTGATTTAAAAACCCAGGAGAAAACTTGGAGGAAATTTGGGGGACCTTTTGGGACAGCGCTATGCTATTCTGCCAACGAGGGGTGGCTGGCCCAGATGATGCCAAATTGAATTAAGTGGCTAGCTTTGCTGCCGCCACCACAGCTCTCCTCGCCCCCCTCCCTTCTCCTCATTGTATCCTGGCTTGCGGTAGCCCAGGCGGCCTTTGCTTCAGTTTTTCATGACTGGGAGAGCCCTGGAAGCTTTTGGAACCTGTAGGATGGTATTGCCTTGTTGCCTGTCTTCACGGGGTGGGGTGGCTCTCACCACCTGCCTCCCCTCAGCTTATGACCATTGGAGTGTTTATGAACTTTGGACTGCCTACGAACTTTGGACCTTGGTTTTCGGACTTCTGGATTTCCGGACATATCCTGTTTTCTCTATTACGACCATTACTATCTATTATTACTCTAGAGACACCACCTCAACCACCCAGTCTCTGCCTCCCTCTACTATACTATCTGGGAGAGAAGAGAAGACAAACTATTTCACCTGCACCCCCTTGTCATCGATCTGATCCTTGTGTCCCTACTTCACAAACCAGAGACCTTACTTGCACAATTTTAACATCCATCTTAATATTTGCGCACTCCCCTTTTTTTCTTTGTATATGGAATGTATGTGTATGCTTGTGAATGAATGAACCCACCTTTTTTTACTTTATTATATTGTTGTATCTTTTAAACTATAGTGGGGTATGTTTGTGGGGAATGCTTGGTTGAGATGTATGAAGGGATTGAGAGTGCGGTCTGGAGCCCCCTCCACTGAGTGCAGTAGCAGAAGTGGATGGGGGCCTGGATCCACTTCTCATCCCAGAATGCATGGCAGAAATGGCCTGCCGGGAAGAACGGAGGTTACAGGAGGGGAAGAGGGGTCTATGGGTGCGGGGATGGGCCGGTGCATCCCGGTCATAGTTGGGAGACGCAGGTTTGATGGGAGTTACAGGGCTAGCCATTACTGGGGAAGGAGGGTTCGCTACGTTACAGCGATCCCTCCTTCCGGCCCTGATAGCTCCACTCCAGGACCAGATGGCACGGCCCTGGTCTCAGGCTACTGTTGCTAAATGCCAGGTCTGTGGTTCATAAAGCTCCCCTCGTCCGGGACCTAATATTAGACGAGGAGGCAGACCTGGCATGTATTACTAAAACCTGGCTGGGCCATGAGGGAGGAGTCCCCCTCACTGAAATGTGCCCAGAAGGGTTTCAGGTGCTCCACCAGCCGCGACACCAGTAAAGGGGTGGGGAAGTGCCAATCATCATCTGAGAGTCACTAGTCCCTTGTAGGATCCCTGCTCCGGAGACTGTCGGGTATGAGTCCCTGGTGGTGAAGTTGAACCTTGGGGGTCAAGTGGGTCTGTTTCTAATGTACCTACCTCCCTGCCTGTACTCCTTGAGTCAGTACCGAGCTAGCGGTTGAGTTCCCTAGGCTTATAGTGCTGTGGGGACTTCAACCTGCCATCGCTCTGTGAACGCTCTGATGGAGCACGGGAGTTCATGGCTTCCATGACAGCCATGGACTTGACCCAGGTAATTCAGGGTCCGACTCATACAGCGGGTCACATGCTCGACCTTGTGTTTCTCTCGGAGCAGTGGAGATGTGATCTAGATTTAAAGGGCATTGAGATCTTGCCCTTGTCATGGTCAGATCACTTCCTATTGAGGCTTGATTTTCGGAAACCAATCCCATACTGTAGGGACGGGGAACTAATTAGGTGATTCTACCCCAGGCGCCTGATGGACCCTATGGGATTTCATACGGCGTTTGGTGAGATATCTGACTCCCTGGCCCACAGTCCGGCGGAGTCCCTGGTTGCTGCTTGGAATACAGCGGCGGCTGAGGCTCTAAACCGGATTGCGCCTTTACGGCCTCTCCACGGCAGTGGATCCAGGAGGGCTCCTTGGTTTACCAAGGAACTCCGGGAGATGAAGTGCCAAAAGAGACGCCTAGAGTGATGCTGGAGGGCTAGTAACTCCGAATCCGACCAAACACAATTAGGAGCCTTTATTAGGACTTATCTAGTGGCTATACGTGTGGCAAAATGTGCTCATTTTTCCGCTCTTATTGCATCCACAGAATCTCACCCAGCCGCTCTGTTTAGGATAGCACACTCCCTCTTGAAAGAGAGGGATGTGGGTGAGCCCTTACAGGGTAGAGCTGAGGAGTTTGTTCAGTTTCTGTCGGCTAAAATCACTCAGATTCGGACGGACCTGGACTCCACTTGGACAGCACCAGCCAAGATGCCGAGGATCTTGATCTGATTTTATGGAGTGAGTTTCAACTTGTCGCCCCTGAGGAAGTGGACAAAGCCATGGGAGCGGTAAGTGCCTCCACTTGTTTACTGGACCCGTGTCCCTCCTGGCTGGTCTTGACCAGCAGGAAGGTGACACGTGGCTGGATCCAGAGGATTGTTAACACCTCTCTCTGGGAGGGATCCTTCCCGAACCCCCTAAAGAATGCAGTGGTGAGACCCCTCCTTAAGAAGCCTTCCCTGGATCCAGCCATCTTAAACAACTACCATCCAGTCTTCAACCTCCCGTTTGTAGGGAAGGTTGTTGAGAAAGTGGTGGCCTTTCAACTCCGACGGACCTTGGATGAAGCAGATTATCTGGATCCCTTTCAGTCAGGGTTCAGGCCTGGTTACGGCACTGAAACTGCTTTGGTCGCGCTGATCGATGATCTCTGGCAGGCCAGGGATAGAGGACATTCATCTATCCTAGTGCTTCTTGACCTCTCAGCGGCCTTCGATACCATCAACCATGGTATCCTTCTGCGGCGATTACGGGAGGTGGGAGTGGGAGGCACCGTTTTACAGTGGTTCTCCTCCTACCTCTCAGACAGGTCACAGTCGGTGTTGGTTGGAGGACAGAGATCAACCCCTAGGCCCCTCAAATATGGGGTGCTGCAGGGTTCGGTCCTGTACCCACTCCTATTTAATATCTACATGAAGCCGCTGGATGAGATCATACGTCAGCACGGGATCAAATATCATCAATATGCAGACGATACTCAATTGTATCTGTCCGCCCCGTGCCAACTCAGCGAAGCAGTGGAAGTTCTGTGCCAGTGCCTGGAGGCTGTCAGGGTCTGGATGGGAGCGAACAAGCTTGCACTCAACCCAGGCAAGACCGAGTGGCTATTGATGCTACCTCCCAAGGACAGTCCAGACATTCCACCTTTTAGCCTGTGGGTTGAAATTATACACCCCTCAGAGAGGGCCCGCAATTTGGGTGTCCTCCTGGACCCGCAGCTGACGTTAGAACACCATCTGTCAGCTGTGACCAGGGGGGCTTTTGCCCAGGTTCGCCTGGTGCACCAGTTGCGGCCCTATCTGGACCGGGAGGCACTTCGAATGGTCACTCACGCCCTCGTCACCTCAAGACTGGATTACTGTAACGTGCTTTACATGGGGCTGCCCATGAAGAGTGTTCGAAGACTGCAGTTGGTCCAGAATGCAGCTGCGTGAGCGATATTGGGTGTACCTATTGGTCTCCAAATGCGCTTCAAGGTGCTAGTCGTTACTTTTAAAGCCCTACATGGTTTAGGACCTGGCTACCCGAGAGACCATCTCCTGCCACATATCTCCCAACGACCAACTAGATCTCACAGGTTGGGCCTCCTCCGGGTGCCATCGACCGGACAATGCTGGCTGGCAACTCCCCGGGGGAGAGCCTTCTCTGTAGCTGCGCCGGCCCTGTGGAATGATCTACCCGTAGAGATCCGGACCCTTACCACTCTCCTGGCCTTCCGTAAAGCCACCAAGACCTGGATGTTCCGGCAGTCCTGGGGCTGTTGATCAATGTCTAGCCCCACCTACACTGAATGGATGATGTGCAATTTTAATTATGTACCTTTTTAAAAATTTTAAATGTTTTTTATTTATCTGTAAGCCACCCAGAGTCCCTAGGGAGTGGGCAGCATACAAATTTTATTAAATTGGAAATTGGAAATTTTACTCTCTGAACATTTTCTAGTTTTTTTAAAATGTCCTTAAAAAGATTACATTGAAAAGGTTTTTATTTTCCATTTTTTCATTTTCATACACTCACATATATACTGTGCATAGCCGGGGCCATACAACATTAAACAATAATCAAAGCAATTCCTCTTGTCAACAATACCCCCCAAAATAGAAACCCAATACACCTCTTCCACTCTCCATACACCTCTTTCTTCCACCCCCTCCAACTTTCTATCTTCCATCCATCATTCCCCTCTACCCTACTTCCCCTCCCCCTCTACTACTCCTCTCTCCCGATCCACTCCCTCCCTTCCTTCTCACCCTCCCTCCCATCCTCTCTCCCGCCCTCTCTACCCATCTTTCTTCTATCCCACTCCTCCTCCCCTTGGTGTATTTCCACTATATGTCAATGTACTCAACTTGTCCTATTTTTACAGAGAAATTAAAAAGAAACAGTATACATGTGAAGTCGCATTACATTGAAATCTAACACATAGTATATATCCCTCCATCCCCCCACACTCCCCCCAACACCCCACCTCCCTCCCCCCGACTTCCCAGAGCCCGTACACAGTATAGATTTTTAACAAACACAGTCTAAAATATATTGAGAAAAAAGAAATAAAAAAAGAGGTTAATAACATCTTTACATTGATCTTAGCTTCTTCCTGCTACACTAACTTTGAACAGTTTAAATCATTCCTGATCTTAAGCATAGGCTATCTGGAATATCTTAGTCCCGTATTTGTTTTGTATATAGTCAATCCATTTTTTCCAGTCTCGTTTATATCTCTCATTTGAATGATCTTTAAGATATGCCGATATTTTAGCCATCTCAGCTAAATTTGTAACTTTCAATGTCCATTCTTGAATTGTAGGCAAATCTTCCTTCTTCCAGTATTGTGCCACCAACAGTCTTGCTGCCGTTATTAGGTGCAGAATCAAGTTAGTCTCTACCACTGTAAAGTCAGTACTTATACCTAGTAAAAATAACTGAGGAGTAAACTTTATCCTTCTTTTAAAGATATTTTGCATAATCCACCATATTTTTATTCAAAATGCCTTAACCTTTTGGCAGGTCCACCATATATGAAAATATGTAGCATCGAGAGAACCACACCTCCAACATTTAGGCTGTACATTCGGATACATAGAAGCCAGCTTTTTAGGATCTAAATGCCATCTATAGAACATCTTATAAAAATCTTCTCTCAGGTTTTGAGCTTGTGTAAATTTCACATTTCTTACCCATATTCTTTCCCATGTATCCAACATTATTGGTTCCTCAATATTTTGAGCCCACTTTATCATACAATCTTTAACTAATTCTGTTTCCGAACCCATCTGTATTAATACATTATATATCCTCTTTAAATGCATTAAACTTTGATCTCTTATTTGTTTAAACAAATTATCCTCAACTTGGATAAAACCAATTTTTTGATCTATTTTCCACCTGGCCTGTAATTGCCCATACTGGAACCATGTTTGAACTACCTTCTCCTCTTTTAATACCTCTAAAGATTTTAGTTGTAGTACCCCCCCTTTCCAAAATGAGAAGCTGTCTGTAGGTAATTCTATCTTGTTTTTGTGCTATATTCATATTTTCAATTGCATGTCTAGGAATTGCCCATATGGGTATCTTGTCATTTAATTTATATTGGTATTTTTTCCAGATTGCAGTAAAGCATTTCTTAAAATATGACTTTTAAAATTCTTATCCAATTTTTTGTTGAATAACAGGTAAGCATGCCAACCATATACCAGATCGTGTCCCTCGATATTCAGTATTCTATCATTAAATGAGTCCAATCACTAATTACAGATAGCACCACTGCATCAAAATATAGTTTTAGGTTAGGTAATTTCAAGCCTCCTCTCTCGCGTACATCTTGCATTATTTTCCTCTTTACCCTCAGCTTCTTTCCTGCCCATACAAATTTGTTGATACCCTTCTGCCATTCTAAAAGATTCGGATCTTTTTTAAGTATAGGTAACATTTGGAAGAGAAATAAAAATTTTGGTAAGATGTTCATTTTCACTGCCGCTATCCTACCCAGCAAAGATAAGTGCAATTTCTCTCATTTTTTCATCTCTGTCTGTATACTATGCCAAAGTGGTTCATAATTATGCTTATATAGTTTCCCATTTGAAGTTAAAATATTAACTCCAAGATATTTGACTTTTTTGACTACCTCACATCCTAGCATCCCTCCTAGTTCTTCCTTTTGTTTAGTATTCATATTTATAGCTAATATTTTTGTTTTTCCTAAATTTATTTTAAAACCAGACACTTGGCCATATTGATTAATCGTATTCATTAAAACCATACTGGATTCCTGTGGTTGTTCCAATATTATGACCAAATCATCCGCAAATGCGCGGATTAAAGATTAATAAAATCTACATCTGGTTTCATTTGTAATTTTTCTAAGATATAAAGCTTTGTACACTAGGTTTTAAAAATAATTTTTTCTCCAGTGTTGTTCTTTGTTACATAAATGTTCTACTACAATTTTTTTTTCAAAATGTAATTCTCCTCTTTCACTATTTTTTCTACATGGAAGTTAAGTACATGTGGAAGCAGGATTTTGAGCCTGCATCCTTGGTTAAATGGGGAATTGCACAGGCTAGGAATTTAGTATTAATCAGAGACAACTTAATTTGATTTAAGATAGAGATGTACATTGTCAATCAGCTGTTTGGCAAAGAGCAGGGAACTGAATAAGTCTCCTAAGGCTCTTATCCTTGCCAAACAGCTGATCATTAGTATTCAGATTATGCCCAGCCCAGCTCCGTATCTCAAGTGAGCTGAAAAACGTTAGTTTGTTTTTAGACTTTCTGGGTGAAGTTTATTTCCTGTTTTGTTACTTGATTTGAACATTGGCCATTCAGGCTGTTTTGGGGTTTAGAACATCGTGTTGTTACTTAGTTCAAATGATATGCATAAATGTAATATGGCTTGTCCTAGTAATATATTGAAACACTGGGTTGCAAAGTGTGGGTGCTCCATCACGGAAAGCTTTTAAGAAGAGACTGGGCCGCCATGTGTCTGAAATGGTGTAGGGTCTCCTGCTTGAGCAGGGGATTGGACTAGAAGACTTCCAAGATCCCTTCCAAATCTGTTCTTCTGTTAAAATGTCCCATAGGTGCTTTTCAAAAGGCAATTTGATTTTCTGAGTTTTTTCCTTGAAAATGTTTCACTTCTAATCCAAGAAGCTTCTTTGCTTCTGACTATATGATGGAGAATGGACGGATTTAGAATAGAGTGGTTAGAATGCAGTACTGCAACCTACTTCTGCTGACTGCTGGCTGCAGTTCAACAGTTCAGTTCTCACTGGCTCAAGGTTGACTCAGCCTTCCATCCTTCCGAGGTGGGTAAAATGAGGATCCAGATTGTTGAGGACAATAGGCTGACTCTGTAAACCGCTTAGAGAGGGCTGTAAAGCACTGTGAAGCAGTAAATAAGTCTAGGTGCTATTTCTATGGTTATTTACAGTGCAGGGGTGGGTTTCTGCTGGCATTACTGCCAGTTCAGCGTGCACAAAATTTTAGAAAAGGAAAAAAAACACATTTCTGCAGTGAAAATTGTTCTGTGCATGTGCAGAACCGAAAATCAAGATACCGCCGCTGGTTGAGAACCAGTTCGGGGGCATGGCAGGCATGGGGCACTGCCGATTCCAGCGACCCAGACTGTCAAGTTGCTACTGGTTCGGCCAAACTGATCTTTAACCGGTAGAAACCCACCTCTGATACAGTGCATTCAGAAAGTATTCAGACCACCTTCACTTTTGTCAATTTTGTTATGCTGCAGCCTGAATCTATAGTTGTTGAAATTCATTTTTTCACATTAATCTATTTTCTAAATATATTAATAATGACAAAGTAAAAACAGAATATTAGAAATGTGTGTGATGTGTAGCCCAAACAAGACACTATTAAATTAAATACTTACATAATATCAACCAAGCATGATCTTACCTCAAACTATAAAAAGATATGGAACCACATCAACAGATTATTCTACTTCCAGACCCCCTTGTCTGAAGGAACATCCTCTATTCAGGTTCTTACAAAATGCTAGCAGGTTCAGGACCAGACAGACCTCATGGGATATAATCTTATCCGGGTTTTCCAGAGCCCCTCTAGATGGCACTCTTTAATAAACAGGATTGGTTGGATCTAATGGGATAGACAGAAAGAATGGGAGACAGATGATAACTGGAGCCCATGTGATAACAACCAGCACCTTACATTACATTTGGAAGCATATTGAACATTATTCCAGCCCATGGAGGAATCATGTAATGTGGGTATACCAAGGTGCTATTGTAATCTGTACTACTTTATACTGGATCAGTTGCAATTTCCAAGTGATATTCAAGGGCAACTCCATGTATAGTCTACTTGAACAGGGACCAAATCACAAGTGACTGTTACCCAGGCTAGGAAAAGGTATAATTGATGCACAAGATGAAAACAGAAGCACAAGTGCAGGAAGTACCATAAATTGTGCACCATTTTTTTTTTCTGGGGCAGTGCTAATGATAAAGCTGGGTGGAGTTGCTGTAGCACTATTTTGGAGCTATAAATAAATGAACAATGAACTAGTTCAAAAATAAACTAGCTGACCAATCATATATTTCATGGAAAAGGATTCACTTTCATCACTACTTTGGTAGAACATTTTGTCTAAAAATGTGACAAAACAAGCACCAGAATGAAATAAGACATTGTTTTGGCAGTATGCCAAGTCTTCTGGTTCACTTCATTTTTGGATAATTATTGCTTCTGCTCTGATTTTAATACTACACATTGCCCAGGGGGGGGTTGGATTGGGTGGTCTCACAAATTTAAGAAATTTAATTTAATCAATTATTTTTTCTTGATAAATTCTTGGTGCGAAGTGTTTAGTCTCATAAGCAGCACAATGTTTAATTCCTTTCATTTATAAAAAATCAATGTCAAAATACAATTCTGCTAACTTTATTTTTATGTTTTTGAAAACAAATACACTGAAACATAGCCATTTCTAATATAGTCTGATTGCTATGAAACCTGTTGTGACTCAGCAGAAGTCTCCTGTGAGTCTTTTCGGGATGCAAGATTAACAATGCAGCTGGGGCTCGTTTGTGGCGTCTTCTGGTGATAAAAGGACGGATGGTGCCATGCCCTGGTTGCAGGAGTCAATGTTCATTCATTAGTTCATCATTCATCGGTCATGGTTTGTTTGTGAGAGACACTTGGAGAAGTGATTTGCTTTCTGTAACCCTGATTCAAGGAGACTGGCTCGCAGCCAGTCAGAGCCGAGGACTGATAAAGTTCATTCCTTTTAAGTTTGTCTGCCTGTCGTCTTTGAACGAGCGGAAAAGGGGGGACAGAACAGATTGACTCCTGCCTGACAAGCCTCCATTGGAGTAATTATGGAGCAATTAATTGCTGAAAATAGGCAAATGGCCCAACAAATCGCGATGTTGGCGGACCAAATTAAACAGCTGCAGAGAGCTGCAAACTCCCCCCCCAACCAAGGAGGAAGTGCCCAGTAGCCATGCCAGATAAATATGATGGGAGTCTGGCCATGTTTGCCACGTTTCTGGGACAATGCCAGCTGTTCCTGAGTTTGAGAGTGGAGGACTTTCCCACTGACCAGACGAAGGTGGGATTCATTATCAGTTTGCTCTCAGGCACAGCTGCCCGTTGGGCTACCCCCTTGTTAACTCAGCTGAGCCCTTTGTTGGATGACTTCCAGGGCTTTTGTCAGTACTTCAAATGGATGTTTGAAGATCCTATCAAGGGGGAAACATCAGCTAGAAGTCTGAAGTCACTGCAGCAGGGGAGTGGTTCATTGCAAAATTATGTTAGTGAATTCAGGCTGCGTAGCCAGGATTCCACGTGGAATGAACCAGCTCTAATGGACACGTTCCAGGATGGATTGTCTGAGGCCTTGCAGGATGAACTGGTGAGGGTGGACAGGCCACAGACGTTCGACGCGTTGGTCCACCTGTGCCTCCGGATAGACACCCGGCTGTAGAGGCGAAGGCCTCGCTGTGCATTCCAGGAGACCACCAGCATGCCGGTTCAGCAAGGGACTGTAGTGGACTGGGAGGAGCCCATGGAGTTGGGTGCTGTCAGGTCTAGAGTGTCACGTACTGAGATAGACAGATGACGCGCTGAGGGATTGTGCTTCTACTGTGGGGATCTTGGACACCTGGCAGGGAGTTGCCCCAAGAAGAACAGAAGAGTTGCGCAGACTGCAGCCGTCCCTCAGCAAAGCACTATCATGTCGGACAACCAGCACGTTTGTGTGGCTGTGATACCCCGTTCGCACAAGGTAGCGTGCATTCAGGGGGTGTGGAGTCCCAGGGTGGATGCCCTGCCGAGTAAAGTAGAGAACTCTGACCCTACGAACTCGCTTCCACCTCGGACTGTTCTACCCATTGCATCCTGCGCTGCCGTTTGTCATCTCGTGAGCAAGCAGTCTCTGATGTGGGATGCACAGTGGGGTGACGACTGGTGGAGCGTCTAAAGGTGGAAGTGGGGCTGACGTCCCCATGGACTTTGGAAGGGGATCTTTTGAAGTGTCGGGGTCGGCTCTATGTTCCCACAGGGCACATCTGTCGACGGTTGCTCTCGCAGGTTCATTGCGCTTCTGCATTCAGACATTGGTTTTTTTTCCGGATGTTGCGCTTGGCGTCCCATCAATTTTGGTGGCCCCATCTGAAAAATGACATGCGGAGGTGCGTGGAGTCATGTGCCCAGTGCCAATGGGCCAGGTCTGCAAGGAGAGCTCCGCCAAGATTCCAGCCTTTGTCAACCCTGGTCCCCGCAGCACTGGACTTTGTTTCTAGGTTCCCGGCGGGGTACCAGTGTCATGGACTGTGTTCCGTGGAGGCCGTCACCAACCCTTCTGGGCCGCACCCCGATTGTTGGAACTGCCAGACTCCGACGGTGAGGAGTCATATGAGTTGGCCTTGGAGGACGTGGAGGACCCTGGACAGGGTTTTAGGGCTCAGCTGGAGCTAGTAGAGCCGCCGCCAACCTCCGACACTATGGGGGCTGGTGGGTCGGCCTTGGAGAGGGTGGAGGACCTTGGACAGGGTGTTAGGGCTCGGCCGGAGCTAGTAGAGCTGCTGTCAACCTCCGACAGTATGGGGGCTGGTGGGTCGGCATTGCAGAGGGTGAAGGACCCTGGTCAGGTTGTTAGGGCTCGGCCAAAGCTGTTAGAGCTGCCATCAACCTCCAACAGTAGGGGGGTTGGTGGGTTGGCCTTGCAGAGGGTGGAGGACCCTAGACAGGGTGTTACAGCTCAGCCAAAGTGGTTAGAGCTGCCGTCAACCTCCGACAGTAGGGGGGTTGGTGGGTTGACTTTGCAGAGGGTGAAGGACCCTGGACGGGGTTTCAACGCCGTGAAGGGTGGAAGGAAACATGGTGGCCATTGGATACCTAGGGAGTTCTGGCTCAAGGGGGCTATTCCTGCAGAGGTTTGGGACTCATGAAAAAGGCACCACAGGAAATGGGTGCGGGCCCTCTTGTGGACAAGTCATTCCGACCTCATCCAGACTATCGGAACCCGGGGAAAGGGCCCTGCGGTGGGGGATGGTGTTTTGTTTTGCATTCTGTTATCTTCTCATCAGAGACGTTATTTATGTTTATTTTTGGGCTCGCAGCCAGTCTGAGCCGAGGACTGATAAAGTTTTTTCCTTTTAAGTTTGTCTGCCTGTCGTCTTTGAACGAGCAGAGAAGGGGGGACAGAACAGAAACCAATCAATAATCTGATCTCTAAGTTACAAACCTACTTGCTGGTAATGCAGGGGAAAAATAATGGTATCCCTTACAAAGTTCTTGTACTGAGTTAATTGATATGGAACAGAAAAATACATGTTTAATATTAATTAATGCTCAAATTTACAGTGAAGGTGAAAGTGTGATTGGAGAATGTCTTTGTAGATTCTTATTCATCCAGATTATAGTTGTCTCAAAGGTGCTTTTTCAAAAGGCAGTTGGGCGTAATTGAGAAATTTGATGGAAAGAGTTGCTTTTCGTTCACATGCTAGAAAGTACGTAAGTTGGAAGAAAAATTTACTAGATGCTTTTAAAAGCAAGCCATTCAAAAATATGTTATAAAGCCAATACTTGAAATGATTTAGAAGCTTATGTTTCATTTAAATTTTCAATTAAAAATAGACTTTTTTTAGCTTTGCCAGATCTTTTAATAGAATTCATATCTAATGCTTAGTGGATCTGGGTACTTGAGAGACCGCCTTCTGCCGATTACCTCCCTAAATCGACCAATTAGATCGCACAGACTGGGCCTCCTCCGAATCCCATCTGCCAGTCAATGCCGACTGGCGACCACACGGAGGAGAGCCTTTTCTGTGGCAGCTCCGACCCTGTGGAACGACCTCCCCGTTGAGATCCGTACCCTCACCACCATCCAGACCTTCCGCGCAGCCCTCAAGATCTGGCTCTCCCAGCAGGCCTGGGGATAGGTTCCTAATTTACCCGCCCGAGTGTTTGATTGCTGAACGAAAGTTGTGTTTTTACTATTTTTTCTTTGTTCACATTCTGTTTTGTTTTTTTTTGACGCTGCACCCCCTTCCCTTGTGGTTGTAAGCCGCCCTGAGTCCCCTCAGGGAAAAGGGCGGCCTATAAATCCCAATAAAACTCTAAACTCTAAAAAAATCCCAATAAACTCTTAAAGCTCTTTTTAAGCATTTGCTAAGACACAGAGATTCTGCTGGTTTAGCTGTTTTTTCCAGAGAAGTGTCTATAGTAGCACAATGATATGACATGATGACTACTTATAGAACCAGATATGTGTTGGAAAGCAAATTATGAAATTACCATTAGCTCTTTATCTGAATGAAGCTGAAGAGTGAAAAAGTTCATATTTTGTCCCAGGGACAGTACATTAGGCCATGCTCTGGAGCTCAGATGCAGATCGTTTTTGGTCCTTAGTGTCAGATTTCTCAGTCCACTCTAGGGGGAAATGTTGTTTTTCTCTACAGTTGGGACTCTCAAACATTGTTGTAGACTTGTAATTTCCTTTGCTTCTTATTGGCCAGAACAGCTGAATTAGTTTAGCTCTCAGTGATAATAAGAAAGTTGCCAGACATAATAAATCGTTGACAATGTGAATTGCTGGCTAGTGTGAAATGATTTAGAAATATACTGAGGTTCTCAGCAAACTGCTGCAAGCGGTGTCAGTTCCATCAGGTGATTAATATTCTTTCTATTGGGTTAAAAATTCTATGGGATTAAAATTCCTAGAAAGTGCAAAAGAAAAGCAACATAAATATAAACAAAGAGGTATTGTATGGAAGGCTAGTACTCCCAAAATTTTAAAATCTCTACAGTAGGATTTTTTACTCTTTTTAAATAATGAAAATAGCTGTCTGTATCTATGTCATCTGTTTGAGAATAGTTTTAAGACTAGAAAATATGTTGCATATAATTGAAAAATATCTCTAGATTTCTGGAGAAAATATACTAGCTATTTGAATTTTGATTTTTTTGGTGAGAATTGGAATCAACTCACATTTTTTTCTGTGAAAATTAGTTATTTACAAGCTCTTTTAACTGCAGTAGCAGCAATTTTGTCATTATTTTGGTTTTGCTCAGGGCTGCCCTTATAGATCTGGAGGATGTGAACAAAGTGTGTAGATAAATGAATGCCACTACTTGATTGCTAGACCCATGCACTTCTCGCTGATTAAATAGCCAGATTGTGATTGAGTTCAGGATTAAAGGAAATGATCACTTACATGAGGCAAAATGTGTTCTGCATGGTTAAAAGAGGGAGTCAATCTTTTAATACATTTATATCCCAGCAGAATCAAATTGATTACACAGTGATTACAAAACTTTCATCAAAAAGCCTTCTCTTTACTTTGTAGATCAAATTATAGTTACAATCTCAAATATTGCATTCTTGGGCAAGTTGATAAGACAATTGGCAATTTAGCAGTAGTGTAGTAGGATGAAACAGTTTTTATAGATCCATTTCAAATGGGCATCATTCAGAATTTTGGTGTGGGATACCATCAGTATGCTAAAGATACCCAGATCTACTGCTTTATACATTCCAAGAAGATAAGCAGTGATAATCTTGATTGTTGAAGTTGATAATGTATTAGCTAAAATTTAATCCAGACAAAATTGGGGGTAGTGTTGGTAAAGATAAAGTTGGACTCTGGAATTGAGATGAGGCTTGTTCTGAATGGAATGTGTGGATGTGCTCCTGATCTCCAGCTGTCACTAGGCTGATAAAGTAGCAGCTTTGCCAAGGAATATATTAGCACGATTATGCATATTGTAACAACTTTCTGATTTGGTTAGCCTTGACAAAAGCATCCACATTTTGATACATCTTCTGCAATGTATTTCATATGGATTACTTTTGCAAAGTGTCTGGAAAATGCAATTAGTAGAATTAGAAACCATCCCATGTACAGGGTTAATAGGATAACAATAGAAGAGAATATATGTAGCTCAGGATTGAATTGTGGAGTCCCTGGTCCTCTCTGAACTTGATTGTTTCATTACTTGGCTAGGTAACATTTTCAATGCTTATAAGGGAGTTTCCTCTCTATTTATATGCAATTGCTTGCCCTCTCAGTGTTGGTATGAATGTTGTTTTCTCCTTGGACATGAGGATGCATGAGAACTTTTACCAATACACAATTTTGAAAATCGTGATGGATTAAATTTCTTATTCATCTTTATTCTTACACTTCTCCTTCCTTTATAATTGAGCAGAACCACAAAGTTTAGAAAATGAAATATGTCAAAGTAAGATATGCCCTATTTTTGTTACTTTTAAATAGGAAACAACATTGTATCATCTTAAGGTACTTTAAAAATCCAATCCATTTAAATCTATTTGAAAATATAAATTGCATTTGTTCCTATTTAATTGCCACAGAGTGTTTTTTTTAACCTCATCATAGAGATCCGGGAAGCAATGCTAGTTCACAAATATAGATTTGTGACGACAGTAATATAGGTTAAAAAGCTGAATTTAATGAAATACCCCTCAAAATAAGAAAGGACCCAGATAGCCTAGTGACTTGGCACACATTAAACTTTCTGCATATTTTAGTATTGGAGGTAAAATGTTAGACAGAACAAAAGAAGAAAAAGGTGTAGGTGTGCTCAGAACAGATGACAGCAAAATGAGCAGACAATGTGATCAGGCAACTAAATGCAAACAAAATTCTGAGATGCATCATTAGAGGGATCACCAGCAGGAAAAAAGAGTTCCTAATCCTTCTATATAGGGCTTTAGTCAGACCTCACTTGGAATACTGTGTCCAGTTCTGGAGACCTCACTCAAAAGAGATATTCATAAGATTGACCGAGTCCAGAGATGGGCAACAAAAATGGTGCAAGGTCTGAGGAACAAAACATCTCAGGTGAGATTGGAAGAACTGAATATATACAGCCGGTGGACAGAAAGAAAAGGAGTGACACGACTGAAATCTATTAAGGGTGTGAATATGGTTCTAGAAGGCAGTATTTTCAATATTAAGCAATAATCAGGACCATGGAAGCATAACCTCAAACTGACAGGAGAAAAGTTCAAAAGGAATGTTAGAAAATATTACTTCATAGAAAGAGTGGTGGAAGTTTGAAACAAACTTTCAGTGGAAGTAGTGGGTCAAATCATCAGTTACTAAATTTAAACATGCTTGGAATAAACATGTCCATCATCCAACAAAAATGTAAAAAAAAGAATTAAAATAAAATTAATAAAATATAAAAATAATAATTAAAAATAATAAATAAAATAAATTCAAAGGCAGACTCGATAGACCACCAGGTCTTTTTCTGCCATCAGTTTTCTATTTTTATAAGAGAGAGTCTTTAAATGACATTGAGAATGATTTGAAAATCAAATAATTATTGATATGACAGGATCCAGGAATAAGATTATAGAAAGGCTCATCATATGGAACTGGTTGCAGACAAATATTATCTTAGAAAGCAGAAAAAGGATTTGATTCAGAATACAGCTGGATTAATTTAGATACCCTTCTTAGTTCCTTCTTTGTTCAGTGGCATAAATCAGGAAACCATTATTCTTTCAGAGACCAACCTAAAGCTATTATTTGCAAAACAGATAGCATTATAATTTGTTGTATAATGCAGAGAATAAATTGCTATCTCAGCAGTGATAAAAAAATGAATACTCTTATTTTGAATTCCCTTAAATTCATTACAGCATGGAAACACATCACTTTTTGGAATGCATAAATGAATATATTCAGCGGCTAAGATTATAAGATCAACTGTATATGCAAGATAATAAATTCCACTGTAATCAGTGGACCTTATTCTGAGTAAACATACTTGGAATCAAATTATAAGTTTTTTTCCTAATATACCACGCATGAAAAATGCAACTTTTATAAGATATATATTAGATAGGTTTATCTAATAGAATAAATAGCATGTTCTTTTTATCGAATACAACTGTTCTGCTTAAAGGGCTGCTTTAAGTTCTTTCTACTCAGTGGTATTCTGCTGTTTCTGATGCTTATGAACATTTTAGAGAGATCTGCAAAAGTGCTTTAGTTCTTTAGACAGACAACATGAACTTGGAATGGATTGGCAAAACTGCGATAAAGTAAGCATGAATCTTTTTTTTTTAAAAAAAACAACTAAATTTGGGATCAAATCTATGGGATTCCCATGTTGATTATGTGAGAAACTGTTGAACATATTGTACATATTATTTTTTGGGGCTGGGACTTTCAAACTCCCTTTGTAATGTATTATTGGTTCTTATTAGCTATTGCTGCAAGGGTGGGAAACTTCAAAACCCAGCTGCCAATTTTAAATTAGTAAGTGACCTATGCCAAAATCCATGTTTGAATGTTGCTCTTTCTCAAGAGCGTCTTTGAAAGTTGGAAACAGATAATGATTACTAGGAAACACACTGAAGCAAGATGAAAAAAACAGCCAGATCCTCCTGGCTGAAAAATCAGAACTGTTACCTAAGATAAAGAAAGACATTTTTCACTGTGAGAAATGCAAACCCCATATCTGCAGAGCTAGTTATTATCAGTGGGCTGCTTTGCTGCACCTGATGCTACCCACTTCCATGCTTAGTCCAAAGAGAAACCAGAAGGTATATAACTCTACTTTGTTTCTCCTCTGTCTTGACTACAAATGAAGAAGTAATGTAGAAAAATAGAGGAAGAAACCAGGGTTAGCTAGCACAATGTTGTTCCTTGGCTGTAATTTGGACTCTAGCATATTCCTGTGCTGACTTTTTCACTTTTGATTAACCGTGATTGACAAGCATTATCTGGACAGCATAAAAGCAACTAAGATAAATACAATAAAATGAGTGAGTGGGAGTGAACTTTTTGGACTTGGCATATCAAAAATTCAGAAAATACCTAACTTGAGTCTACTGGTGTGTAGAAAGAGAAACAATTATCTATCTCCCTGTCATTTAAACCACCCTAAACAGTGGCAGTTGGCCATAGTGCTGAGTCTGAGCCTGAAGTTGAGTCCCAGGACTTGACTTCAGCTTTAATATCACCACTGCTGTCTTGCACTGTTCCTTAAGGTATGCAAATCTTGGGAGATGGTGCAATTATCCCCATGGCCCAGCATTCCTCAGGATGTATCACATATGCTGCTTTCCTTCAAGTGGTGCTCTCTTTTGGTTGACAAGCCCCTGCAACCTACCCAAGGATGCTCTGGGTCACATGAGGCTTTCATTTTTCAAGGGGCTCACAGAATAGTTTTCTATCCAGAAATAACACAAAAATATGGCATACCTTCAAAAATAGTTGTTGCCAGGTGTTGATAAATGCTGGCATGTAATCCAAAATGTTGTGGCATGTAACCTTTGATTCAAGGGTGGCTTCCTGAACTGGTTAGTACCGGTTCTCTACTTGCATTGCTCATGTGCGCGCTGGCCGTGCATTGCTTGCACATGCACATTTGACTAAAAATTGCTTTATGCATGCGCAGAACCATGCTGGCCCTGGCAGAAGACACCGGAGAACCAGTTTGGGGGGGTGTCAGGCCAGGGTCACTGCTGGTTCTGCCAAACAGGGCTGAATCGGCAGTAACCCACCTCTGCTTTGATCCTTGCTTCATAGGTTCACCACCAGTGTCCCAGAGGATGGCCTTTTTATCACTTTCTATGGGTAAATTCAATTATTAAATTATCTTCAGAAACCATGATAAAAGTGAGAGGTACATTATTAAAAACAAATCTGAAATAATCTTTACTATGGTATTGTTTCTGTGGCTAAAGATGTATCAGAACTGGTCCCCACAAACCCAGTTTAATTTTTATTTATTTATTTTCTATAAATAAATTCTATATTGCCCATCTCCCTTAAAGTTACCTCAAGTAGTATATTAGACTGCCAGGGTTTGGGTTTTTTTTGGGGGGGGGCGGAAAGGGAAACACTGTTACTGACAAAAGTTTGATGATTGATGGTTTCATTCAGGTTAATGTTAGTTGTTTATTTTTTATTTATTTAGTTAGTTTGTCACTCATGGACAAGATAACAGGAATAAGAATAAACATGAATAAGAATACAGGAAATTACAGGAAATGAATGCCATTATGTGGTTGTGTCTTTAAGTATGAATGATTTGAGTAAAAGCATGTTCAAATAATTGTAGTCAAATGAGAATTGTGGTACATTGATAGTAAGATATACAAAGATTTTTTATTTAAAGTGTATAATCTAATATGAACTATAAGTAATGACTGTGGAAGAAATGCACAAAAGTTATTTGTAACCAATCGACACGCTTTCTACAAGATGTAATGAAGGATGATTCTTTTTTTGTGTTTTTGTACAATTAAAATTAAAAAAAACTTTTCAAAAATAAAAGAATACAGGAAATGGGTACAAATAAATGGGGACAGGAGGAGAGGGACATTAGGCACACTGGTGCACTTATGCATGCCCTGACTGACCTCTTAGGAATGGGGTAAAGGTAATAGTAGACCGTTTAAGGTTAAAGTTATGAGGGTTTGAGGATGTAACAACAGAGTCAGGTAGTGCATTCCAGGCACTGACCACTAAGTTGCTGAAGTCGTATTTTCTGCAATCGAGTTTGGTGCAGTTTACCTTGAGTTTGTATCTATTGTGTGCTCGTGTATTATTGTGGTCGAAGCTGAAGTAGTCATTGACAGGTAGGATATTATAGCAGGTAATTTTGTGTACTACGCTTAGGTCAGACCCAGTGGTGGGATTCAGCCAGTTCGCACTACTTAGGGAGAACTGGTTGTTAACTTTCTGAGCAGTTTGGTGAAATGGTTGTTGGAAGAAATAATAGGGCCGAGAACTGGTTGTTAAATTATTTGAATCCCACCACTGGTCAAAATGTAGGCGGTGTAGTTCTAGGTTATCCAAGGCCAAAATTGCGAGCCTGTTGGCATAAGGGATTCTGTTGCAAGTAGAGGAGCAGAGTACTCTTCTTGTGAAATGCCTCTGGACTCGCTCAATTGTGTTAATGTCTAATTAATGTCTGGTTGGTCATCTATCTGTTTGAACTTTCAGATACCTTGATATGAATCTAAGAAGTTAATGTACTTATCTTAATTTTTATTAACTTCATGAGAAACATTTATTGTAAATAATGACATTTGTTTTTAGTTCTAAAAATGACAAACATATTTCTGCTTTAAAGGGCAAAACAACACTGTAGAAAAGTCTCTGGGAACTCAGTGCCCCCCCCCCACCCCAAATACATTGAACTGGAGGCAATGGAAATTTATAGTTGGAGAGATCTAGAGGGCACTGAGTTGAAGAGCATTTCCATAGAATGGAAGAGGGTTATGTTAGGAGTATTTAAAATGTGAAAGAAACCATTTTTTTAAATTGGTGAAGTGTGCTGAAGAGTTAAGGTGGGAGGTGAAATGAAGCTTTGGGTATAATATGAGAGGTTTGAAGGCTTTTAAAGATGAATTGAACTTTGTGGCGTATGTGCGTGTGCGTGCGTGCGTGTGTGTCTGTAAGAAAATTGACATAAACTTCCTGTGAGAACTCTGTGTTCAGTGGCCAGGCTTTGCTGAGTAACAGAGCAAGAAGTCAGAACTGTGATTATTTGCACTGACCAGAGCTTGGCTGTGCTGTCTCCACACAGTTGGACTAGATCATGCTTGACACAGCGAGAGAGGGAGAGAGCAGCTTGTGGCTCCAGCATGTCGGGCCCACTAGGCAGGTTGATGAATGTGCTGAGCTTTAAGAGTTTGCCACCCAGGCCAGCCCAGCCCAGGCCAGCCCAGCCCATCCACAATGACTTACAGTTTCCCAGTCTCCCTCCCTGTACCTCCCCCTCACTTCTTCCCTTCTGCACCATGACTGCTCTCCACATAAACACTGCTACTCTATCTTCAAAGCCTAGTCATCATGTCAGCGTGTCAGTTTAGAGCAGGCTGGGATCACCCTGCTGGAAAGCCAGGCTGCTGTTGGCTGAGCCTCTTCAAATAAACAGGGTTAAGACAAGGCGTTTCTTTCTGTTTTCTAAATTGCAGAGGCTGCTTTTCTCCCAGAGGCATTGAAAGTATTCCTCCCCCCTCCCCGCTTCCTAAAACCTAGGCAGCACAGCACCAAGTTGATGTGAAATATTTCTTCCAGGGTTGTGACACATTTTCCCATTTACGCCTCTTCCCAGAGGTTATGTTGTGCCTCCTCCTGAGAATCTTTGCAGTGGAGACGTCTGTGTGGGAAGGAAGCACAAGGCTGTCATCTCTTCGGAAAAATGTGCTTTACTTTCATATTGTTCCCAGCAGGATCTTCCCATTCCATGCATCTGTTTTCATTTTCTTCCCAATGGTCGTTTCAAGATATTTTCTCCTGCATTTTTCCTTTCTCTTCTTCACTCTCTGAAACCCATTCAGACATGATGAATTTCACCTGCGCTTGAAATAGGGAAATAAACAATAAAAATTTATGGGTGCCCAGGGAAGTATTGTTCAAGTAACCATCACTAATTCTCCAAGTCATCTCTGCAAATAATCAGCATTAAAAACTTATTTTAAAAATCATGTAAATACTTGGAACATGACATAAGGAGATGGACCCAATAAGTTTTTTTAATGGTGTAAAATAGTTGCCTATATTTAAATTTGTATAACTGGCTCTCAGGGTAAATGACATGGCTGATTTGAGAATGAGTGATCCTTAATATGATTTCAGGTTTGTTTGTTTTCCTACATATTTGGGAGGATTTCCATTTTTAGTATTTCATACCGTGTTTCCCTGAAAATAAGACAGGGTCTTATTTTCTTTTGACCCCCAAAATAAGCACTTGGCCTTATTTTTGGGGAGGTCTTATTATTTTTGAGGTGCAGGAGGCCACAAGCGTGGTCAACTCATGGCTGCTGCAGTGTTGCAATATTTTTGGGGAGGGCTTATTTTAGCACATGCGCTCAAAAGCCCGATTGGACTTATTATTTGGGAAGGTCTTATTTGGGGGAAAACAGGGCACTAATGTATGTATTTAGTTAAATATACAGTGCACTACTATGTGTAGCAAACTATTGGTATTTATATTAAATGCATTTCTCATTCCAAAGGAATATTTTTGAGACAACAAATACAATTGCTATTGAGACAACAAATACAATTGGTGTTTCTGGAAGATAATGGATATCACCAATTCACTTGATGAGGCTATGGTAGTTTGAGAAGAAACACATAAAATATCTTCTTAGTTGCTTAAGCTGCATAGGTTTAGTGAGAGATACTAAGCATAAAAGAAAGGTAAGCAAACAACTTCTATCTCAGAAGCTAAATGAACCATTGCCTCCCTTTTCCAAGTACAGTAGTCTTCGACTTACTATCTCTCAGTTAGTGACCGTTTGAAGTTACAATGGCACTGAAGAAAGACTTATGACCATTTTTTCACAGTTATGACAGTTGCAACATCTCCATGGCCAAATGGCCAAAATTTAGATGCTTGGAAACTGGCATGTATTTATGACAGTTGCCTTCTCCCAGGGTCATGTGATCACCTTTTGTGAGTTTTGTACAAGTAAAGTCAATGGAAAAGCCAGATGCACTTATTATTACTATTACTATATACATAAATTACTAACTTAACCACTGCAGTGATTCACTTAAGAACTGTGGCAGCAAAGTTGTAAAATGGGGCAAAAATCATTTAACAACAGTCTCGTTTAACAAGAAGAAATTTTGGGCTCAATTGCAGTTATACGTTGAGGACTACTTGTAAGACCCACATGGCTATTGCCAGCGATTAATGTGGGAAGAGAAAAATACACTGCATATTATTGTACTTGATTTCAAACATGAGAATAGTGGTGACATTCTCATGAAGATTTTATTGTATTCTTCAGTTATTGATTGATTGATTGATTGATTGTGTCACCAAGGCTGTGTATATGATTGCTCTGCTTTTTGAATACCTTGCAGCTTCTCTGGCTTACCGTCCTTCTGTTAATTCCTCATAGGGAACTCCCCAGAAGAGTGAGCAAACACAAAGGCTTCAGAAAGATGGAGAAAAAATAGAAAGAAAACAGCACTTGCCCTCTGACAACCCAAAAACATCACTCTGAGAATTAAATGAAAAAATAATTTTATTTTACAGGATAAATCTTTTAAGATCATGAGGCATTTTCATTTCATTTTCTTATAGTGTTATAGGTAGCCCTCAAGATCACAACTGAGCCTAAAATATCTGTGGCTAAGTGAGACAGTTGTTAAGTGAATTTGCAAATTTTATGACCTTTCTTGCCACAGTGGTTAAGTGAATCACTGCAGTTGTTAAGTTAGTAAAGTGGTTAAGTGAATCTGATTTCCCCCTTGATTTTGTTTGTCATAAGGTCACAAAAGTTGATCACAGGACACTGCAACTATCATAAATAGGAGTCAGTTGCCAAACATCTGAATTTTGATCATGTGACCATGGGGATGCTGCAGTGATCATCAGTGAGAAAAACGGTCATAATTCACTTTTTCAGTGCTACTGTAACTTCAAACAGTCCTTAACAAACTTTTGTTAGTTGAGGCCTTTTGTGGATGATTTCAGAAGATCCATGATCAAGCTATTATTATTTTTTAAACTATTACTCATTGAATTTATTTATGACTTTAGCCATCTTGGTCAGATACAATCCATAAAAGTGAGATATAAATAATTATAACAAATAAATACTGGAATAATTATAAAGTATTGAACATTCATTAATGGGCAGGCATACTTTTTATATTTGGTGTGGTGTATTATCATTTGGTTTATTATTTGAAATGTTATTCTTCAACACCCAAAGGATCACCTGCTCTGGATAATAATATCACATCAAATACTTTTGCTCCAAGGATGTGACACAGAGGCTTGGAGACGATGTATAATGATGACCAAACATAAGAAAAAAGACAAAAGCTCTCTATGGAGATGCTACATCTTACATTGAAAGAATTGGAAAAGTAATCTTCAGCTTCTTGCCATCTTCTTTTCCTTGTTATTCTTTTTTCAGGGGTGGTCCAAGAAAATCTGTTGCCGAAGACTGGAGGAGAACTTCCCATCAGCCAGGACTAGGGTCCATTGTTTTCCAATGTTTCACACATACTTCCAACTGTGTTGTCTTCCCAGCAACAGCAACCACAAGTCACTCTCCATCCATCCATCCATCCATCCATCCATCCATCCATCCATCCATCCCAAACAGGTTGGACAGTGAAACTAGTTATTGAGAGAGGTGGTGGTCTTTCTTTCAGTGGATGTCTTCAACAGATACTAGAAAGAGTGCTTTAATTAAAAGCTTTAATGGAAAAAAATTTTTACACAACAGTTCTTATAAAAGAACTCTTACATCCAGCAGTATTGTGATTTGATGTAATACTGAAGCTTACTTCCTATTTATTTAATTCTGAGATCTTTCATTGCTTCACCCTACCTAGTACAATTTAATTTTACTAATAATCAGTGAAGCTATACATCAAATTTAGATGGGACTATGTGTATAAAGTATAACATTGTTTGATATAAGAAAAATCCAGTATAAACTTAATTAGCAGTAGTTTTTTTTTTAAATCAAGGCCATAGTTTTAAAATATGTCAATAAACTGCAACTTGTGACCCAGGTATTATATATTTAAATTTATGAAAAGCATCAATAGAAGCATATAAACATGCTATGAAAACACCTGCTCGCTCTCTTATACATAACGTGCAAAAACAAGTTGATTTCCATCAAGTCTGTATTTGTTTTCCAACAGGTAAACCTGGCAACATTTTTGGCATGACTTGCAAGCTAATTGTCATTCAGACTGATCCTGTATTGAACTGATTCCAACAAAAAAAAAAGTATCTGTGTCCTTGAAAATTCAGCAAAATTGCAAACTGTTATTGGCTGTTTCTCTCTTAAGTTCATCTGTTTACACAGACTGACTCACTCTGTGGCATTTTGCTGTCTGAAACATAACAGGTGAATATGCAGGCAGTTCTCATACCTGGGATGAATGTCCTGAGGAATTAAGAGTAGCTTACTCAACTTCATTTTCACAAGCTATAGTAGTAGAGAAAACAAAGGTGGAGACGTCCAAAGCAGACTGAAGAGCAACTGAGTGCAAACAATAAATAACTCTGGACATATCATCTAAAAGTCAAAATTTCAGCTGGAAAAAATAGATGTTCCTCTAGCTTCCCCCCGCCCCCCCCAAGATCTATAAACTATTGTTCCAGGATATCAATTTTACAACACACATTTACCAGAATTGGTGAATTTCATAGCTGCATATGAATTTAATAGCATTTAACTATTTGTGAGTCAATAAATGATTTGTACAACTGATGTCCATGTTAGAAAAGCATTAATTTATAGTGACAATAAAAATAATTACCGGTAGGTAAAAGATGCAGTAAATTCTTCTTTAATTCTTTTCAATCCCTTCAAAATAATTCTGCTCAAATTGTATGATTGCTAAGAAAGAGAGAGAAAGTTTAACAAGGGAATAGTTAACAGCTATCTAGTACAGTGCTGAGTGGTCTTTCTCTTATAGATTCGTTGGGGATATTTTCACCCAAGATTGGTTTTTTTTAATGGACTTCGTCTAGTTTCTGACTCAGTCTTTTTTCCCCCCTTTTGGTCTCTTCTCTTAGACCAAATTTGGTCCTATTCTGTTTTCAGAGAGTTCTGAGGATGGGTAGAGTTTCAAACTCTTTATTATTTATTTACAATTGGGTTAAAAAGAGTAAAACATGTAGAAACATTCTTAAACTTGGCATTTGTAACAAATACTATCTCTAATTTTTACAGCTGTTCGTAATTGTTCAAGAACCTTTTTTTTTTAAAAAGTGAATTATTCTGCTGCCATTTTTCAATACATAATTTCCTCAACTGGCTTTTTATTGCCAGTTTTGCCAAAACATGGCTTGATATTAATGCATGTGCTTCTTTGAATTTGATGAAAAACCAAATGCCTAGAACTGCTTAGTGAAAAAATGATAAAATTCTTTTTCATTCAGAAATGTACACAACATTCTGTAATCATAGGCATTTATCCATGAAAGAGGGAACCTTCTAATTTCTTTATTTTAGGGAATTATGAAGCCATGTGTAAGCATGTTGCAGCTACCTCATATATGGAGAGTGACTGCATGAACAGTTGTCATCTCTCAAAGGCTTCAGTTCAAACATTAAATCTATTCAATAGATTGGCTTATAGTAGATGATCAAAACATTACATTTTTACTGGAGGAAGTAACACTATTCTAACTTTCTACATAGATTATCCATATGCACAATATTACTGTATATTGTGTTATATTTATATTTGATATATGATTTTTATCTCTTTATTCATTTATTTTGGGCTGAAATTTTCCCCAGAACATACAAATATATTTATCTAGAAATGGAGTACACATTTACTTTGCTTTTCTTCTAAGTTGCTTCTCTCACTGACTGTTTTATTGTCTGGAGGTCATGGATATTGGAATGGGACTCAACCCAAGCAAAACCTAGGATTTGTGTCCCTTGGATCACTGGGGATTGTCCATCTTTGACTCTGGGAGAGATGGCATTCTATCCCACAAAGCCAATATACAATTTGGGTTAGGATGGCAGCTACCTTTGCAGAACTTTGTCTTACACACCAGTTGGGTCTGTTCTTGGATCAGGAAACTTTACTTGCTGTACTCATGTCTTAGTTTCTTCTTGGATCACTGTAATTCACTCTACATGAAGCAACCCTTGAAGACCTTCTGGAAACTATTCTTGGACTAGAGTGAGGCAGATAGTTCTGGGCACACCTAGCTACATCCATTACTCACTGAATTGATATGACTGATTAGGCTGCTGTGTACATTTCATTATTAGATTATTAATCCATATGTGGCACTAGGGTTTTTGTGGGAATCCCTGTCCCTGATGGTATCTGTCCATAACCCACTGTATAGTATGATGACACACTTTGGATCTCTTCCTTGAAGCAACCCTTAAATCTAAGTAGGAAGCACATATTTCAAGTGATCTCTTTGATGATTTTACTCTATGAAATGAGATGTAAGTAATGGAATTACCAAAGGAAAGTAAATTAAAAGATTGCAGCTCTGAATAAAAATTATTCACTTGAAAAGTTCCAATGGATGGGACTTTTCTTTAAATGCTTGGCATTGTGCCAGCAAATAAAGTTTCCTGTGCCAGTTATTTGATGGCAAAGTCTACTTCCTAATATAAGTGATTTTACTTTTTTTCTAATTTGTCATAGAGTTTTATGTGTGCATTATAAGAGAGTCCTAATTTAGAGCAGACTGTTGTAGATTGATGAGAAGTATATGGAAAAAAAATCAGCGTTACACTTTTGTAAACTGTAGTTGCCATTTAACTAATTTAGTACAATTTAAAAAAAACAATAAAGTATAACTTTCTGAAGTTTTCCTCTATTTTGTTCATGGATGGAATTCTCTGTTTATTTTTAAAGCAGGGCACTATTAAAAATATAAGTAGCCATGCAGAATTAAGGTCATGCTAGATCTGCTTTGTGGATGTCTAGGGAGGAGGTATGACTATTTATGACCAATGGTACTTTGCTACTGATGAGTACTCATGCTGATTTTATATGATTATATATGAAAGTAGACCAGTTTTATAAAAGTAACTGCACATTTAAAATGTCATGTCATATAAATCTTTCATTACTCCTGTCACTCCTATATGTAAGCACAACTTATTTGCTAATAATCAGTCTTCCTGAACATGGTGTCCTCCAGATGGGTTGGGTAGCAGTTCCTGCAATCACCAGACCAATTACTGGAATGCTAATCATTTTTAATTTGATAGTATTCTACTATAGAGGCTTTCCAGAAAGAAAATGTTAATGAGCTTTGTAAAAATACTCTGAAAATGTTACTAAATAATTTTTTTTAATCAGACTAATTTCCTCCATACTTTATGATTGTCATTAAAAATGGATAATCACTTAAATTTATTTTATTCTCTAAGTTCTTGCTTTTTTCTACAGTATTAGATTCAGCAATGAAGTTAAGAGATCTTTAAATAAGAAAGTTTAATATGGGTAACCCCATTTGTCATATAGTTCAGAGATAGGATTTTATCATTCATATGGTTAATATCAATTTAAAGCTTTAATTTACAGGTGTCAAACTTAATCGTGTCACAGGCTGGATCATGATGTATTGCAATGTTTTTTGCCTTTGTGGAGCAGGAGTGGGCGTGGCCTGTACATGACATATCCAGCCTATGAGCCGCCAGTTTGACAGGTCTGCGAAATGCATGCAGATCTAAATCTGCATCTATTGAAAAATTGTAAGTTCATTTTCCAGACCTTTCCTTTGCTCATCCTGAAAACCTGATACATACTTAACTCACAGTTTGAATCATTGGATTAGCCTCAGGATTATATGAATTCTAGTCTCAATATATTAATTAACAGATAGAATTGAATCAGAAATAGTCAGTTGCATTTAAAAGTGAAACGTATTTCATTATCTTCACATTAGCTTACAATGAGCAGTGGTGAGAGGGGGATAGGCTAGAGGATGCCAGAAACTTTTTAACAGCATGGGACTTTCTGTCAAAATCTTGGATGATGTGATTACCTTTAGGAGGTGAATCACAGGAAAAGACAGTGTGATGTGTATTTAGGTAGACTTCAGGTTGTATCTAACATTCATTATTCAGAGAGAAAGGGGCAAGAAAATTGGATCCAATATTCTTGCCTAGGAAGCAAAATTAAAGCATTTGAGGATATTAGTTGAAAATGTAGTAAAAATGTCATGAGAGAGGTTTTTGTACATCGTGTGAGGGATAAAAAAAATGTTCAGAAGACCATTGCAAATTGGAATGCATAGATGAGAAGCTGAAGTAATGCCAAAGAAGTATCAAGCTAAAGAAAATAAAAATATGTAGAGAGTGTTATGATTAGCGTCTAAGATATTTTCCAAATGATAAAAGCAAAACACTATTTATTTTAAAGTGTTAACTTTACAAAAGGTCAAGTGGAAGTCAATGTTTCCTTGTTCTTGAGAGAATGAAACGGATAGGCTGGTGTCTTGTCTTTTATCCTTTAAAAACTTTGGTTATGGCTCTTCAACTATGAATCCAGATCTAAATTAGGACAATAATGTTAAGGAGGATGCAGCCTGATAATGTTCAAAATCTGTTTTTTTAAAGAAAATATGCATATTTTAATAAAAAGACTGTATTCCTCGTGATGTGGAATACCAAATCAAAAAACTTAGTTCCTAATAATGCTCATACAAAGTAAAAAGTTGGAATAGTTGGGGATGGAAAGAAAGGAAGCAACAATATAATCTTTTGTTACAAACTGCCCATGATATCTATCTACCTAAGCTTGCATCAAGAAACTGTTAGGAAATGGTTGATTTTACTGTCACCACAAAAAGATTTAAAGTTAGCAACCTATAATGTAAATCAAGCTGTGTTGCCATGTTAGCACTGCAGAGAAAACATGGCTGAAATATAAAGAATAGTACCATGTTTCCCCAAAAATAAGACAGGGTCTTCCCCCCCCGGAAATAAGCACTTGGCCTTATTTTTGGGGAGGTCATTATTTTTGAGGTACAGGGGGTGGCGAGTGTGGTCACTTCATGGCTGCTGCTGTGTTGCAATATTTTGGGGGGAGGGCTAATTTTCAGGGGACGGCTCATTTTTAGTGCATGCCCTCAAAAGCCCAATTGGGCTTATTATCCCGGGAGGTCTTATTTTTGGGGAAACAGAGTACATATTTAAGATTTATAGTGGGGTTTTTTGGGTGGGCGTCTTATCTCTTTAAACTTTGTCAACGTTTAGTCAGTTACCTCAGGTCATCGTTTCTCAGTATAGTAGCAAGGCAAAAATCAGGCTCTGGTCCCATTAAAAAAATAACTCCTGAAATTAAACACCAAGTTTAACATTTAGAAAAAAAATACTTTAAGAATTCTGTGTCAGTGGCACAGAGGATATTAGTTGGTGTTTTAAACTCTACCCTATCTTCTTAAATTCTTTGCTGGCTTCTAGAATGAGGTAATTTCTCCTTGATATAAATTACTGTGAGAGAAGCCAAACTAGCAAGGAACACAGAGCATGGGAACATTAGTTGTACTTCCATTTGGAAAAGAAAATAACCTTTATAATGTAATAAGCTTTTCAATTTGTAATTGAATTTGGTGTTTTTTTAATTAGAAAAAGGCCAGTGGAGCTGTGAGATTTCTTTTAAGAACCTGCCAGTAAGCTAAAAGTTTTTCTTGATGGAAGGGAAACTAAGTAAAACTACTTTTGAAAATGAAATCTGATACAAGATATAGAATATTTTTCACTGTTTGCCTTCTGAAATGACTTGCCTGTTCAAATAATTAAACCCAGTATTAAATGTCAAAATAAAAACATTTTACTTTACTAAACTGTAAAATTCCAGCCAACTGCAAGATGACAGTAAACTCTTTCCTGCCATCTAGTGGGCATCCATAATTTTGCAGGTATGAAGCTCCACTTTTTTTTGCTATTTTTCATTCATTCATTCATTCATTCATTCATTCATTCATTCATTCATTCATTCATTCATTCATTCATCCATCCATCCATCCATCCATCCATCCATCCATCCATCCATCCATCCATCCATCCATTCATTCATTCTAGTGTGCATCTTACTCAATGATGCTGGGTTGCCCAGAATCCAAAAATATATGGTGAAAACAATATTTTAAAAAATAAATGCAATAAAAATCATCCGGAATACAGTAAATATACACAGCGCCTGAGATACTTGGTCAGTGAACAGTAAAGCCAGAAAATGGGGCCCATACAAAAATGTCTGAAACACTGGGAAGTTTATTGTACTGCTTTCCACTGATACAGAAATTTAAAGCATGTGGTTGTTATCATTGTTACTGTTATAATTATTATTTTCACATCACTAAGTATATAAAGAAAGTTTCAAATATGAAAGACTGAGAAATACACTGAAGGTTCTTTCCTGTCTTCCCAAGGCTCCCCTGAGCCTTCTCTGCTTTCTAAAAATATACCATCATTTCCCACCACTCTTCAAACATGATTTTTATAAGATGTTGGGGGGGGGGAAGGGACATATCCATTTCCAGTACATAGATTCTGTATTGAAAGCCAAAATGCTCTGTTGGATGGAATATTCATGCCCATGGTGATTTAATTAAGGCTGCAGTGCCATATCTAATTACTAGGAACAAGGCACACTAAATGTAGTACAGCTAACTTTGAGTAGATATGTAAAGAATTATACTCTAACTGACTCACAATCAACTGCAGCTCTCTTAAAAGGAATGTAGAAAAACTGAAGATGAAGGAAGTAAAAAGCAAACAATAGAACCATGTTTTAAATTGCTGCCTAAAACATTCTTAGAAATGTTAATTTTTATAGCTTTTGGTAGGATTAGGGGAAAAAAATCCACCTTTCTTTCTTGCCTCTCAGTTTCTCTCTCTTTTTAAATGTATGTTAAAACCACATAAATACCAAGTCTCTGTAGACATGGTTTGTAATCCCAGAAATTACAAACTGCTGTTTGCATGAATTACTTCTCCTTCTTGATGCCCACCCTCCTTGCAACAATAATAACTGAACTGTTATTACATTTGGCTCAACCATGAATACTGTGGAAATGCTGCTCCGAAAGGAAGTGTTTCTACCGCTGCTTCTCTTTCAAGAGTTATTTTCCCATGTCATTTCTGGAAATGTTTCAGGAAACCACATTCCCTTTCTTCTCCCCATCCAGCAGTCTGAGCTTTTCCCTTTTGGAGTAAAAGTCAGATGCCTTCAATAGAAACAAGTAATGGAAACAAAACACTAAGCTGAAGGGCAAAAAAATAATAATAATCTTTGAACACTTTTTAAACTTCACTATAAACTGTATTTAAAACATGCATAATTAATACTAATGCATTTAGCTTTACTGTTTAGGTCTAAACTGTATTTAAAGAATACAGTTCTTTAAGCAAATTTTCCACTTTGAAAAATAAATATCCATTGATTTAGTCTGAATCTTTTGGTATTTCTTGCACAATTCTGTGAGGATAGTGAATGAGTGTGTTGTAGTGGTTTATAGAATTTAGAGCTGCTAAGTATACCTTCTTCTGGGACCTATAGTTGTGTATGGCTAGTATTGTCACTATTGGGAACATTATAGACTTTATGTTGCTTCAGTCAACAAGAGGTTACATGTGACTATTTTCTACCACTTGTGTTTTTTACATGGGGCTGGGAGAAAGTCATTTGGCTTACTTCTTTCTGGATTTGGCAGCACATGGTGGTGATTTTCATTATTATGCATGAATTAGTTCTGGCTGAAATGCACTTTTTGGTCATTTGCTGTCAGCCCTATGGTTCTCTTGGGGCTCTGATGATGGAACTCACTTGTTATCAGTCACTTGTTGGTGCTCTGCCCTACAACTGTCCTTCACATCTGTTACCTGTCAGCCACATGCAGGTTTCAGAACTAGCATTTTAGAAGCAGGCACCTGACAGGTCACCCGACACCTGACACGTCACAGGCTGAACATCATTCTAACACCAATTTACATTTTCTTAATTCTTCTGCCTGTTATAGAGAGACTAAAAATTCCATTTTTCTCATGAATATAAACACTTTTATAAATAGGAAATAAGATGCAATTCTGCATGTTGTCTTTTGATGTACTTATGTCTTATTAATTTCATGGTGATTTTTTGTAACCTACATCATTAGTCATTGACTTTCCAATCATTATTATAAATTAATAAATTGTTTGGTTTAAATAGCAGCATAAGTGATGATTACCAACATTCTTCCATTGTCTATTGAACTTTATGAACTGGGAGGAAGAAAGAACAAAGTGAAAAGAACAGGTGAAGAATGAGATTTGTGTAAAGCCGTGCCTATTCTTTTAGTCCCCAGTATAGTCAGCCAAATAGAATTAAGTCATTCAATATGAAACAAAATGCATCTATAGTATATCCCAATTATCTTTGTTGGATTGTACCCTCTGAGCCTAGGATTTTGCCAATAAATGAATGTAGTGATTTCTCCCCCTGTGATCTGATTAAAATGATTACACAGCATTTCCTTTTAATATGCTACATGTGAACAAAGATATGAAGACTCTATTGTCAGATGTTCCACATTAAGCAAAATGATGCATCTTAAGCACACAGGATTAATTCATGAAAGGTGCAGGTCTCTGGCTCCATCAAGAATTCCTACCTCAAAATTCACTATTTTTTTTTTAAAGAATGCACTGACTGAAAGAAGATACTAGTTGAAAACAAGCAAACTGTCAGCTGCCTTGCTGCTGCTTCAGCTGCCATTGAAACGGGGAGGGGGGCATGGTATTTGGGAGGGGAATCATTATGTGATGGAGGAATATTCTGGAAGCTGTCCTGACCATCTCATTGCGCATGTGGAGAAAGGGAGTTTCCCGCCAAGGCTAACTGTCCAGCATTCCACCCTGATGATGCTTTTTGAAGATATCTCCCACCTGACAGTTGGGTGAATTGTTGTTGGACTATGGAATGGGGTGGCAAGGGGAGGGGATTGAACTATACATGATATCTATTGCTTTCGTGCCAAATTACCCATTCTCAGCTTTGCTTTGCTACTTATCGTTTGTAATTAGTAAAAGTACACTTAATTTCAAACAAATGGAGTTGAGTGGTTTCTTTCCTGATTATTAAATGAAGCAACACCTGACAATAAGCTGAGTCCCACCTCGCACCCAACCCGGAGCGAACACCTGCCAAGGGGGGTGCCCTCACAGAAGGAAAAGAAAAATGTCTTTACATGAAAGCGACCAGGAAGAAGAAATGGGTGCAACGGCAGCACCATCTTTAACAGAAATGCTGGCCAACCTGAGAGTGGAGGAACCTGCTGTTCGACCCAGGTGGATTTGGGGAGTGGGACAGAAAGAGGAACTTGAGGAACTACTAACTGGAGTCATGAGGAGGAGACCCAAAAAACCAGCTGCTGACTGATGTGGCTCTAAGGAGGAAGACTACAAGATGTCCCAAGCCATGAAACTCCTTGAAGAGGCATAGAGCAAACGCCGGGCTCGAGAGAGTGCTGTGGAAAGGGACCCAGCAGAGGAACTAGAGAAAAGGTACCTGTTGCTTAGCTTAAGGGAGACTTGAGGGGCCAAAGGGGGGGGTGCGCAAGAAAACCCAGCACCGACCTCTCCCCCTGCAGCTAGAGACATTCTGAGAGCAGGGGGGGCAGGCGACGCCGGATGGCTAAGGTCCCACCCTTAAGCGTAAAGTATGATGGAGAACCTAGCGGTTTGGGGCTGTTTATTATTCAGGTCTGGAATTATATGTAAATATATGGGCCTGATCTGGACTCTGATGAATCTAAAGTAAGAATAGTGTTAATAGCCCTAGAGAAGAAAGCAGCTGACTGGATGGTCGGATTACATAATAGTAACTCCCCTCTCCTGAGGAATTTTGATGACTTTATGGCAGCAATGAGGAGACGTTTTGATGACCCTCTCACCGAGCACCGAGCTAGGCTAAAATTTACGACCCTCAGACAGGGGAAAAAGACTGTGCCTGAATATGTGCAGGAATTCCAGAAGTTATCGGCTTATATGAGGGGATGGTCTGAAGAAGCCTTGCTTGATCGATTCGCAGATGGCTTGAACAGAGATGTTTACCAGCAGTGCGTAAACAGACACATTCCTCGCCGCTTGGAGCCTTGGTATGAGAACACTGCCGATATTGAGCTTGATTTGACTAGACTTCGTTGCAAGGAAGAGGGAGAAGTTGAGGATTCCCCTCTCCCCCCAAAACTCCCCTCCCAAAGAGTGAAAAAGGGGGTAGAGGAGATTTCACAGGCAAGCCCAAGCCCTCCGCTTGCTTCCACTGTGGGAAGGAGGGGCACCGTGTTGTGAATTGCCAAGTCAAGCTGACCCACTACGCTCCGCCCCCCTGGAGAGAGAGGAAACCTGAGAAAACTCCCGGCAAGAGAAAAGAAACTGCTTTGAGTTGGGAGGAGACTTCTAGACACTTCAAGCCAGAGGATGGGGGAAACGGAAGTCCCAGCTCATCTGACGATAGTGACTGCACACCGCGCTCATAAGAAACATGCTGATAGAAAGCGGTCTAAGCCCCATGAATATAAAGTTGGTGATCGGGTTTATTTATCCACTAAGTCCCTTCAAACGACTCAGAAGTCGAAGAAGTTGGGCCCAAAATATGTTGGCCCATTTCCAATGATCAAAATCATCAACCCTGTCTCCGTCCGCCTCCAGTTACCTAAGCATCTCAGCCGAGTTTATCCTGTTTTTCATGTTAATCTCCTGAAACCTGAACGTACTTCTTCGTTGAGGACTCCTCTTCCGCCTCCACCCGCCCCACTTCTGATTGACGGTGAGCAGCATTTTGAGGTCCGTGAAATTTTGGACTCTCGTAGACGAAGGAACCGTATTCAGTACCTTGTGGCTTGGAAGCATTTTCCCCCATCTCACACTGAATGGGTTGACAAATCCCATGTTCGAACGCCTCATCTGCTCCACAGGTTCTACTCTACCTACCCTGACAAGCCTTGATTCTTGGATGGACTGCTAATTTTCCTTTTTCCCTTTCCCTGTCTCTCTTCTGTGTCATGTTGTTTGTCTGTGTTCTTTTGTTTCTGCAGGTGTGACTGCCCTTTTCTGGAGGAGGGCCGGATGTCAGCCTCTGCCTTGCTGCTGCTTCGGCTGCCATTGAAACGGGGAGGGGGGCATGGTATTTGGGAGGGGAATCATTATGTGCTGGAGGAATATTCTGGAAGCTGTCCTGACCATCTCATTGCGCATGTGGAGAAAGGGAGTTTCCCGCCAAGGCTAACTGTCCAGCATTCCACCCTGATGATGCTTTTTGAAGATATCTCCCACCTGACAGTTGGGTGAATTATTATTGGACTATGGAATGGGGTGGCAAGGGGAGGGGATTGAACTATACATGATATCTATTGCTTTCTCGCCAAATTACCCAGACTCAGCTTTGCTTTGCTACTTATCATTTGTAATTAGTAAAAGTACACTTAATTTCACACAAATGGAGTTGAGTGGTTTCTTTCCTGATTATTAAATGAAGCAGCACCTGACACAAACCCTTGGCCACAATGCACTGGGAATCTTAGCAGCATTAGCTCCGATTAAAGGAAAGTTATGCTTCTTTTGCCATGCACTTCAGGACCTAACAAAGAGTTAGTATATTAATTGATACTCAGAAGAATAAATTCCAGATCCATTGTGCCAATGAAATCTTTCATCTGATCTTTTAATTTGCCACTCTAAAGATAAAAGATCCAAAATCTGAAATTTGTTAAAGCAGTTGTGAATATCAACCAATAAAAGCAGATACTTCAGATTCCCATATGAAATTGTATTTTTCTCTCCTTTCCTTTTCCTACAGTCTTCAGGATTTTGGGGATCTGAGGTCCTCAGAGGCAGAGGTGGTATTCAGCAGGTTCTGACCAATTCTGGAGAACCGGTAGCAGAAATTTTGAGTAGTTCAGAGAACCGGTAAATACCACCTCTGACTGGCCCCACCCCCATCTATTCTCTTTCTCCCGAGTCCCAGCTGATCAAGAGAAAATGGGGATTTTGCAGTAACCTTTCCCTGTCACGCCCACCAGCCACACTCACCAAGCTATGCCAAGACCACCAAGCCACATCCACAGAATCGGTAGTAAAAAAATTGAATCCTACCACCACTCAGAGTGCTCTTTTTTCTAAGTCAGACCACCACCACTGCTACAGGCCAAGAGTTTCCATACTTTTGTCAGTCCTTTGCTTCTCCTAAAATCTTTGGACTAGATTACAGTCTCCCCTAAATATTCCATATGTTTTGAGTAAGATTTTTCCAGAACCCCTTTAGGAACATTTTTTTCCCTTTGAGCCACTTCAAAAATACCTTCCTTTACATGTGTTTTATAACCAACTTTTTAAAAGTACCCTTCCAGGAAAAAGATAGGATACACACCAATCAAAATAAAAAATAAGGTATATAAATATACATTTCCCTGCCTTCTTAATCTTTCCCTGACTGTTTTTCCTAGGCTCCTGTCACACTCTAATTTAATCTTTTCCCTTGTTTACTTCTTTCTTTTGCCACAAGATTTTCCTGATCCGCATGATTCTATGTGCTAGCTATTGGTCAGCAGATTTGTATCTAGATATAAACAACAACACTGAATCTTTCTCTTCATAGCATATTTATTCTTCCTTCAGTAAAACTATACTTCTTTCTTTGACCAATGAATTAAAAATGAAGATGTTATGACCATATTAGCTCTCTATATAAAGGCATATAGTTGACAGCCAGTTTTTAAAGCATTGAAATAATAGATTTTATTTGATTCTGTATTTCTTTATTAAAAGTGTTTGGGGTTATATCTCTTGCTAGAGCATATTATTCTCATGTAGATCTTGCTAATTCAATTCTGGCATTTTTATTTAAGAGGAGACTGCATTAGGCAGCAAGGCCAGAATAACCCAGGAGATTTTTCTGTCTGTCAGCAGACAACTCTGTGCTTTGTCTGCCATTGGTCTGACTCAGAATAAGGTAGTTTCATTTGTTCCATTCCTTTTATGTAGATAGATTACATCTGTTTCCTAGGTACAACTTCCCATAGGGGTGGCTTTACTCATTTGTATTACAACAAATGCAGAAAGTATTCACTTCTATAATCTCCTTCTTAAAAAAACACAATGGTTTGACTTCTTTGCATCAGAGGAACAGCTAAGCTGCATATTGTATTTTTATTTTTAAAAAGTATTTGAAAATTTGAACAGATCTGAGCTGCTTTTCCTTTTTTCCCTGCAGAAGTATTAATCAAACTTTTGGAGTAAAAGCAGAAGCAGGCTATATGAATAATTTAACAATAAATTTAAAAACACACCTTTTTCTTGTACTAAAATATAAAGAATTTAATCAAATCAGTTAAGAAATATATTGCAATGTAATTTTAATAACAGCTTTCAATATAATATGATGCTACTCTGTCACTTTTGGGAAACAGAAATGCTGCCAGGGTTCCAAATATAAGGTGACCAGATTTTCAGATCGGTAAAGAGGGACACTTTTGACCGGGGGGGGGGGGGCTTGATTAAAAAATTTATACGGAGCAACAAAAATTTTCATACAACGCAAAAATAGTATTGTAATATTTTTTATTTCAACATAACTACAATTTACAAATATAAATTGTAACTGTTGCCAAACATCAAAATTTTGATCACGTGACCATGAGGATGCTGCAATGGTCGCTAAGTGTGAAAATCGTCGCTAAGTGTGAAAAATGGTCATCAGTCCCTTTTTTCAATGGCATTGCAACTTTGGTCACTAAATGAACTGTTTGAAAGCTAAGGCTAGCTTGCATTATAATGCCTTATGGTAGCTTACATTTTCAAGAGAGAGAAGCTAAACTCCTAAACACACAAAGAATTTGTCTTTGGTGAATATGCTCTCAGTGTACATAAAGAAAAATAAAATAGAATACATTCATCAAGAATCATAAGCTACAACACTTAGTGATGGTCACTAAAGCCTGGAGGATTGTTCCCTCTGTGCTTCTTTAAAACAGTATATGTTAGAATAGAATAACAGAGTTGGAAGGCACCTTGGAGATCTTCGCACTTTAATTTTAATTTTAGCGCAATTTTTTCTTCTATCTTTTTTCTTCTCTTGTCTTCCTTCTTTCTGTGTTTGGGATATGTCTGGTTGATGTGTATGACTGTGTGAATGTGCCCACTTTTATTGCCCTATATTTGCTGTATTTTGTGTTTTAACTATCACGTGGGGATTGATTGAGTGAACGAATGAGTGTGTCTGATTCGGAGGGCCTGGCATGGAATGCGGGAGCTATAGGTGTGGGTGGGGGGACCACAGACACGGGAGTGGGTCGGAGCATTATGGTCGTAACGGGGAGGGGCATATATGGCAGGGACTTTAGGGCTGGCCATTACCGGGGAAGGAGGGATCGCTACGTAATAGAGATCCCTCCTTCCGGCCCTATGAGTCCCACTCCGAGACCAGATGGCGCGAGTAACAAGGACCCTGGTCTCCGGCTGTTGTCGCTAAACGCCAGGTCTGTTGTCCACAAAGCTCCCCTCGTCTGGGACTTAATTTTAGACGAGGGGGCAGACCTGGCGTGTATTACTGAAACCTGGCTGGGCCCGGAGGGAGGAGTCCCCCTCGTAGAAATGTGCCCAGAAGGATTTCAGGTGCTTCATCAGCCGAGAGCTCAGGGAAGGGGTGGGGGTGTGGCTATTGTTATTCGGGAGTCTTTTGTTCCTCGTAGGATCCCTGCTCCGGAGCTTGTCGGGTGTGAGTCCCTGCTGCTGAAGTTGGACCTCAAGGGTCAAGTGGGCCTGCTGTTAACATACCTGCCTCCCAACTGCGTTGCAGCAGCCCTCCCCTCGCTCCTCGAGTCGGTAGCCGAGCTGGCAGCTGAGTTCCCCAGGCTTATGGTCCTGGGGGACTTCAACTTGCCTACGCTCGGTGAACACTCTGATGGGGCGCAGGAGTTCATGGCTTCCATGGCAGCCATGGGCTTGACCCAGATAATTCGGGGCCCTACCCACTCAGCGGGTCACACGCTCGACCTCGTATTTCTCTCGGAGCAGTGGAGTTGTGATCTTGGTCTGAGGGGTAATGAGATCATACCCCTGTCGTGGTCAGACCACTGCCTACTGAGGCTTGACTTCCGGAGACCAAACCCCCGCTGTAGGGAGGAGGAACCGACCAAGTGGTTCCGCCCCAAGCGACTGATGGACCCCTTGAGGTTCCAGACGGAGCTTGGGGTTATTCCTGACACTCTCGCCCACAATCCGGTAGAAACTCTGGTTGCTGCCTGGCACTCGGCAGCATCGGAGTCCCTTGACCGGATTGCGCCACTACGGCCACTCCGAGGTGGTGGATCCCGGAGGCCTCCTTGGTTCACCGAGGAGCTCCGGGAGAGGAAACGGCGAAGGAGACGCCTAGAGCACCTGTGGAGGTCCGATAGATCCGAATCGAACCGAGCACTTTTAACAATCTGCACCAAGGAATACATCAGGGCACTTAGGGCAACAAAAAGAGCATACATTGCCTCCTTGGTTGCGTCTGCCGAGTCCCGTCCAGCCGCCCTGTTTAGGATAACCCGTTCCCTCTTAAACAAGAGGGATACGGGGGACCCCTTGCAGGGTAGGGCTGAAGACTATGCCCAGTTCTTGGCGGACAAAGTTGCTCGGTTTCGGTCGGATCTGGACTCCACCCTTGCAGACCCAGCCGAGGCACGAGTGGACGACTTGGTAGACCAGCGCTGGGTTGAGTTTCAGGACGTTACCCCTGGGGACGTGGACAAGGCCATGAGGGCTGTGAGTGCCTCCACCTGTGTACTGGACCCGTGTCCCTCCTGGCTGGTAGCTAACAGCAGGGAGGTGACACGGAGCTGGATCCAAGCGGTTATTACCGCCTCGCTTTGGGAGGGGCACTTCCCCGCCGCACTTAAAACGGCGGTGGTGAGACCCCTCCTGAAGAAACCATCTCTGGATCCAGCTGTACTTAACAACTATCGTCCAGTCTCCAACCTCCCCTTTATTGGGAAGGTTGTTGAGAAGGTGGTGGCCTACCAGCTTCAGCGGTCCTTGGAGGAAGCCGATTACCTGGACCCCTTCCAGTCCGGCTTCAGACCTGGTTACAGCACAGAAACCGCTTTGGTCGCATTGACCGATGATCTCTGGAGAGCCAGGGATGAAGGTCATCCCTCCATCTTGGTTCTTCTTGACCTCTCAGCGGCTTTCGATACCATCGACCATGGTATCCTTCTGTGACGACTGCGGGAGGTGGGGGTGGGAGGCACTGTTTTGCAGTGGTTCTCCTCCTACCTCTCGGACAGGTCGCAGTCGGTGTTGGTCGGGGGACAGAGATCGACCATGAGGCCCCTAACATATGGGGTGCCGCAGGGGTCGGTCCTGTCCCCCGTACTATTTAACATCTACATGAAACCGCTGGGCGAGATCATTCGGAGGCACGGGATAAGATACCATCAATATGCGGACGATACACAGCTGTATCTGTCCGCCCCGTGCCAACTCAATGAAGCGGTGGACGTGATGAACCAGGGTCTTGAGGCCGTTAGAGACTGGATGCGGGCTAACAAGCTTGTACTCAACCCAGAAAAGACCGAGTGGCTGTTGTGTTTCCCTCCCAACAATTTGGCTAGCATTCCATCACTCAGGCTGGGGGGTCAAATTTTACACCCCTCAGACAGGGTTCGCAACTTGGGAGTCCTCCTGGATCCACAGCTGAACTTTGATTACCACCTGTCGGCTGTGACCAGGGGGGCATTCGCCCAGGTTCGCCTGGTGCGCCAGTTGCGACCCTACCTGAATCGGGAGGCTCTCACAACAGTCACTCGCGCCCTCGTGACCTCCAGGCTGGAATACTGCAACGTGCTCTACATGGGGCTGCCCTTGAAGAGCATCCGGCGACTTCAGCTGGTCCAGAATGCGGCCGCGCGAGTGATTGTGGGTGCACCTTGGTTCACCCACATAACACCTATCCTCCGCGAGCTGCACTGGCTACCTGTTGATCTCCGTGTGCGCTTCAAGGTGCTTCTTACCACCTATAAAGCCCTCCATGGTAGTGGATCTGGGTACTTGGGAGACCGCCTCCTGCCGATTACCTCCTCGAGACCGATTAGATCTCATAGATTAGGCCTCCTCCGAGTGCCATCTGCCAGCCAGTGCCGGCTGGCCACTACGCGGAGGAGAGCCTTTTCAGTGGTAGCTCCGACCCTCTGGAACGAGCTCCCCGTGGGGATCCGTACCCTCACCACCCTTCAGACCTTCCGCGCAGCCCTCAAGAACTGGCTATCCTGCCAGGCCTGGGGGTAGAGATTGATCTGCCCCCACCCGAATGTTGGATGAATGTTGTTTACTTTTTAATTATATGTAATGTTATATGTTATTGTCTGTATCCCCCTTCCTATGAGTTGTTAGCCGCCCTGAGTCCCCTCAGGGAAAAGGGCGGCCTATAAATAAACCCATTCAATTCAATTCAATTCAATTCTAGTCCAACCCCCTGCTTAGGAAGGAAACCCTACACCATTTCAGAAAAATGGTTATCCAACATCTTTTAAAAAACTTCCAGTGTTGGAACATTCACAACTTATCTCCTTGATTAGTTTCCACCCATTGCTTCTTGTTCTACCCTCACGTACCTTGAAGAATAGTTTGACTCCCTCTTCTTTGTGGCAACCCCTGAGATATTGAAACACTGCTATCATGTCTCTCCTAGTCCTTCTTTTCATTAGTGGTTCAGGCACCAGACAAGAAATCAGGAGTTTCTAGTCCCATTTTGGACATGAAAACCTGCTTGGATGAAATGAGGCCAGTCACTCTTTTTTCCCCTTCCTTCCTTCCTTCCTCCTTTCCTTCCTTCCTTTTTTCCTTCCTCCTTTCCTTCCTTCTTTTCCTTCCTTCCTTGTTTCCTTCCCTCTTCCTTTCCTTTCCTTCCTTCTTTCCTTCCTTCCCTAACTCCCCCCCCCCTTTCTCTGTTGTGAGGAGTTGGAAGGAGCATTAGATCTGCTCACTGCCTTAAAAGTGGGATTTTTTTAAAATGGCTTTTTTAAAAAAAGTGATTTCAGCCGGGATGCCTTTAGTACTCGCCCCATCCATCCTCCCATCCTCCTTCCAAAAAGTTGATTTAAAAAGCCAGCGATCTGCGCCCACTTCTCCAGCATTCCTGATTCAGGGGCAGAGGTGCCTGGGCGCGCCCTGTTCCCCCCTCAAGGCTTCACGTTAAAGCCAAAAAGGACCTCCACAGAGATGGCTCTGGGTCTGGGAAGGCAGGGCAGGGAGGGACGCTGGAGAGCAGCTTTCGCCTACAGCCTTGGGGGGAGGGGGGTGTTTGCAACCCTGCCCTGCTTGGCGCCCCTCGTTGCTTGAAATGGAGTGCTCCGTTTGGGGGGGATGCAGGAGGTCCAAATAAGAGGCGGGCTCAGCCTCCGCTGGGATGGAGCAAGCAGAAGGAAAGGCAAGAGCGGGGGGGGGGGGGTGGGACTTTGCTGGCAGTTGCAAAGCAGCCTTCCCCCGATTGCCTTCCCCCACACCTCCCAACCCTTTCAAAAGCTACCCCCATCACCAGCCTCTCCCAACCGGATCCCCGCCTGCCTCCCCTCGGCTCACCCAGACCAGATTGACAGCGGCTTGCACGGCATGGCTGCAGAAGAGCGGCGCCCAAAAGAAGCAGGGGAAAAAAAAACTTCCGATGGCTGAGCTGCTTGGCCCAGGACCTAACCTCCTCCTTACCATCGCTCTCCCTGCAGAAAAACGGCACGCGTCGGCGTGCACACGCGCAAAAGGAGAGGGAGGGAAACACTGCCCTCTAAAGGCCACATGAGGAATGACACTTTAGAGAATTTTTTTTTCACAGCGCCCTTTTTAAAATTGATTTTCTTTCTTTTGGAAAATCGGTACTTTTTCAATACACGACGGGATGCGGGAAAAATTATTGAAACGCGTGCCTGTCCCACCAGATGCGGGACGTCTGGTCACCCTATCCAAATAGCATCTAAAAGTAAATCAGAGTCCAAGGCAAAGTATTGCTCAAAGTTCCAATTTATTAAGAGAGCCATGTTGGCACATCTGGAAATACCCGAATCTGAAAGCTTCTTGGTTTTTCCCACCTAGTTGAAAGTTCAAGATCTTGCCCCTACACCCACAAGTCCATCACATGGTCCAATCTCCCACTGCCATGCTCACAGTTCCACCTATCCAATTCCAGTCAGGTGCAGAGGTGCAGAGACAAAGGATGACCTTGGCTTTCTAGAAAGAATTTTGTTGTAGCTACATAGTATGTGACTCCCAGTGACGCGTGGAGAGGTTTATGGCTGGTGAGGCAGTCTTCTCCCCCGACATCCCACTGTCTAAAGCACTTTCTTTCTTTCGCCTGCCTGAGTTCTGACAGGTGGGCGAAAGAAAGCGCCAGCCCGCCGCTGGCTTTCTTTTGCTCACTGCTATGTCCGACATAGAGGCGGGCAAAAGAAAGCCAACGGTGGGCTGGTGCTTTCTTTCTTTTGCCCAGAGGTTGCAGCCTGCCTGAGCTGCCCGCCTCTGGGCAAAAGAAAGAAAGTGGCTTTTGCCCGCCCCGCCTCTGGCTTTCTTTTGCCCGCCCCACCACTATGTCTGACATAGAGGCGGGCCACCTCTATGTCAGACATAGCGGTGGGGCAGGCAAAAGAAAGCCAGCGGCGGGCTGGCACTTTCTTTCTTTTGCCCAGAGGCGGGCAGCTCAGGCGGGTTGCAGCCTCTGGGCAAAAGAAAGTGGCAGCCCGCCAGCAGAGGTGGGTAAAAGACCCACCTCTGTTGGTGGGCTGCCCTGGACACAGAGAAAGAAAGCTGGTGGGTTGCTCTCCCTGCCTCTCCGACTCCCACTCCCTTCTCTCTCTTCCCTCTCAAACAAACTGTTTCTCAAATTGAGAGAGAGTTTGTTTGAGTGAAGAAACAAACAAGCACACACACAGAGACACAAATTACTTACAATTAATTACAAATTACATTAATTTTGAATTCCTCCCCCTCCCTCCGACCCACATACCTTTTCCACCTGTTTCCCAATCACAGAGGATCTCAACTCTGCTCTTGCCTGCCATCATGAAAATGTAAAAATGTAAAAGGAAAAAGGCAAGAGCTGCTGATGTCAGGCTGGGCTAGCTTCTGCCAGAGTCCCCAATGGATGACTCTGCTTAACTGTTTAAAAAAAGCCTCTAAAAATGCCCTCTACAGGAGGAGGCAAGAGAACCACATGCCTCATCTACATAAGGAATTTTTTGGCTTTTAACCCTTGCTTAACTCTGCTCGAGTGATCATAAAGTCAGACTAAATGAGGCACGTGGTTCTCCTGCCTCCTCCTGTAGAGGGCATTTTTTAAAAGGCTTTTTAAACAGTTAAGCACTAAGCAGAGTCATCCACTGTGGCAGCAACTAGCTCAGCCTTTTTCCTTTTACATTTTTTTTTCTTTTCATGATGACAGTGGTGAGGCTCCGCCTCCCCTGCCTCCCCTGACTGCACATCACTGGTGACTCCTTACAATCCCCCCTCCCATATTCCCACAATAGAAAATGCATAGCAGAATAATAGAAAGTGTGGCAGGCAAAAAAACCCCAAAGAAAGATGGTTGCAGGCCTGACAAATGCTTGAATCTAGGCCACCAAAATGTAACCTTGGTTGAAATTCTACTACTAAAATGTCCTCTTAATAATTGAAGTGGGAAGGCAAGATATTTCCTAAGAATTGGATCATGTATTTACTATGTTTCCTATATAATTGAAATGTTAATCTGGCTATATTTTGCATTTAATTGTCTTGCCTATTCTGGATCTTACCATATTCTCAAAATCTTGCCAGTAAACAGCCTTGAACAGTAAGGTAAAGAAATATAAATAACGTTAATAATCTTCTGCATATGTAAATGCTATGGCATTTACTTATAGAATACAATGTGATAAATAGTTTTATTCAGGATTTTAATGATTGCTTCAATGCATGAAATGAATTTTATATAACATAAACGAAAATGGTTTAGTAAACACTTTTCCCCACGATCTTGTGAACAACAATTGAATTTAAGAATTATAATAGTATGCCCTTATTAAAGTACTACTAATTTAACTGAGAAAAATAAATGTCAGTAACATAGGGAAACACTGTCCATGCACATTGGAAAATCACCTCAGGTCTATTTATTCAAAATCTGGATCTATTCCTGAACAGGGAAGCAAGACAGGTGGAGGAGGGTGGATGGATCACAAATTTATTATCTTTTGCTTAGATTAAGCTACAGAATTGCTTGTGTAATAGTGATGGTTCCTGCTTGCTTTTACAAAAGTGAAAAGATTAGGCAAGACCATCATGGCTATACTTTCTTTTCTCTATTTATTTTTCTAGAGACATAAAAGATTCAGAATGAAAATTAATTTCTTGTCTATCTCTTTTTAAGTTTATTGGACCTATCATGAGTTCATGGCAGCTAGCACCAAGTTGATAAAGTATGGCTAAGATATTCTCAACAGGTTTTAGAGTGTGCAACTATCTTTGTTTAACTAGTTTTCCTTGGTGGCTTGGTTCCCTACATAAAACAGAAGGAATGGCACCAGGATGCTTTGATTTAGTCAGTGATGTAGATTTAAGAGCATCTCTCTGCAATGTTTTACAGAGTAGATTGCAGCTATAGATATTTTTTAAAGGAAGAAGTCTGTCAAAGACAATAGATTCATATTGTCATTACAGGAGGTCACTTTGTTGGTTGGCCTCCCTCTGTGCTGAAGAAATTCCTTTATAGAGTCTCTCAACAGTACTCACATGATATATTGGGACTCAGTGAGAGGGGTCATGATATTTACAAGATCTCCTGTGTTGAGAGAGAGGGGGGAGGGAGGGAGGGAGGGAGGGAGAGATTGAGAGATTTTTAGCCCTCAGGCTGGAAAAAAAGGTGTGTGTGTTAAGAGAGTGGGAGTTAGCAAGTGCAAAAGAGAGATATTGGCTTGGAGAATGCAGTCCACAAGGCATATCTAATTGATTGAGAGGGCTTTCATGGTTCTATGTAAACAGTATTTTGCACAGTGTAATTCTTTCCTTAATTAAGCATCCTGAGGATTGAGTTAATCAACAAACAAGTGTAGAGTCATCACTCTTGAGCAGTTAAAAATGCTGTATCTATCAAGACTTAATAAAAAGGAAAAGTATGTGATTGGCAGGCTTGTCAAAATAAAAGTTTTAACATAGTTTCCTAAGTATTGTAAAGAATTAATGGTCTGATTTTCTGAAACATTAGTAAAGCAAGTATAAAATCACGACTGAGTAAGATACTGTAATATGAAAAGTGAGAAAGGTTGCCAAATACCTAGGAAGCAAGTTCAAAGACTATGACTAAGGAGCATCAGATGTAAATATTCAGATAAGAGTCACCAAAGCAGAAAGCTCAATTTTTGTATTTCCAAAATTGGTTTTATATTATCATTTCTCACCCTCATCCCCCTTTCTTGATTATGCATTAAAAATTTTAATGATGAAATTCCACTTGTGTCATCTGAAATATGAAAGATGATCAACTTAATGGAAAAGATTTGGTCCTATCTGTTTATACCCCTGCTTTCCTTCAAGGACTTCGCATTATATACTGTACATACTAATTACAAATTCATTTAATGGTCACAATAACTTTGTCGAATAGATTAAGGTTAGAGCCCAAAGAGCTGAATAAATAAAGCCCAAAGAGATGAATAAATTACTCACGGCTTTAAATCTGGTCTCCATAATCATTTTCCAGGACCATTAATATGCACTCATTTTTATTTATGATTTTATGTTTTTGTTTTTGCTAGAAAGCAGATTCTCAGTCTTGATGCACTGATTCAATAATTTATTTTTATAAAAAACCAATCTTTGTTTGAAAAATTATCACTCAAAGATTTTAAAAAGGCAAGTCAGCAAATGTAAAACTACTGGCACATCTTCAACAGCTTCTAATATTTTAAACTTATTTAGTTTAGATCCTAAAGAGCAGAGCAGAATTAACCAGATGCTTTGTAACTTTGCCATATTACTTGATATTGTTGATACACCTTTTATGCTATTTAATAGCAGTGTGCATCTTTGGATTCTAAGCAAGTATTGATAATGATTTGATTTCTAATTTTGTGACAATAAATGATGGCAGATTTAATATTGATAAATAAGGTGATATAAGTACAGATAGTTGACTTACAACCATTTATTTAGTGTACCTTCAGAGTTTCAATGGCACTGAAAAAAATTACAGTATTTATGATTGGTTTTCACGTTTACAACCATTACAGAATCCCCATGGTCACATGATCAAAATTTAGATGCTTGGCAACTGATTGGTATTTATGATGGCTGCAGTGTGTGGGGTGTGTGTGTGTGTGTGTCATGTTATCATCATTTGTGATCTTCTGACAAGCAAAGTCAATGAGGAAGCCGGAATCACTTAACACCATGTTACTAACTTAATAACTACATGATTGACTTAACAGCTATGATAAAATGGGGAAAACTCACTTAACAACTGCCTTGCTTAGAAATTGAAATTTTGGGCTCAACTGTATGTATGTATGTATGTATGTGTGTGTGTGTGTGTGTGTGTGTTGTATACAAAGGTAACAAAGGCAACAGTAAAAATATTGGGTTTCTGTCTGGATGGTCTCTTGTGACGAGCCGATGGACAGAGAATGGAAGTAGTGACCTTCCTCCCATATTTGGGCATACCAGGGGTTGTGACTTCAATATCTATATATCTATATCTATATATCTATATCTATATCTATGTCTATGTCTATGTCTATGTCGATGTCGATGTCGATGTCGATGTCTATATCTATATCTATATCTATATCTATATCTATATCTATATCTATATCTATATCTATCTATCTATCTATCTATCTATCTATCTATCTATCTATCTATCTATATATATATATATATATATATATATATATATTTGTTATATTTATGCTGATAAATAAATAAAGGGAGACTAGTATAGATCTATTTCAAGCTATTTAGCTCTCATCAGCTAGCCATACCCAAGTTTGGGAATCGAACCTGTGCTCCATTGACTCCCAGGCAGGGAGTTAACCATTTGAGCTACAGAGAACGACTCCTTATCAGCCAGCCAGGGTGGGAGGTATATACTTAAAGTCACAACCCCTGGTATGCCCAAGTATGGGAGGAAGGTCACACTTCCACTCTCTGTCATTAGGCTAGTCACAAGATCTATATATATCTATATATCTATATCTATATCTATATCTATATCTATATCTATATCTATATCTATATCTATATCTATCTATCTATCTATCTATCTATCTATCTATCTATCTATCTATCTATCTATCTATGCACATATATATCTTAATACATAGATGCTTACATGAGCATACCAAACTTTTATTTACCATTTGTCTCTTGGAGGTTCTTATTATATTTCTGGACTGAGGAGAACAGAACAACAGCATTAGAAGGGACCTTGGAAGTCTTATAGTCGAATCCCCTGCTTAGGCAGGAAACCCCACACCATTTCAGATAAATGGTTATCCAATATCTTCTTAAAAACTTCCAGTGTTGGAGCATTCACAATTTCTGCAGGCAAGTTGTTCCACTGATTAATTGTTCTAACTGTCAGAAAATTTCTCCTTACTTCTAGGTTGCTTCTCTCCTTTTATTAGTTTTCACCCATTGCTTCTTGTCCTGCCTTCAGATGCTTTGGAGAATAGTTTGAATCCCTCTTCTTTGTGGCAGCCCTTGAGATACTAGAATACTATCATGCTATCTAGAATACTATCATGTCTCCCCTAGTCCTTCTTTTCATTAAACTAGAAATACCCAGTTCCTGCAACCGTTCTTCATATGTTTTAGTCTCCAGTCCCCTAATCATCTTTGTTGCTCTTCTCTGCACTCTTTCTAGAGTCTCCACATCTTTTTTACATCATGGAGACCAAAACTGGATTCCAAGTGTGGCCTTACCAGGCATTATAAAGTGGTATCAACACTTCATATGATCTTGATTCTATCCCTCTGATCCCTGAAATACTCACTTAATGTATATGGCTCTTTTTTAATTCTTCCATTCATTTTCAAATGCATTCCCCAGTACACCATTATTTTCATACTAACTTAGAATTCAGGTCTGAGCTGAAGAGAATTCACTTGTAGGGATGTGTTCATTGTGCAACCACAATGTCGTTCTTGCATGTGGAAGAAAGATTAGTAACATCTATTCTGAATTCTAAATTTTGAAGATTATTTTTGAAAAGACATGGATAACTTCTCCATTGAAACCCCTTTTGTTTGTGAAATGTTGCAATAACAAGAGTTTTCCCAATGAAATCTCTACTCAGTAACTATGTGACAACAATATAATACAAAACACAGTGTAAAAACAAATACCAACTTATTGTAAGAAAAGTAGGTGGTCCAAGACAGGATACCTTTTTCTAGTGACCAATAAACTCTCTAATTGCAGGTCTAACTGCTGTCTTCCTTTTTAAACTACATTTTTCTGTCTCAGAAATCATGCAGGCATGAAACTTTATTTTCTCATTTTGATTATTGAGGAGCAAAGAGAGAGAGAGAGAGAGAGAGAGAGAAATCAATTCTGCTCTGAATTTGGGGAGAAGCAGAGACTAGATTATTCCTGTTCTTTTCCACTGTCTTTTTGGTACCTTTTTCATTCTCTAATATTGATTTGGTTTAATTACTAAATTAAAATTTTAAGTTAACAGAAGGGGAAACTTATTGTCCGATTGATTTCCTGGAGAATGATTGTATTCACTAGATTTAATTTTAAATAAATTTAAAGATAAATGAAGTCAAATTAAATTGGGCTTTGTTCTGGCAGCTTCTTCTAGTTTTGGAATGTGGCTTCCATTAAGCTACTCCAAGGTCAAATATTGCTGTTGATCTTTCTTTTTCCTGCTCTCACAGAGAGGGAGGGAGGGAGGGAGGGAGGGAGGGAGGGAGGGAGGGAGGGAGGGAGGGAGAGAGAGAGAGAGAGAGAGAGGAGAGAGAGAGAGAGAGAGAGAGAGAGAGAGAGGAGAGAGAGAGAGAGAGAGAGAACACTTGTATAACCATACCTTAACCAGTTTCACAACTGACCTTACCAGGGAGCTTAGTATAGTCAGTTTCCAGTAAGACTGCAGCTCAGATTTTTCTCATAATACGTAATGCATATTTTCTTATTAGTTCCTTATAAATAAGAACTAGTAGGATCATAGCTTTGAGACACATTATATTTTGGAAACATATGGAAACATGTTTGCCTAAAATATATCTATAAAACAGTAGATTTTTTTGAGTGGAAATAACATTAGGTTGATAGAAAAGATTGTGAATGAAATGGTGGTAACACTGATGCTATATCATGTAAATTTAGATCTGTTTCCCAAAAGCTGTAAGATTTCCTAAACAGAATGATATGACACAGTTCACAACCCAAGCCTATTTTTAGGCTTAACATGGCATTTTTTTCAATACTTCTTATTTACTGTAGCTCACACACTTTTGGTCATCTCTTAGATTTTTAAATACTGTATTGTACATGTAGTTGCATGGCATCATCAGTTTTCAAGAATATTTACCTTATTTCTTAAAAGTTACCAACTTTAAGCTTTATTTTAGTCCCTGCCCTATCTACCATTTCTAATTTGGATTTTTTAAAAAAAATCAAGGAATTTTTTGTCTTTGCATCTAGAATGGTAAAGAAAATAATTTTAAAACATCATTGTTGTTGTGAGTCAGGAAGTTGTGTCCAACCTATCGCGACCCCATGGACAATGTTCCTCCAGGCGTTCCTATCGTCTAGGTGGCGCAGTGGTTAAATGCAGCACTGCAGGCTACTGCTAGATCAGCAGGTCAGCGGTTCAAATCTCACCGGCTCAGGGTTGACTCAGCCTTCCATCCTTCCGAGGTGGGTAAAATGAGGACCCAGATTGTTGGGGGCAATATGCTGACTCTCTGTAAACCGCTTAGAGAGGCCTGAAAGGCCTATGAAGCGGTATATAAGTCTACTGCTATTGCTATTGCTATTGCTATTGCTATTGCTACCATTCCCCAGAGCACATTTAAACTCACGCCGACTGCTTCAGTGACTCCGTCCAGCCACCACATTCTCTGTCATCCCCTTCTTCTTTTACCCTCAATCATTTCCAGCATTTACGCTCTTCTCCAGTAAATCCTTCCTTCTCATTAGGTGGTGAAAGTATTTGACTTTCATCTTCAGGATCTGGCCTTCTAAAGAGCAGTCAGGGTTGATCTCCTCTAGGTCTGGCCTAGAACTTCATAGGAAACCAATAAGCAAAATGTTTACTTATTATTTAGGTTAACAATATTTACAGCCAACTCAGTCCTGATAGATTCTAGGTAGGGTATAACAAAGTCCAGAAAATTTCCCCCTATAAATAGATATAACTATCAACACAACAAACCACCAACAAAAAAGGATATTTCAAAAGTGCCTTTCACTTAACCTGTTAGAGCAGTGCTGCTTTAGCTTATTTTTGAGTAAAAGGGTTATAGAGTAAGGGGTAACCCACACACTCAAGGGCAAGTAGAGGTTACTACAATGAGAGTCTGTTACTGGTCAAAGGAGAAAAGGGAATTGCAGGGGGCCCTCTCCAAATGATTAAATTGGTCAGGTTGACTTGATTTTGTCAAAACATTGCCTGATTATCCTTTAAAGGTGATAACCAGTGCAATGCCTCTTTTCCTCATCTTTTCTTTTCAATCTACCATTCTTAAGGACCATTATACTCCTGATATTAAAAGTGATATTTAATAATATTATATTACATAAATTTACTTAATACCATTTTAGTCAGCACAGATTAGTGATTCACATATTATAGTAAGAGTTTAACTGTACTTTATTGGGAAAAAATAGTTCTGAATGGGTATAGACCAGTGGTTCTCAATCTTTTCTTCACCATTGACCCCCTTTAAATAAACCTTTTGTGGCTATGGACCACCAAGATTTAACTACTAACAATTCAAGCCCCCCCCTCCCTGGGGGGGATGTCTATGGACCACAGGAGACTATTTAACTATCATGCCATTGTGGTTAATTTGCATAAATATTATTCATGTAGATGGTGACAACCTTAGCCTTCTCCCAGCCCAATGAAAGTTTGAAAAGAAATTATGTGAAGAACAGGGACTATGCCTGTTTAACAGCAGAATGGTACTATAAAAACTAAACTGAAATGAGCAAAATTTGGTGTGAAGGGAAAAACTGGCAAAAGAAAGACTGAGTTGGAAAATGTGACAGATCAGTAAAGGTTTGGGAGAAAAAATGTTCCAGAAAAGAACCATCCTCAATTCACCTCAAAAAATAGAATATTACTGATTATTCAGCTCTGAACTTGCTGCAACCTGCAGGCTACACAGGATTGTGACTGAAAGTGGAGCAAATACAGCCTGCCCTGAGTTGTCCAGTCCATACATATCTACAAAGAGATATAGATGAAACATGAGGGGAGAGAAGAAACATACCACATGTTTCTTCACTGCACATAACAAAATACAGATGTCTGTTATGGCCACTGGAACTAAATGAGGTGGAAAGATTTCTAGAAACCATACCATGCACATTTTCCCTACGTTTAAACATTTATGGAAGGAACTCACATGATAGAAGCCTACACATATGTACAAATTTGAGCATTTTAAGGGGATCACTATGCTAGAATACTTTTTGACAGCTAGTTTCTTTTCTGTAGGGCATTTTTTAAATGGAACAAGATTCTCTCAAGGAGAGTATCCAAATTGTTGGATGACCTGAAAGGCATGGCTGGAGATAGATCATTCTGGAAAAAATGTCAACTCTCTGATATAGGCCAGGTCAGGAAACAAACCCCATAAGAAATACTAGAATTCTATTTATGTAAGCTGTAGTAACAGAATCTTGAAAGCCTGACAGTCTTTCGCTTTCTTTCCATTTTATATCAAAGAGGGCCATGGTGAGGCAATGTTAAGTTTCATTCTCACACTTTATTTTCCTGGACTGAGCTCATGTTTTGCTAAACATGTTCATCTATCTTCTTCAAGGTATTCTTTTTTAAATATATATTTTATTAAATTTCTACAAAAGATAAAATACAGTCAATCCTTGACTTACAACTACAGTTCAGCCCAAAATTTATGTTGCTAAATGAGACAGTTGTTGAGTTTTGCCCAATTTTACAACCGTTCTTGTCACAGCTGTTAATTGAATCACTGCAGTTAAGTTAGTAACATGGTTGTTAAGTAAATCTGGCTTCCCACTTGTCAGAAGGTTGCAAAAGGTGGTCACATGATTCCTGGACATTGCAACCATTATAAATATGAATCAATTTCCAAGCATCTAATTTTTGATCACCTGGCCATGGGGATGCTATAATGGTTGTGTTAGAAATGGTCGTAAGTCACTATTTCAGTGCTATTGTAACTTCAAATGGTCCATTGTAAGTGGACTACTGTAAGAGAAAAAGCAAGGGAAAAAGGAATTAATAAAGGAGAATATTTGTAGGTTAAAATCAAGAGTCCTTGGTGATTTCTGAGCATGGTTGTTTTCTTGCAGATCTCAATATCCCAAACTAATGTAACACCATCATGCTAGTAAGGCAGGGATAGGTGGTGGGGAATATCCCTGCCGCCTGGAACAGGCCAAATATGGGGTGCACAGAGGTCAAAAATGGGGCACATAGAGGCAGAAAACTGGACATGCAGAGGCTGAAAATAGGGCACACAGAGGCGGTGATAGGCAAAGATAGCGATGGGTGACAACGGTGGTGATGGGCGGTGGTGATCCCCGCAGCCTAGAACAGTTGATAGGCAGTATTCCAGGAGGCAGATCCAACCACCAATCAGCTGCTCGTGCTAAATCAGGCTATGCAGAAGCTGACCAGGCTGTTTGCTGAAAGGAGGCAAATTGCTGGGAGGCAGAGGCTAAAGAGTGGGGGCTGGCAGATGGACAGGGCTTTGGCAACACTCACTCTATAAGATGCACAGATATTTCCATCCACTTTTTTGGGGGGGGGGAAGTGTGTTTTACATACCAAAAAATATGGTAATCCTCAGTTATGTATATATTAATATTTTTTCAGATAGATGAGAGCATGTATTGTATGTCAACTTGTAGTGGTTTTTATTTCTGTGGTCTAGCACAGGAAATGTTATGATCACATTTTCATTAGACCTGAAAACTTTTCTCTATTTAAATTCTTTATTTAACTGAAAACTGAACATGTTAGCAGGATGTCATCCATCCATCCATCCATCCATCCATCCATCCATCATTCATCCTCTCATCTATGGCTAGTTAACTCTTCCTTCAGTGTTAAATATAACATGCAACTTAGTCTTAACATCATTTATTTAGAAGGGGGGGGAGTAGTGGAAACCGGAAGAGCAGTTCCCTGGTGCGCATGCATGGAAGTGCCAGAAACCAGAAGAGCCGTTCCCTTGAATGCATACGTGCACCAGGAAGCTGGTCTTCCGGTTTCTGGTGGGCGCCGGTCACTTGGTCTTCCAGTTTCTGGCATATATGCATGCATAAAGGCCAGCTGGCTGGCACGTATGTGCATGCCAGAAACCACAAGCTCAGCTTCCCGATGCCCACATGCATGCCAGGGAACTGCTCTTCCAGTTTCTAGCACTCCCGCATTCGCGAAGACCAGCTGGCACCCGGAAGAACAACAGGTGATGGATGGAGTGCCCACAGAGATAGCTCTGTGTGCCACTTCTGGCACTTGTGCCATAGGTTTGCCATCACGGAACTATGTTATCTCCAGGAAAGCAAGCTGAATACTTCATGAGTTTATGCTAAGACACATATAAACATCGAAAGGGTAGAAAAATCAAAATATTCCTTAAATATTGAATTTAATGCTAACGTATGCCACAACTTCAGAGACATGAGTTTCTACAGTATTTTGGTTGGGGCTGGGCAATGAGCCACCAACGTGAATAGCTTAAAGCCATTACCCTCTCATGATTTTATATTATAGATGTAATAATTAGCTTAGTTTCCCCATCTACTTTGTATTATTCTCACTTTGATTACTAGTTGTCTGCCTCTACAGGGACCTATAGACAGTCCATATTTACAAGGGCCGCAGAGCATTCCTTTGACTTTTAATGAGTAAAACATTTTCAAGCAAGTTTGCAAATGTTATTAAGGAGCTCCATGCTCCTCAATTTTCTGTACCGCTTCTCCTGGCCCTCTCCCCCCCTCCCAGCCTCTGATTTTTCTCTTACTGGTTCTTTCCCATTCCCTCCTCCTTCACCAGTTAGCAGCACAAATTTCTGTTTGTGCCAGTGGGGTGGCCTGGCGAGACCGCAATTGCTCTACTTCACAGATTGACGAGCCCTCAGATGCCGATTTACTGTATATGGCAGCCACTCTGGAGCCGAGGCACATCTGGAGTGGAGTAAACTTACTGAGAAACAGGGGCCAGCTTTAACTGGAGCCAGTGGAACTGAGAGCAGTCGATGAAAAGCAGCTTTCCCGTCTTCTCCTTTCCCTTATCCCCGGGTAGATTTCCTAATGTAAACAGAACTGAAGGGGGGGGGGGGAGACAACACAGTAACTCTTTGCAGAATGTTTGTTGTTTAATGTTTTTTATCTACTTGAGGTCAGAATAGAGCCTTAGAAAAACAGAAGAACTGCTTTTCATCTAAATAACTAAAACCCTGCATATTACAGTAGATTTTTCTTTTAAAATATCAAATAAAATGGAAAAGAGTGACACTTTAGTGTTTATTTGTTCTCTTTTGTTATTATTTAGTGGCTAATTTCATCATCTTCTGGAGCTAAATTAGAAACAAACTTTTTGTGTTTTTTTTAAATATATAGGAGAATACTTTAAACCACAAACAGCATGCAATTTCTTTTTCCTTATAGCTCTATTGTGTTAATGGGGTGGTACATGCACGAATCCACCACAGAATATAAAACTGAGGGGGGGGGGAAATAAATGCTTCATTTAACCAATTAACAAACAGCTTATATATTCTTGTGGCAAAAGAAGCTGATTGATTCTTTTTCCATGAATATGCTATTTACCAACAAATTGTGGTTTAAAAAAACAAAACAAAACAAAACAAGACTTAATGTAGAATGAGAAATTAAGTCTTGTTTTATATGTAAAGTTAGTTAAAATATGGGAGTTATGGACAGAAAAAAAGCAATTATAATATACTTTCATATTTCAGAATTACTATAATTACCTGGATGGAATTTTTGAAATACTGCATTTTTCAGTTTCAATGCTAATCCACCAAAGATAATATGAAAACATGCATAGTCAGAATATGCACTCCAGATTTTTGGATTTCAGCTCTTGTTAGTTTATGGCAGGTAATTATAGAATTGTAGTCTAAAACATCTGGAAGATGCATTACATTGACTGTATTAAGAAGGCTACAAAGTACATGAATATCCTCACCAGCATTTAAGAATTTATTTTCTCTGTGGGCCAGTTGTCTGTATTGTCCTGTAGGAAGTTAGCACCCTCCCCCTCTCCTAGAAGAATGAAATATTCTAGGAAATATTTAAAAAGCAGAATATTATGTTTCCCTGGATGAGAAAAAGAGAAACACGTTTTAAAGACAAAGCAACTTCCTGCAGCTCCCTGCTCCCCACTTCAGCTCCAGGGTGATGGATTAAGACATGGCCCTCAGGACATGATAGGATTAGCCGCCTCCCCATCTCACCACATGGCACCTGGGAAGATTACATTATCCAGTAAGGCTCAACCAAGCCTGGGACTCAGGGCAGCCTACAGAGTTGCCCCTGCATGGCCCCATGGGAGTCTGACAACCAATCAGAACACAAGCTCAAATTCAAAAACCCAGAGAGGGCATAAAACCAGCACATTCTCAACATCTCTTCCCCCTTTCCCCCAGGACCTCAAACCATGTGGTCCTGTCCACCATTAAAAACTATCTTTCCAAGCAGTTTCCATGTTTCCAGTGTCTTTCTCCCCACTTGGAACTGAACCCAGAAGGACATTTCTTCCAACAGTCCTACATTGAAAAAGTGTATAGTTAATTCAAGGATGTGAAGGTAGATCAAACTCAGAGATGTTCACATGTTTGAAAGAAGAGCAAACTCTAAGAGTTTGTACACTTGCTAGATATACGGTAGGTACTGGCAACATCACCCCAGTTAATGTAGTTATATAGTTTTCTCTCTAAATCACATTTAAAACAAAGCAGCTAAATAAATAACATTTTAAATGATTTTTTACTTACTTTACTTTCTTCCCTGCTAAGCAAAATGCTAGAAAACAACCATTAATAGAAATAGTTATGAGTTGAAAAAATTAAGAAATCTCTGTGGGCTTGTTGTCATTCTCAAATTTATTTATTTAATTTATATTGCCACCCATCTCAATGAGTGACTCTAAATGGTGTACATGAAAGAAACTTGATACAATTAAACAATGAGAATATATATGGTTGCTAAGTAAAACTATTGTAAAACATGTTAGTATAGCCAAGAAACAGGGGCTTTAACATATCTGTGGCTCCAAGCATATTACCAAGTCTTTACAATCTTAGGAAAAACATTAGAATTGAGGACATTCTGATCCATGAAGGAAGAATGCGCCAGAGAACGGGAAGTAGTATGGCAGGGAAGGCATATTTCCTAGTCCCTACAGCCGTGTTGGTGAACTTATGGCATGCATGCCATAAATGGCACGCAGCACCCTCTCTGGGCATGCAAGCTATCACCACAGTTCAGCTCTGCCACACATGCATGTGCACCTCCTGTCAGCCAGCTGTCCTTTGGGTCTCTGCCATGCATACGCTGGGGCATGATGCATGGAGTGGGTGCGCATGTACAGGGGGGTGTACGTGCGAGGTGTGTGTGTGTGGGGGGGAAAGCCGTGCAGCATGCCTGGGGCGGAGTGCATATGTGGGGGGCTGCACACACATTGCATTTTGGGGGTTCGGGCACATGTACATATGCTTTGGACACTCAGTTCGGAAAAGGTAAGCCATCAGTGCCCTACAGCCACCATTCCTTGGCAATAGGATCCATAACAAGCCTAACCTGTCTGACCGAATTGGAGCCCTAGAAACAGCTGGGAGAACACACTTATGTTTCTTATTTATATTTATATCATGTTATGTTGGGCTTATGCTTAGGTAAATTTAACATTTAATTTGGGAAAGTGTATATATTAAATATTTATATGGCAAGATTCTTGGGAATAAAACATAGGATGCAGTTGTAAATAAATACAAACATTTATTACACCAAATATTTCTCTAAGAACTCCTTTGTAATAATTTTATGTACTTGCTCCCTATAAATCCTTTTTTTTAGCTCTAAAAAGGAAATAACTGGCATGTCTCCTGATTTAGAGGTTATGTGGAATTTGGCCAGATGAAGTATAGTACTGATTGATTAGTATCTAATGATCTAATTTTTTCTTCCTTTAGTTTATACTCTGAAAAAATCAGTTTAGGCTTCCCTCTAAAGCCCAGGCATTCCAGGGATTCTACATTGAGAAGAAATATTTTTTGTTCATAAATTACAGTTCATTTATTTTATATATAATTAGATTAATTACCTACCTTCAAATCCAAACCATAGGTTTAGTCTACTGCAGGCCTCCTTTTTTTATTTTGGCCAGAGGATTTCCTCCCTATGTGAATGATATTTCTGAACAATCTGGAGAATAGCCATTTTTACTCCTTTTCTTTGAGTAGGCAGTTCAGAAATGATATTTATGATCCATGTAACATAAAAAGTTGAACAGGAAAAATGTAAGACAAAAATAGTAGAGACAGGCAATCATGATTATTCCTCACAGATGAATATAGAACAGTTCTGAAAAGTTGTGTCAGCCATTCAGGAACAGATACTTAATTTCTCATCCAGACACATTATATGGAAGTCCTGTAACATCACAGACACTATGGAGCCATTGCTTTAGAAATGTATAAATCCGCTATCTGAATTTAGTGTAAAACTTCCAATCTGTGAAATGTTTTGAGTGTAGTTTTAACTCAGCAAAGGTACAATAGCAGTAGCAATAGCAATAAAATAAAATAAAATAAAAATTACATTTGTATTCACATTAGTTTTAGGCTTAAAGCCAAGGAAATACTAAATTACTTTGTGAAACACATCTCCAATATTGCACTGAGCAGGTTTACTCTGGACTGAAAAGTTTTCAAAAAAATAATATTTCAATGGCAAGGAATTATGTAAATGCAGATATCTATAAGAACAGATTATTTTTAAAAAGCACATATAAATATATCCAAAATTTAAGAGTAATACAGATAAAGTATTTGCTGTTCTATTGAAATATTGCATCAGGTTGGTGAGCCTCCTCAATTCATATTCACCAACTGGAGTGATAACTATTCATTGAAGATGGAACAGTGGGTCATCTATCATTCAGAATAGCAAGCTAGATCTAAAACAGGCCCAAAAGTGTAGAGAGTTTTTATCAATCAACACTCTATTTGAAATGAGTGCCCCACACTAATTCAGCTGTGTTTAATGAAAAGGATTCATGTTAGTAGCCTATGATAAATTGTATCACGGGAAATCTTTCAAAGGGACATTCCCACAAGCATATCCCCAATTACAATGCATTCCTAAAACTCTTATGATGTGCATTTGTAACCATGGAGGGGCAACAGACTTCTTGGTGAGACCTATATAAGAAAACTATATAAGACTCATTTCTATCCTCTTAATAGTCATCTTGGTTATTATGGGGATTTTTCTTTCCCAGATATCCCTCTTGCTTATGTGTAAGGGATTTGAGGACTTCAGAAAAGTAGAAAACCCAGAGAACCTCAAAGGCATTGGTGGGATTCAAATACTTTAACAACTGGTTCTCTGCCCTAATGACCAGCTGGGTAGGCGTGGCTCGGTGGTCATGTGACTGGGTAGATGTGGCCAACTCAACATCACTCATGTCGATGGGCACTTTGCCTTAGCTGTTACAATGTAATAAAGGGTTAACAGGAGAGAAAGTTTCTGTAAGGAGGGCAATAAAGATTAGGCTAGAAACAATGCCAGAATGTTTCCTTCCTGCCTTCCTTACAGGATTAGCCCTATAAAGTGGAAAAAAACAAAATGAGATTTCTTCCAACAATCAGTTCTCCAAACTATTTAGAAAGTTAACAACCGGTTCTCCCGAATAGATGCGAACTGGCTGAATCCCACCACTGCTCAAAGGTCTCTATTTTTAAGTATAAATTTCAGTAATAGGCTGGGCAAGCAATTTTCTATAAAACTCTGCTAGTTTTACTGAACTTTGCTTCTGATTGACTCCAGCTAGAGTCAAAGATGTAAATATACTTCATGACAAGGATATTGGTCTCCATAAATATTCCCAGTCATTGATTTAATCCCATTTTGTCCCTAATGTTAATGAGCTGGCAGATTTAACCTCTAAATGACAAATATTTCCAATATAACTACGCTGTAATCTTATGTACACTTGTCAGTACATAAGTCAGAAAGACTTATTTCTGAGTAGACTTGCATAGGATTGATTTTTACAATTTAGTTTGACAGCCTGGTTAACAGTAAAATAAAAAATAGAATACATTTGTCAATTGTAAATAACATCTTAAAACAAAATAAACCAGACAAGTATTATTTTCCCAACAAAAATATATACTTATTGCATAAATTTTCAGAATATAATTCCATCTCAAGTATAAAATTATCCCAAAATAAACCACAGTACAGTTTAGGAATAAGCACAAACTAAACAAAATTGAGAGATCTACTAGAAAAAAGGCAGAAACATTAGGAAAGTAAACCACAAAAATGGGGAAAATGGCAAAGATTTAATAATCTGCTGAGTAAGCATAGTAGGCTGCAAAGTACAAAAAGATGAAAAGAAAGAATAAAAATACCACAAGTTAACTGTCCAATGTCAGATGTAATAATCCCTCTTATATGAGTCATACTCTATTTTCTTACGAACTAAATCAGACTTGGAATAATAAGAGTGAATCTGTGCTGGAATAAGACTATGATTCCTGGAAATTAATAGAGAAAAACTCCATAACTTTTATTGGGTGTGTTCTGTTTATAGCGCTGCATGTTTTTATCTATTTGGCCAGATTCTTCAACAAGAAATCTTTTCAATGAGTATGGCACACCTATATTAGATTTATATACATGTTTCATTAATTTGGGAAATAGTTACTTCTAAATAGAAAAGTATTTCATTAAAAGTATAAAGAATCATTCAAATAAGCAATGGAGATAATAATTCAAATTATAACATTCAAATGTTATGTTTATTTTAAACACAAACATATATTATGTTGGACAGTAATGATTCTGTGTTGTTCATGTAGACGTCTCCTGTATTCAATGTAATAACATTATTTTAGAGAAAGATAAAGAATGGGAATAAAACATTTTGCCAAATAGAAGTAAAAGGAGGTGTCACTGTGAAGCAACAGCTGTGCAAACTGGGAACGTTAAATGCCAAGCAAAAATAAGACCCAAAGGCAAAACTGATACATTTAGCAAGAAATAAAAATATATACGAGTAGATATGGTTCTGAGTGAACCATTGAGAACTATAAGAATAAACTTCAGGTATGTCCTCAGCTTTTGGATATAAATTTAAAGGAATCCAGTCACCTCAAATTTGTTTAGATCTAATCAATAATTTAGACTTTGTGGAATAGACAAGGGCCAGAAAACAGCAGTGGCCGTAGATGTTGTGGTGCCAAATGTTGTGGCAGCAAAACAGTGGTGGGATTCAAATAATTTAACAATTGGTTCTCTGCCCTAATGACCAGCTGGGTAGGCGTGGCTCGGTGGTCATGTGACTGGGTGGGCTCATGTCTATGGGCACTTTGCCTTAGCTGTTACAATATAATAAGGGTTAACCAGAGAGCAGTTTCTGTAAGCAGGGCAATAAAGATTAGGCTAGAAACAACACCAGAATGTTTCCTTCCTGCCTTACTTATAAGTTTAGGCCTGTAAAGTGGGGAAAAACAAAATAAGATTTCTTCCAACAACCAGTTCTCCGAACTGCTTAGAAAGTTAATAACCAGTTCTCCCGAATAGGTGCAAACTGCCTGAATCCCCACCACTGCAGCAACATCAGGAAGAAGGAGTATGAGAAGCTGAAAACATACCCATTTAGAACCTAAAGGAGGAACTAGAAAAAATGTGGAAAGGGAAGCTGAAGTGGTCCCAATGGTGGTAGGAGCATTTGGGGTTATAAATGGCAATTTATTTTGCCAGGCAAAAATTGGGATACTTTCACAATAGCTTTTTCTTATCTTCTATTCATACCTCTTATATGAACTGAATAAATATAGTTGAATAAATTATGGAGGAATTTTGCTTTTTCTTCTATAACATTCTTTCTGATTCAAAAAAGAGTAAAAACTATGCTGTGAAACATGGAATGGATATTTACAAAGAAGATTATACCTAGAGTCCTATAAAATTCCAGAGGAGGCGTGCTTAATGTATGATAAAAGCTTTGTCTGGAAATCCTTAAAAATCCACAAATCTGTTGTAGTATAACATTTTTTCTGTTGTCTTCTTGTCTTATCTCAGATCTGATTTATGGCATAAATATATTCATATATATTTAAAATGTATTTCCATATAACAATGCCTCCAATGTGGCAAAAAAAAACCCAGACAATTTTTAAAGTTATTGTGTTCTTAATGGCTTTCTTTTGTGGCCTCATCTACTTAAAATTGTTTGTGCATCAATAATGGACCATTTATCAGAAAAAAGTACATTGTTTCCATCTGAACTGAAGCTGACTAGACTATAAGTTGCTTAACGTTGTTCTCTGTTCTTATAAAAAGACGAGAATTGGAAAAATGGAGGGAATAGCTTCCTCATTTTACACAACTTTCCACTGGTTTTTACAATTTATAATATAATGCTGAATCAGGATGACAAAACTGTAAAAATGCTTTTTGTATCTCCTTCCTTCCCTCAATGCATGTCTACTTGCAACTTCAAAGAACTACACAGATTCTGATTTCTCTTTGTATGGACCAACAACAAAATTCATGCGACCTGAAGACAGAAATTCACCTTAAGATCTATATTTTCCCTCTCAGTTTAAGACAAAGCGATACAACATTCTGACAGCACTTAGGGTCAGGTTTTCCAGACCCTAACAGAAAATCTTGAATTCTTAACTTCACACAGCTTAACTTGGCTGCTAGGCTTGGATTCAGTTGAAGTCTTACAGACTCAAGCATGATGCTACTAAAAATATTTACGGTGAACTAGAATGAAACCACATTAAAAGGAAGATTATCCTCTTTTAGTGTCAGTTTAAGGTAAAGGTAAAGGTTCCCCTTGCACAAGCGTGCTAGTCATTTCCGACTCTAGGGGGCAGTGCTCTCATCTCCATTTCAAAGCCGAAAAGCCACTGCTGTCCAAAGATGTCTCCGTGGTCATGTGGCCGGCATGACTAAATGCCAAAGGCGCACAGAATGCTGTTACCTTCCCACCAAAGGTGGTTCTTATTTTTCTACTTGCATTTTTACATGCTTTTGAACTGCTGGGTTGGCAGAAGCTGCGACAAGTAATAGGAGCTCACTCTGTTACGTGGCACTAGGGATTCAAACTGCCAAGCTGCCGACCTTTCTGATTGACAAGCTCAGCGCCTTAGCCATTGAGCCACCACATCAGAGTGTAGTTCCCCTTTTATAACCACAGCAATTTAAATCTATTGCTTCTTTTCCCCATAGTAGTTTCAAGAGATCCATTCCCTTGGATTTCATGCTTTTGAAACTGAGTGCTTGTTAGCATAACTGCTATTCCCAACCTACACAGTTCAATGCCACTCCAGGGTTTTGATATGTTGGTCCAAATGTCAACCTGCATGTAGGGCAAGAGAGAAGAATGAAAGAAACATAAGTCTGGATTAGGGGATCAGTTCCAATGGAAGGATAAGGTCCTTGAGATTGCTATTACATACTCTCAACTGCTAGTATGGCTTGATTAGCCAACAGTTAGTCCTTGTTTAGTGACTGCCATTGGTTTAGATGAAATAGCAGCTATGTGATATGGTCATAATGCAAACCTTGTGACTGAGAGACATTATTGATATTGCTGGTTGCTACTAACTCATTCAGATAAAATTCTCTGCTATATTGTCTTGTGCCTGACCTATTTCCTCCTCTCCACCTTCAGGGTGAAGAGATGGCTTATATAAGACATCTTTTTCTTAGCTGTTTTTCCCCAGCACAGCAGCTTCCCCCAAAAGTGCAAACTCTAAATTAACAAGCTGAGCTCTTTGTCCTTAATTGGTTGATTAGAACCCTCTAGAGCAGGGGTGTCAAACTTGCATCATCACGGTATCATCACATGACATATCGGGACTTTCCCCCCCTTCGTTAAACCAGGCAGAGGCGGAGCCAGCACCTGATGCATCCAGCCTGAGGCCCGTGAGTTTCACACTTCTGCTCTAGGGGCTTGCAACTGTTGCTTGAAATTGACCAGATCTTAATCATTCACATTGAAGGCTATTGTGGTGCTAGAGGATTGGTTGCAAAGTTAGCATTCATCAGTGGTTGCTATCCCGGACACTTGCTAAATGAGGATTACCTGTATTGCTGTACTTCCCCTCGTTGTCCTTTTACCATGTAGAAGATAGGAGCCCATATAAGTTTTCTAAATAAATGAGACAAATTGATCACTTTTGCTCTGCCTTTCATAATTGCTGTGTCTTTGATCTACCTGCCCTATTAGAAACTGGATTTTCACTACCTGGATCAATCTTACCTACGTGGGCTTATAGGGCAATTCTGCACTGCATTTTTCATAGTTTGCCTTCCCTTCTGCTCCCAGATGCTTCTAAGTCAATTCAAAAGCTTCCACTCTGGATTGCAATGGGTTGGTGAGACGGCTGAGCTGGTGATCACTATACCAGAGGTGTCAAACGGGCAGTCCTTGGGCTGCATGCGTCATGCGCAGGTCATGCCCAGCTCTATGAATGGGAAAAACATCATGAAACATCATATGACAGCAATGTGACACCACGAGTTTGACACCAGTGTTATAGACTGTGGCCATCACAAGACCTGAGTGGTTGATTCTTGCTTCTTACCCTTCTACCCTTGCAGGAAAAGCGAGCAGCACTGGCCAGATTGTCTGCAAGTACCAGCTTTGCTCTTTTAGATATTGTCACTCATTAGTCCCTGTGTCTTTCTCCCTCCCCCAAATGTTTACACAGATGGATAACTACAACCACTTTTCCACATGATTTCTGTTTACACTAAAACAGACCCTTTTGGTCTTTTTCTCTTTCTTATGGCACTGATGAGTTTATACAACAAACAAAGCTATAAAGTAACAGGTTCTTTGTTACCAAATATTCTCTGTAGTCCATATAAATTTTATAATTAGGTCAATTTCATGGAAGCAAAATAGCAATATTCTTACCTTGCAACGTACGTAGATATGTTTTATAAAATATAAGCTTTGCATTACTATGGGCAGAAATAGGAAAGGAAAGCCTAGGGACCGTGCTTCATCCAGCCTTGGCAGAAATGAAAGGTTTCCTATTGGGAGAAGTAAAGGTGGAAAGCAGCATGGGCTTCTACTGCTAAGGATAATTAAATGACAGTAGCAATATTATAAACACACACCTACCAGCAACTACTGGTGATCAGAGAATTTAGCAGCCTGGTAGCCCAGGATCAAATGGTTTTCTAGTAGACACCAGTTGCTGGAGGAGGGGAGTATGAGTCTATTGTAAGAATGGACAAAGCACTAGACATCATCCACTCTAAGGGCTTTGGCCAGGAAACAGCAGTTTTGAATTTAAGCTGGAAAACATGGAGTGGAGTACATTTGTAATGGGTTGAGAGTAGGAGGATGATGTCATCCATTCTTGCACTCAGGAAGTGGTGAGGGGCCCATACTGGCAATGGGCCCAGCAAAAAGTGCAGATCTGCCCATCATCTCCTGGAGCTGCTGCAGGTGTCTGATTGCCTGCTGGCTCCTCAGACTGATGGCCTGTCTGTTCTGCCTCTGACTCAACATTCAGGAGACCATTGGAGTATGCAAAAAAACCTCTATGCACATTACTTAAAGCTCCAACTTATCTACGTGGAAGAAATAACAGTGTTAATAAAATACTAGATTCCCATGCATAAAGATATTTCTGAGTAGAATATGTTAATGAATGGAAGGTGTTTGCTAAAGAAGCATCCAGGGATCTGAGTAAGTCATCAGATTTGTGTGCATGTGTGATGTGTTTCAGATATTTGAAGTTAGGCTCACTCTTCACACATATAGCAAAACTGTTCTGTCAGCTTTAATAAAAAGCAGCAAGAAGTGATTTGTGGCAGTAAAATAAGTAAGACTTCATATCCATGTTCTTGTATTTTATTTTTTACATATGAAGTTGCTTGTTTTCCTTAAATGCTCCATTCCCTCTCCTCCCTAATATATATTTTAGCTTGTTGGTGAGGCTGGTAATCACTGCTGTGACTGTTGAATTGTGTCTGTGTGTAGGGGGGAGAGGAAGGAGACCCAAAAGAATAAAATAAGTGTTAAGGAATTCATTGTCTGTCCTCCACCTGTTGTTATTCTGGTCCCAATCAACCTGCTCGCCAGGCTGGAGCCAGTGGCCATCTGGAAACACTGCTCTGTTTATAAACTTGGCATGAAGCAGCACTCCCAGGCCCTGACCTCCCACACAAATCTGGAAACAATTACAGCAAGATGATAGGCAGGCAGGCAGGCAGGGAGAGCAGGAGCGGATTGAGAGGAGGCTGCAGGGGAGAGAAGAAGCATGAGAAGTTTCAGAGCATGAGAAGACGGTGGATGTTTCTGACAGAAATATTTATTCATAAACACGTTTGCCAAAAGGTTATCCCATGATTTCCAGATAATGATGGGCTGCAGGCCATTTTAATCTGGATTTTTCAGTAGGACGCTATTAGTTCTGAGATTTTTCACTCATACAAAAAAAAAAAAAAAATGGGAAGGAGGAACAGACCACCACAACCACAACTCAAAGTAATCTTACTGGGAGACAAACACCCCCTCCCCCAGAACATATGATATTGTTCCTATTTATTTTTACCAGCAGTAAAATATGTCATCCGGGAAGCTCCTATTATTGTTCTTTCCATGGGGAAATGACTTCTCCAACCTAACTTCTGGGGTAGAGTGTCAGATCTTTTAGGGGATCTTATATCAAATTATATTTTATAGCAATACCTTGTCAAACTTTCACTCTGTATACTCTTTTAAAAAAAATAAGTCAATTAAACTGCCTGATGAAGAATCTTTAGCCATGTAAGCTGCTTGCTATGATTCTGATTCAGTAGAATCAAAACCTGAAAGACAGAAAGAGGAGGGGAGAGGTCCTAAAAAAACAAATCAAACAATTCCTTTTCTAGAGTAAATTGTAAAATGGACCTTTATTCTTCCTAAATCTGAGTAAGTTTGCCACAGCAAGTACAGATGCCAACATCTCTTCCTTCATTATTATTTTTGCAACTTGTCAGTTTAGTAGAACCCAATTATTTTTTTAAAAAGATCTTAAGGTAGTTCTGATTTGCATGGTTAAAAGGAGGTTACCTTTAGCAATTGTCTGTCTATTGCATTATATTTAGAATTATTGCCTCTCTTTCAGTTTATTATACTATGCAGATAAGCAATCACAATGCCATTGAGACAAACTTCCTAGAAACAGTTGAAACTGAGCCATGGAGCCAGAGATATTTCCAGATGGCCCTGATGTGAGAAACAGGAAGAACTGTTTCACTTCTTAAATTAAGTACAAAAGAATGTAAAAAAGAGGCTTGCTGGATCAAACCAATTAGAATAGCACACTAAAAAAAAGGCTGCAGAAAACTATACATTACAAGGATTGAATATTAAATGACTATTCTACCCACCATGCCTGTGATATAGATACAGTGACGTGCATGTATATGCATGCAATGTTTCCAAAGTACATATTTAAATGAATTGAAAACTCTCAATACAGATGTTATTACTACTTTTTTTAAATCTAAGAGCATCTGGGAGAGGGGATCTAAACCCATCTTAGCCTCTTTGTGAAATGGTAGGTATCATTATTACAGAGAAAAGGAGGCTAAACATTTTAAATTTACAATTTGGTGAAATTATGAGAATGTTTCTAATCTCTCAAAGAAGCTCCTTTGTAGTACGAGTTTGGCTCAAAACATAGGTCATTCCAATTTGATAATATAGGAGGAAGAAAACTTGGCTGATTAATCTGGTTGTAGGAACTAATGTTGGGAACTTCCAAGCTGAATGGGTAAAATATTTGTTTTGAGGCTACATTGTCTGGATTATCTCAGGAGTTCATATTAGTTTACATAGGGTTAACAAACTCTGTGGATCTTTTGTTTTAAATAACGAAGTGTTTAGGGATGATGTTGATGCAAGTGTCCTTGCTGTCAATCAAAAGGGCCACGTATGGCTGTGATTGATCAGTGGTTCCATTTCATTTCTGTAGAAATAGTCAACCTGCTAGGACGATTTGACTAAAAACAAATGTTTGTGTATGAGTCCTTGGAATGGTCTGTGCTTTGTTCCATCAATATTGGAAATTCAACTTCAAAATACTTCATTTTGAATTCCCCAGATACAACCATTCATTAAATGCTTTCCACCCAGACCAATGGTTTGCCATGATTATTATTAGACTACACTTGTTCTTTTTTTCCCCCAGCCTAACCCTAACATAATACAAGGCAAAGGCCAAGTGCTAATTCGTGGTCTGGCCAAAGGGCTCCTTGAATAGGTCTATGAGTTGATATTTTTGAAGCGATAGAAAGGAAGCACCAGGGCAGTGTCCTTCCTGACTTTGCCTGACTTCCTGTATGCTTTCTTGATGAAATATTAGTCAGAAAGCCTGTTACAATTCATACCTATTCGCTCATGTCATATTTGGATGACTCTGACATTCTGAATTTCTCTTTGAAGATGCATCCTCTCTACTTTCTGACTTCTACATAAAATTACAGTGGCAAAGAAAAAACTAAACCTTGATGTAAATTGTTAGCCAGAAATCAGGAGAATAACACACTTAATTCATCTACTTAATAATGCTGCAGTAAACACAGTTTAATTAATATTCAGCAATTTACAATCTACCAATAGTTATTTTTTATTTAATCCGTTTATTTAAAGCTCAGGAACCTATTATCTTGGTTGATTTGTTGCTAGAAATATTGCTCAATTTCTTAGGGAATCTTGACAAATTTGGAAAAATACATATTTTTAACACAATAAGAGAAAGCAACAAATACAAATAATGGTAAATTTCAAAATATAGTCACAAAGTTAGGCATCTGTACCTCATAGTAATTCTCACAACTCAGTGAGATTAAAGTAAGCATTTAAAAAAGCATTTCTTGTCTAACAGTTCATTTCCTGGTTCTCCATTTTAAAATATGCTTCTGCTAGAAACATTATTTAATGCAAACTTTGCAATATGTCAACCATATTGCAAATTTTGGTTTTTATTTTTTAAAAATAAGATACATGAAATGAGTCAGAATTGGGCCAAATACTAGAGATATTAGTAATTTTTTTGAATAAGCCCTTGTGACTGATGGTGACCGATATAGTGGGCTTAAATGCTTGATTCTAGACAATTACAGTTTCAGCACTGTCTACCAGTTTGACCAAAAGGATCACTACTGGACTATGACTTGTTCGGAACCAGGGCAACATGAGCAGTTGACTAACACATGAATGTGTGCCTGCAGCTCAACTTGCGTGAACAATGGGCTGACACATGCACAGCTCAACTTGCATGAGTATAGCCCAACGCATACGTGCATGTTGGCTCTCCACTTGCACAGGCTGGTTCTCCCCCACACACAATTGGGCCACCAAGCTGTAAATGTTGGGGACTGTTGCAGTAAGTAACTTCTGTAGGGTTATATCTCCTCCACCTTGTTTAGTTAGTATCATATATTTTAATATAGTCTATATAAGAAATTGGGTTGCTACTATACTTTTAATAGATTCTATATAACCACAAATATCTGTGGGCTACCAAATGTTGATATCTTAGTAGAGGGGTTAAGAGTAGAACATAAAATTTGTGATGAGATTTCTGAGAAGTGCAGTTATGCATCTAGTATATTCTTGATACATTCTATATCCTTGAAGTCACCAGGAATTGGATCATTTCCAAAACAAGCCTATTTGACTTGAACACAAATCATTCCTATTTTATTTTATTTATTTAAAGCAGAAATAATTGGCATGTTTGCTTTTTTAAATAGCTTATTCACTTTTGTTGATGGAGCGTCTCTCCAAAATTAAATCATATGTCCTGACTTTAATGACATACACCCTGCCTCCTGAACCCATATTTTGCGTTCCTGGAAATTGCTAAGAATATATAGAGCCAAGGTGGCCAAGGTGGCGCAGTGGTTAAATGCAGCACTGCAGGCTACTGCTAGATCAGCAGGTCAGCGGTTCAAATCTCACCGGCTCAGGGTTGACTCAGCCTTCCATCCTTCCGAGGTGGGTAAAATGAGGACCCAGATTGTTGGGGGCAATATGCTGACTCTCTGTAAACCGCTTAGAGAGGCCTGGAAGGCCTATGAAGCGGTATATAAGTCTACTGCTATTGCTATTGCTATTGCTATTGCTATATACCATTTTTCCCCATTTCCATTACATAATGAAACATTTTAAGGAACTTTGTGTTGGGCTTCTTATATCGTTAAATGTGCTTTGTGTTATTTTCAAGACTATGTTGACCTGTTCTGTTTTAAAATGGTTTCAGATAATTGCTGAACTTCATAAATTTTGAAAGCTAAGTCAAATGTGTTCATTACTTATTAGTAAGTTATTAGTGTATGTTTTGCTCTAGTTTATGTAACAATTATCCAATTGTTTTTATTTTTTTATTTTTTAAAGCCATGCCGCCTCGGCCCACCATAGAGCAAAACATGTCCAATTGTTTGAATCGTTACCCTTCTTATTATAGATTCACCTGCTGCAAAAAAAAATTGACTCTTTTCTGCCATACCCCTTTCCAAACCAAAATAAACTTGTCCTAATGCAGCATATTATCCTGTCTTGAGTCTACACTTCAGGCTATTTTATTGCTAAGCTACTGCTATACTTTATTTTTAAAATGATTATTGTTTTGATTATTATTGAAGATGAGTTTAATTGTTCTGTTTTTATTGTATCCTGCTCAGAGTCATATTCATGAAATAGGGGGCTACATAAATTTAATGAAGAAATACATAGAACAGAATCATAGGTTGGAAAAGACCTTAACCCTAACCCTAGTCTAATTCCCCTATTGAAGTCAGGAGCTTTATATATCTCAGTCAAATGGTTGTTCAGTCTATTTTTGAAAATCTACAGTGATGAAGCACCCACAATTCTGGGAAGCAAACTATTACATTGATTAAATGTTCTCACTGTCAGAAAATTTACCCTTAATTCTAGGTTGGGTCTCTGTTTAACAAACTTTCACCCTTACTTCTTGTCCTGCCCTCTGGTGCCTTAGAGAATAAGTCAGTCTGTGATGGCCCGTCAAGCACTGAAAGACAGTTACCATGTTCCTCCAATCCTTCTCTTCATTAGGAGAATACCCATTTATAAAGATGTTGCTCAAAGGTTCATCTTGGCCAGAATGTTGCTTTACGTTTATGTCACTTTTTATGGCATCTCAGGATGCCTCCATTATACTGATCTTCACATGTCAAAGATACAATACAGAGGTGGTATTCAGCAGGTTCTTACCACTTCTGGAGAACTGATAGTCAAAATTTTGAGTAGTTCAGAGAACCAGTAAATACCACTTCTGACTGGCCCCACCCCCATCTATTCTCTGTTTCTTGAGTCCCAGCTGATCTGGAGGGAATGGGGATTTTGCAGTTATCTTCCCCTAGAGTGGGGTGGGAATGGAGATTTTACAGTATCGTTCCCCTGCCATGCCCACCAAGCCACGCCCACCATTACATGCCATACCATGCCACGCCACGGCCATTAAGCCATGCCTACAGAACCAGTAGTAAATTTTTTTGAATCCCACCACAGAAACAATAGACTTATCAACATCCTTGTTCTGATGGTGTACTCCTAATAGGACTGAGAAGATTGATAGGAAAATTTGGCACCGATTGTGCCTCTATTTCTTTGAACATTAAAAAACTCCTAAATTCAAAGTGTGTTTTTTGGAAAAAGATGGGCCAAATACATCTGGCAATTGGCTGGGGAGCCTAAGGAAGAAGCAGACTCATTCCCATATTTATGGGTATTTTTAATGAATACTTGAGCTGACCTCTTCAAAGTTCAATAAAGGCTACAACAAGCTCTAAAATGCTAACTAAATTACTCAGTTAAAACCACCCAAGCATGGTGAACTCAATTTTAAATGTCCACAAAGCAAAAATAGCACCGTATGGTGCAGAATTGTGAATCCTATCAGGTTGTTGAATTGGCTGACCAAGAATAAAATGTCTTTTCAAAGAAAAAAATACCAGCCAGTGGATCTGACTCAGTACCATGGGATAGCCTTTACGTTAGCAAGATTTCAGCTGCTGAATTCTATGCTTAAATATGGATAAATCCATCATATACCATATTATGGGAAAGTGTGTATTTTGTGAAGCACCAGAAATAGAAAACGTGCACATATTGCCCAGCAAGGGCTCAATATTTACAGTCACTACTTAACAGAATTACACTTTGGGACCGTAACAAAAAGATTACCTTATTTTCTTCAAGAGAGGCATGGTGGGTCAGATGCTGAAGAAGGTCTATATTTTGGGAGTTTGAGTCCTACCATCATGTCAGAGTGTGTCCCTATCACTTGCCTCAGGTCTTGCCAGTCTACCAACTTGAAAGTATGCAAATGCAAGTAGATAAATAGGAACCACTTTGGTGGGAAGAAAACAGTGTTCCGTGTTTTGCTGTATGCTTTGTAGTGCAGCACGATGTCATGCTGACCACATGACCATGGAAAAATGCTGGCTCAATGACTTAAAGAAATTGAGATGAGCACCATCCCCTAAAATTGGCTATAATTAGCAGAGTAAAATCTGCAGGGACACCTTTATCTTTACCTTTTATTTCTTTCAAGACACAAACACCAGAGGTGGGTTTCTGCCAGTTCACCCTGGATTGGGTGAACCGGTAGTTGTGGCAGTGAGAGGCTCTGCCTACCTGCCCAGATGCACATGCACGAGCGAACCAGTAGTAAAATAAATTGAAATCCACCACTGACAAACATATACTTTATATAATCATTAAAAGCTTAGACAGGATTATTCAAGCTGAGAACATATTTCATAGAACATGTCAAGGTTGCTTGTACTGCTTTGACCTGAACACATACTGTTTTGTATTGCATTGTTCCAGTATAGCAGCTTCTTTAATCTTCTCCCAAAAAGCCCATTGATGAATGAGGGAAGTTTTGTAGTATCCCTTTATAATACATGGTTCATTAATATCATCAATCAATGTTGAGCTAGATGTAGTTTAGTTATAGTAATACTTTCTAGTTTCCATCAGCCCACCCTCAATGTGTATGTATTGTGAGGATGGGGAACAATATCATCATGTTCCATGGTTCTTTATCAAGAAAGAAGGGTCAACCAAGGAGGTTATTGGCATAAGTCAATCTGTTCCTCCTTCATCTGGCTCATGAGATGTAGCTTCTGATTTTGCAGGTTTGGGAACTGAGGAAAAGCAAATAAGACATATTGCAGAACTTTTGCATTCTATAATTACTGTGGTTTTAATTTATTTTAATTATTTTGGCATAGGAAGCGAATGCTAAGAATCAGTTTTGTTCACCATAAGGTATAGACGTTATAAGGAGCTTGATTATTTTACTAATGAGTTATTTGTTCAAAGAAAATTGTATAGGTATATGCTGAATCTGACTCATCTTTTCTAAATAGATAAGGTAGAAATGTAGCAAAAATGTAACACAGATGATCTAATACCAGTTGGAAATTCATTACAGATCAATTACATCTATTAGAAACACTTATAAGAACATCAAAAACACTGGAAAAGGAGAACTATTTCAACTTTATGAATGAAATGTGTCTATGAATCCTAGTGTTTAGAACTCTGTGGCTTGCCTCTAGTCTGCTCTTTTATATCTGCTATTACTATAAAAATTGTAAGCTTCAATTACTTCCACATTGTTTGGATAAAGACCACTAATACTTTTCTTCCCTGGCCTCTTTCATTATTATCTTTTTCACATCTTATTGTCTCTAGAGTTTCAGATTTGGGAAGGAATATATGTTCTTCACCTCTCTCTTGATCAGGAGATGAACATTTGGATGTTCAAGAGGATTTTTTAAATTTGGAAACGTGTTGTAATTTGTTGCAACATATATTTGCTTTAGGGATTAAAATGTATAATCTTGTTTCCAAGAGCATATTTTCTTCAACTCTTTTATGGCATTATATGAATATTTGCCATGGGGAACTCAAAATATTATTTCAGTAAAAAAGATCATATGATCTCTCTTGTTGATCAATATTCCCTGATTAATTAGCTTGTATTTTTTTTAAAAAAACATATGTATTAAAATTAGTATTTCCCAGAGATGTCAGTTTTAGATTCAAAATGAGGAGACCTTATTTGAAACTGTAGCTGAGTCTTGGATTAAATAATTCATGCCTCATTCCAGTTTTGGAACAAGATAGTTCTGGTGAAATGTCCAAGACCAGTGTTGCTACATATATTGCAGAAAGGAAATAATAACTTTTTAAAGTGACTGAGATGAAGAGTATAAAGAACATTGCTAATAACTATATAGCAGTGATTAATAAAACATTGCTGATTACATTAAGATTAATAATTATTTTGGTTCTGTCAGATTGTTGTTATGGCTTCACATGATACAATTTCTGTTTTTTCAGCCTTGTACATACATATACATGTACATGTACATACACACACACACACAGATACACACACACACCCCAACATGTATGTATGTATATGTATATGTATATGTATATGTATATGTGTATATAAACCCAATATTTTTACTGTTGCCTTTGTTACATTTGTGTTGTATTTGTGCTGTCTCCCTTTATTTATTTATCAGCACAAATACAACACATATATATATATATATATATATATATATATATATATATATATATATATATATATATATATATATATATATATATATATATATATATATATATATATATATATATATATATCAGGATCTTACTCTTGGTGTAGCCATTGGATTTCTAGGGTTGAGAGTAGAAATCAGTGTTTGAAATTAGTAAAGGAAGACATGCTGAAGCTTAATTCATATGAGATAGAAGTATTGATAATAGGAGAAAGCAGTTCAGTATCTTCTGGATACTCCTACTAAAGAAAGAAATAGCAAGCTTTACTTCTGATAATGTCGAGGAAACAGAGCCAGCATTTCTAGTAGACTAATATGAACCATTTTTTTAAATATTGTTTGTCTTTTGATTATAAACTGATCACTTTACTGTGTTACTTTAATAAATAATACTTTATTGTTATACAAAGGTCTTTAATATTCATTTGGCATTGTAGCAGGGGTGGGTTTCAAAAATTGTTCGAACCTACTCTGTGGGCGTGGCCTCCTTTGTGGGAGTGGCTTGCTGCCCATGTGACCGGATGGGAGTGGCTTGCCACCCATGTGACCTGGTGGGAGTGGCCAAGACGATGTTACTAGATATTACTAATTACTAGATATTATTAATATTACTAGATCATTATTAATGCATAGATAACTGCGGGACATTACACACCCACCCACACCCACAAACTATGACAGTGCTAGGAAAACACCCAAAAAATAAAAATCCCCCCCCCCCCAAAAAAAAAAGACTGCCAATGAAACCAGTTTTTTTTTCCTAAGCCTAAGAACAGGGAAGACAAAGTCACTGGAATAAAAACCATCAAGGCAACGTGGAAAATTATAAAGGACAGGCACTCACAGAACCATCAACCATCTCAGAATTACCTAAACAAGGAGTGTCAGCCTCTGCTTCACTGTTGCTTCGGCTGCCATGAAACGGGGAGGGAGGGCATGGAAGAGTTCTGGAATTCAAGCTTCTGCAGAGGGGTTTTTAAAAAGAAAACAGTCTTCTTGGGAGGGGGAATGGGCTGTGCTCCTGGTTTTGGGGATTCCCACCCCCACCAAAGACCAGTTGCAAATCTCTCCAAATCCTTTTCAGGATTTTCTTTTTAAAAAATGCCTCTCTGCAGACGATCTTGAAAACCCCCGGTCTCTGCTTGCCTATAGTCTTGGAAGCTTCCACTGAGAAGTTTCTGCAGAGGGGTTTTTAAAAAGAAAACAGTCTTTTTGGGAGGGGGAATGGGCTGTGCTCCTGGTTTTGGGGATTCCCACCCCCACCAAAGACCAGTAACCAGTTGCAAATCTCTCCAAATCCTTTTCAGGATTTTCTTTTTAAAAAATGCCTCTCTGCAGACGATCTTGAAAACCCCCGGTCTCTGCTTGCCTATAGTCTTGGAAGCTTCCACTGAGAAGTTTCTGCAGAGGGGTTTTTAAAAAGAAAACAGTCTTCTTGGGAGGGGGAATGGGCTGTGCTCCTGGTTTTGGGGATTCCCACCCCCACCAAAGACCAGTTGCAAATCTCTCCAAATCCTTTTCAGGATTTTCTTTTTAAAAAATGCCTCTCTGCAGACGATCTTGAAAACCCCCGGTCTCTGCTTGCCTATAGTCTTGGAAGCTTCCACTGAGAAGTTTCTGCAGAGGGGTTTTTAAAAAGAAAACAGTCTTTTTGGGAGGGGGAATGGGCTGTGCTCCTGGTTTTGGGGATTCCCACCCCCACCAAAGACCAGTAACCAGTTGCAAATCTCTCCAAATCCTTTTCAGGATTTTCTTTTTAAAAAATGCCTCTCTGCAGACGATCTTGAAAACCCCCGGTCTCTGCTTGCCTATAGTCTTGGAAGCTTCCACTGAGAAGTTTCTGCAGAGGGGTTTTTAAAAAGAAAACAGTCTTCTTGGGAGGGGGAATGGGCTGTGCTCCTGGTTTTGGGGATTCCCACCCCCACCAAAGACCAGTTGCAAATCTCTCCAAATCCTTTTCAGGATTTTCTTTTTAAAAAATGCCTCTCTGCAGACGATCTTGAAAACCCCACCCCATCTCTGCTTGGAAGCTTCCGCAACTTCACAGTAAAAGCAAGTAAGAATTTCTCTCTCGCTCGTGAGATTTTCTTTACTGTGCAAAGGCTTGGTTTAAAACTGCAGGCTCCCGGGGAGGGGGGCAAGGGAAAATGCTGCCCATATGCCCCCTTCCAAAGCAACCTTGCAGGTTTTCAAGATCATCCGGAGAGGCATTTTTTAAAAAGAAAAACCCTGCAGGCACCCAGCGACAGGGGCTAGGAGCTAGGAACCCGGAAGTTAATTACTTCCGGTTTCACTGACGAACCGGATCGCAAGAACCGGTGCGAACCGGCAGGAACCCACCCCTGCATTGTAGTTACCTTAATCACAAAAGGCTTTGGTGCTTTAGTAATGCAGCATCATAACTTATTGATTGAAACTTAATTATCTAACCATATTTTCCAATAATTATATTAGTTGCAATACTACCAATCTGTTTCAGGGTCAAGACAGAATGTTGATTGATTGTTCTTATTTTTGGAATTGTTTCATCCTAAATGCTGCGGGCTTTATGATAATTGGAAGGGACCTCTTTACATACAGCTCCACTCTGTGAAGACAGTTTAAGATAACATGTTAAAATCAGTGGAGATTCATGGGTCATCAGATCTACATACCTCAGCTTGTTATATTTACATTTTGGACTGATGTTTCCGAATGCTGTGTTTTGTATTCCATGAAAATAGAAAATATCCACAAGAAGAAAATAATTGGGCTACAATCATTCTCTATCATTCTTTTTATCTTTGGACAAAGCTTTTTTTAAAAAAACTGAGAAGCTATTCAAAAGGATCCTCCTTAACTTCTGGCTTGAAATGAAAATCCATTTTACTTCTGAGTCTGGTTTATATATATGTCATAGTAACATGACTTCTGGCATTAAAAAATGCTATTTTCTGTAAAGAATGCTATTTTCCCAGATGTGCTATTTAAAGTAATTCTTCTATGGGTATAGTTATGTAGATCAACAGGACAAACCACAGTAGTATAAATATATGATATATGTTACTATGATGAAGATAGAGTATTGTAACCACAAAAAAAAAGGTAAATACTATCTGGGATCAATTATTCCCAAGGGAATTAATTTTGAAGAAGTTGTCACTGCATCAGTGCTACCAGCTGTTGCTGCACTGCTGCTGCATTCATGTGATCTTCAGAGTCAATGTTATGTGACAGTTTCCAAGCCAGTATTGCAATCCCTTGTTCCATCCCCATCCAGCAGCAAGGAATTGACTCACCATGCATCTGTTAAAGAAGTAACAGCTATAAGGTACATGAAGAAAGGCCTGGATATTTTAATTGTTTTACAGTATGTAAAACTTATTTGTATCTTTAATAGTGAGAGATCTATGGTTTATATAAGGAAAGAAAGATGGTTGAGGGTGCTGAGTAGCAAAAGATTTAACAAAGATATAAGACATAACTGGGAAAACTGGGAGAAACAATGTGTTGTAAGCCTACACAGAAGGAGTTGTATTCTGGGATCTGTAGAAAAAAATAGAGATTTCATAGAAGAAATACAAAAGATCTACATTATTATGCATAAAAGAATACTTATATTTTTAGGTAGAAAATAATGAGTTAAAATGTCAAACAAAATGTTTTCTGCTTTTATAGTAAAGATACAACCTTTATTTAGGAAAACTGTAAATAGTATTCAGAACTATTTGACATGAAGAATGAAAGTTGTCTTAACGATTTCCAGTGACGTGTGGTCAGCTTTATGGCTGGTGAGGCACTTTTTAGACTTGTGGACTTCAACTCCCAGAACTCCACAGCCAGGCACGCTCAGTTCCAATTTAAAGCGACAGCATTTTTCCCGCTTGCAAAATAAGTTTTCCCATTTTTTCTTCTCCCTCCCCCTCCTTCCTCCCTCTCTCCCTCCCTCCCCCCTCTCTCAAACAGACACACGCACACAGAGAAATTGGATCCCTCTCTCACTCACTCACTCTCAAACAAACACAAACACAGAAGTTGGATTGGATATATTTTCCAAAGGCTTGAAAGCAGCTCCTCTGCCATACCCCCCCTTCCCCTGCTGCCTTCTGATCAAACTTTTTGAATTCCTCCCCCCTCCCCACACACGGACCTTTTCCAGCTGTTTCAGAGACGATTTCTATTGAGTCCTGAGTAAGTCCTCGGACTTACGAATGATAGCTCGGCAACAGCCAGGCGCACCTTAGCCAATCAGGCGCAACCTGCAAGTTGCCGGGCTGTCATACGCGCGGCTATTGGTTCTCCTGTCTGACAGCTCTATATAAAAAGCTGTCAGACAGAGGAAGGGTGCCGGTCTACTCCTGTTGTTTGTTCTTGCCTGTAATAAACGTGTTATACTTACGGTTACCTCAGACGCCTCCCGCCTGGTTCTTTCCGAGAATCTAACACTGGCGACGAGCTGATGGGATTCCAGACTCTGAGTACGACCTACAGGGCAAGCAACAATTTTTTTTAGGCGCCTTTTGACAGGACAATCTTCCGTGCCTCGCTTCACCTCAGCTGCTACTCGACATGGCCGGAATGCCCGCTTTCGCTCCTTTCGGAGCGGCCGGCGAATCGTGGGCCACATTTTTAGAGCGGTTCGAGTGTTTCTTAATTGCTAACAATCGTCAGGGATACTCGCAAGCCAGAAAGTGCAGGTTCTTTTTGACCGCCTGCGGACCCGAAATGTTCGCGACGGCCCGCTCCTTCGCAGCCCCTCAGGCTGTCTATGATCTGTCGTGGGACGAACTGATGGAGGGGCTCCAAGCCCATTACGCCCCAACGCCGTCCAAAATTACGCGCCGATTTGCATACCGCCGGTGCGTTCAGAAGCCGACTGACTCAGTAAATCAGTTCCTCCAGGCTTTACGAGTCGCCGCCGCTCAGTGTGATTTCACTGACCTGGAGGACAATTTGACTGAGCAGTTCATCTGTGGTCTTAAGGACCTTTTTCTCAGACGGCGTCTTCTCGGCAAGACCAACATCACGCTCACATATGCCATTGACAAGGCGAGGGCCGCAGAGCTTGCGGAGTTGTCCACCATGGAGATGGCCCGCTACCTGCCTCCCGCACCCACCTTGCCTGACGTGCCTGCCTTGCCTGCCCTACCGCTTCCTGCCTCTCTGCCTCCGCCGCCTTCTTCACATATCACCAATCTCATCGATGAACTGGTTCCCCTGCTGGACCAGTTCTACGAGGCCCAGGTCGATCGACTGAGGGCCATCCCTCAGTGGCCTCAGCCACAACAGCCTTCCCTAGTTCGTGCTCCTGCTGCTGCTGCCGCCTGTCTCGGCTGCGGAGGCTCTCATGCCCGGGCAGCCTGCCCTTTCAAGACGGTTGTCTGCCGCCGCTGCGGCAAGAAGGGCCACCTGGCGCAGGTCTGCCATGCCAACTTGCCACCTCTGCCTCAAGCCGACCAGCCTCCAGTCTACGGCCCTCCTGCACCGCCCAAGAACCGACCAGCCAGATGCCTGCTCGCCCGCCGTGATGACTGCTACGCCCTGGCGGATGATGTCCCTGCCACCCCTGCACTGTCGGTCAACCTCGCCTCGGCGGGTATGCAGAAGATCTCCATCAAAGTTTCTATTGAAGGTTCCCCCTGCCTAATGGAGGTCGACTCGGGCTCCTCCCGGTCACTCCTCTCCTGGGCCACCTTCACCCGACTGTGCCTGCGAGTCTCCAAGTCCCAGCTATCTCCCTCGGGCACTTTGTTAAAGGACTATCAGGGGACTAACATTCCGACCTTGGGCTGTTTTGGGGTGCAGGTTCAGTACGGGGGCAACTGTGCTGTTCTCCCTGTCCTAGTTGTTCAAAAGCCCCTCCTCTCTATTTTAGGCCTTGACTGGTTCACCCCTCTGGGCTTATCCCTGACTGGGGTGCATGCTGTGGCGGACACGCCCCCTGACATGGCGGCTGTCCTTCAGGACTACGCCGACGTTTTCAATGGGGAACTTGGGCAGTATAAGGGCACCCCTATCTCCCTTAAGTTGGACCCCCAGGTTGCCCCCATCCAGCTGAAGGCCCGCAGGGTGCCTTTTGCCTTGAGGCCTAAGGTTGACGCTGAACTCGATAAGCTGCTGGCGCAGGGCGTCCTGGAGCCCGTCGACCATTCATGCTGGGAGACCCCAATAGTGATCCCCATGAAGGCCGACGGGTCCATCAGGATCTGCGCCGACTACAATTCGACGATCAACCTTGGCCTCCAGGCAAACCTCTATCCAGTCCCTGTCATGCAGCACCTGCTCCACTCCTTGGGGCAGGGCTGCATTTTCTCCAAACTGGATATGGCGCAGGCCTACCAGCAGCTCCCGGTGGATGACAATGCAGCGGCTGCCCAGACCATCGTCACCCACCGCAGGGCCTTCCGCTGTCGACGCCTCCAATTCGGTGTTTCCGTTGCCCTGGGGATCTCCCAGAGCCTCATGGAGCGCTTGCTCCATGGGCTCCCCGGCATTGTCCCTTACTTCGATGATGTCCTGATTGCTGCAAACAGTCGCTCAGGACTCATCGAAGTTCTCCGGAAGGTCCTCGACCATTTTAGGGGCGTAGGTCTCAAATTGAAGCGCAGCAAGTGCTCCTTTGCTGTGCCCCAAGTGGAGTTCCTGGGCTTCTTGATTGACGCCCAGGGAATCCACCCCACCCCCTCCAAAATTTCGGCCATCAGGAACGCTCCCACTCCTATTTTTAAGGCGCAGCTGCAAGCGTTCCTCGACCTTTTAAACTTTTACGCGGCATTTCTTCCTCACAAGGCGTCACTAGCCGAGCTGCTGCATCGGTTGCTCGACCGATCCACGGCCTGGCAATGGGGCAGCTGCGAAGTGCATGCGTTCGTGGCTGTCAAATCCCTGCTGATGTCAGAGGCAGTCTTAGTCCAATATAGCGACAAGGTGCCCATGACTTTGGCATGTGATGCCTCCCCCGTCGGTTTGGGGGCGGTTCTGAGCCATGTCCTGCCCAATGGCTCGGAGGCCTCCATAGCTTTTTACTCCCGGACACTTTCCTTGGCGAGAGGAACTACAGCCAGATCGACAAGGAGGCTCTGGCTGCGGTGTCCAGGGTTAAAAAGTTCCATGATTACCTGTACGGTCGGCACTTTACACTCTACACTGACCACAAGCCTCTCCTTGGGCTTCTGGCCGGTGATAGGCCAACCCCTCCCATCTTGTCACCCAGGATGACCCGCTGGACGGAGTTCCTAGCCGCATATTCCTATGCGCTGTGCTACCGTCCGGGCAAGCACCTAGGGCACGCTGATGCCCTTAGCCACTGCCCTCTCCCCTGCTCTGACCCCCAGCCGGTCCCCTGCCTTTCCGTCCTCTCCATCGCAGAGCTGGACCTCCCCTTGACAGCCTCTGACGTGGCCGCCCACTCGCAAGCTGACCCTGTCCTATCCCAGATCATGGCATGGGTCCTGAGGGGCTGGCCTACAGGGGGCGTCCCTCCTGACTGCCGCCCTTTTAAAACGCATCCAGATGGAGCTGTCTGTCCAATGCGGTTGCCTTCTCTGGGGCGACTGCGTGGTCATCCCTTCGGGCCTCCTCTGCCTGGTCCTCCAGCGCTCCATGGCGATCACCCCAGGGTCGCACGCATGAAGGTGCTGGCCCGGAGTTATGTATGGTGGCCCTGTCTTGACGCTGACATCGAGGCTTGGGTCGGCAGATGTGACCCATGCCAGGTGTCCTGCCCATCTCCCCCCTCCTCCTCCTCCCGGGAGTGGGAGATGCCCCGCGGGCCCTGGTCCCACCTTCACCTTGACTTCGTGGGTCCCTTCCACGGCCAGGTCTTCCTGGTAGCTGTGGATGCCTACTCACGCTGGGTGGAGCTAGTCCTCATGCGCTCCACCACAGCGGAGAGTACGGTGTGGGCTCTGCGATGCTTGTTCGCTACCCATGGGTTGCCAGACACAGTGGTGTCTGACAACGGCCCGCAGTTCACATCCGCAGTCTTCCAGTCCTACCTGGCCGCCCAAGGAATCCGCCATGCCCAATCGCCCCTTACCATCCGGCCAGCAATGGCTGGGAGGAGAGGGCGGTCCGATCGGCCAAGGAGGCTTTGGGCCGCATGGACCGTGGCGACTGGCAGGCAACGGTGGATGCTTACCTACTGGCACAGCACTCCACACCTTGCCCACTCATGCAGCAAAGCCCCGCGGTGCTGCTGATGGGTCATCGCCTGCGGACCACCCTGGATAGACTACACCCCCTCTATTCAGGAATTCAGCCTGGCAACCTGGGGCATCCCTCCCATTCCTTCTCTTCTGGGGACTTGGTCTGGGCTCGTAATTACTCTGGGGACCCTCGGTGGGTGCCTGCCACCATCACTGAGGTAACCAGACCCGTCTCCTACAGGGTCCACTATCCAATGGCAGCGAGTGGTGGTGCCACCTGGATCAACTAAGGTGCCACCACCCCCCCTGGAGGCTTCAGCTCAACCCGACACGCAGAGGCCGGCCACGGACGCCTCGCAGCCGGCCCTGGACCCACAACAGTTCCATTGCATCACGCCTCCACTGGCCTTCCCAGAGTCAGGTCATCCTGCCCGGGCTGCCGGGTCACATCCACCCCCGGAACAACCTCCTGCAGCCTCTCAATCCGACCTCGTTTCCCCCTCGTCAGCCCAGTTAGGCCTTCCGCTCTCAGGCCTTTCCCACCCCCTGGCCACCTACCGGCCTGTTCGAAACCCACCGCCACTTCCAGCTGCACCCCCTCCGCCCGGCCTACCTCCTCCTTGGGTACCGCCTCCTCCACTAGGCCACAGCGGTGACGTCACCCAGAGCTCCACTCCCCGCAGGGAGGAGCTCTCATGGGGACGTCCTTACCCTCCGGCGCCACCTCTCCAACTGCGGCGTTCTGGGTGTGTCTGCCGTCCCCCCGCCTACCTGCGCGACTACGCATGCGCCATTACTGACGCATGCGCCCTCGCTGGGGGGAAGGAGTGTTGAGTCCTGAGTAAGTCCTCGGACTTAAGAATGACAGCTCGGCAACAGCCAGGCGCGCCTTAGCCAATCAGGCACGACCTGCAAGTTGCTGGGCTGTCATACGCGCGGCTATTGGTTCTCCTGTCTGACAGCTCTATATAAAAAAGCTGTCAGACAGAGGAAGGGTGCCGGTCTACTCCTGTTGTTTGTTCTTGCCTGTAATAAACATGTTATACTTATGGTTACCTCAGACGCCTCCCGCCTGGTTTTTTCTGAGAATCTAACAATTTCAACTCTGCTTCTGCCTGCCCTGCCCTCATGAAAGGCCAGAGCTCTGAGTCAGACTGAGCTAGTTGCTCCCAGACAACTCTAAAAAGCCTCTAAAAATGCCCTCTACAGGAGGCGAGAGAACACGTGCCTCCTTTGCATACAAATTTTTTTGCTTGTTAACCCTTGCTTAACTCTTAAAAGGCGAAAAATTGCTTATGCACAGGAGGCCCCTATTTCTCTGGCCTCCTCCTATAGTTAACACTAAACACTGTTCCAAGTCACTGTGAATCTGGTAGCAACTACCTTGGCTTTAATTGTTTTTTAAAAATTCTTTAAAATTCTTTCCTTTTCCTCATGACTGGTGAGGCCACGCTTCCCCTGCCTCTAGTGACTGCACATCCCTGACAATTTCCCATTTGCAGATATAGAATAGTAAAGCTTGAGGGATTTGGGATTCTTCTGAGGCCTGCTAAATCCAATTTGACCACAGTTTTAGCAAAAACAAAATTTCTTTAATGTGTGGTTTAGTTTGAGCCTTCTTATAATTTTCAATCCTATATACACTAACTAGAAATAAAGCCTGTAGAGCTATCATTTGAGTACACATACATAGAACTGTTTCATTGTTAGCTCCTCTCTACCAAATTAGAAAGTGCTTGAAATGGATCAGATCTGGGAGGAACTCAGCCAGGATAAATTTTAACTGGAAATTTACCAAATACTAACAACTAGGAATGTATTTACTGAGAACCAGATGTAGTGTGAAATATTCTCAACTTGCAATTCACTCACTCCAGGTTCAGGTTCAGATTTAAAGGGTGGGGGGTGGGGATTTTGCTAAACAAACATTGTATACCATTTTTAGAAGTCCCTGGGGCAACAGTGTTAATAGAGTTTAGTTGTGCTACTTCCAATTTTATTTGCTCTGCATTTTACTAACCTTCCTTTAATACTGAATCAATCTCCACTTATAAACAATAGACATTTATAACTGATATTCTTGAGGGCCTGGTGAAATGTGCATAGAACAATAAGTATAAGACAAAATTCAAGAGCAAGCATTTTTTCTAGATATAAATGCTTTAAAAGCACTATTAAAAATGTTGTCACACATTATTTTATCAGGGGAATATTGCTATCCCAAGATCACATTAAATGTTCCAGTATGTCAATTTGAAATCTCAACATTATCTCTCAGACCTCCCAAATTGTTCAGATCAGCCAAGGAGACTAATAATACAAAACATCATCTTCCAACTTCCAAATTCTCTAAAAATCAATCCAATTCCCTGTTAATAAATAAAAATACATCTTACTTGTCCCCCATATTCTAAGACTGGAAGATAGTAATCCATTTTAGTTATAGTAGGTGTGATTTCTTCCTTTATGTATAAATTATTCTTGATTGCTGAATCTAAAGCCATGAATAAAGAAGCACATCACATTATTTCATCTTGTAGTTTTGATGCCAACTTCTAAAAGATGGGATTACATATACACAGTCTTTTCTATTGTTATCAATGTTTTATATATGTATGTGAAATTTAAAAGAAGCAAGAGAAATCTTTATAAGAGAAATCTTGTAACATATGCCTAATCTAGCTTCCAGGTCTGACAGCTAATCAATCTCTCATAATTATGCACTTCCAAAGCTCTCCCCTTGCACAGTTGGGAAAATATTAGTTCTTTCAACAAATTTGGTAAACTATGACTATTATCTATTATTCCTCTCTAACAAACCCATAGCTTCCCTGAGGTTTCTGATTATCAGGAAATAGCTGCACATGAGAACCTCATTTGAGAATAATCTATATTACTATTTTATCCAAATGGTGGGATATCTGTGTTGTTCATATGGCACAGAATATACTCCCCAATCTTTTCTCCCGTATATTTTCTCCTTTTCTATTGATTTTCCTGCTATAAATGACTTCTATCAGTCTTCTTCATTAAATGTGATTTATTGTTCTACCACATTCTGAGGGCTTTCCCTTGTAATTCATGGAGAATGACCTTTCTTGTCTACAAATACCTCTCATCTTTTAATAGATATGTCACTGAGCTAAATAGTCATCCAATGTGCTGCTCCCAGGCATGATACAACTAGGTAACTTTAAACCCTAAATTTAATGGTGTGACAGAGGTCTTGATTTAATCAGTTAGTCTCATTGTAATTACCTCAAGAAATGTCACACATTTCCACAGTGATATCTGTTTTCCTTCACCTCCAACCCCCACTTCCATATTTGATAACTATTTCTTTGTTACTGGTATGAAGGATAACAAAAATTGCATACTGTTTTTATAATTATTGTATTATAATTGTACACTTATTAGAACCCCATTGAGGTAAAAGTTTACTATAAATTTTATATCTACCTAGGTCAAAGCAAGCAAAAAACTCTGTTTGTTAAGATTGATATTAAGGTTCTGAATATGTGCATTTTAAACTTTCATTAATTATTATTGTAATTTATAGTTAAAAGAAGGAAATGGAATTTTGTTTATCTTGAGAAGATTTTTTAGACACAGCATATAGAAAAAAACTACATGTTTAAGTTAAAAAAAGGCAAATGAATCTGGCTGCATTCCCCCATTTATCTATATATTGCTAAAACTTTTGCTCTGGTAATTTTTAACTAGTGAAATGCTGTATCATAGAGTAACAATTTTTGATTCTCATATGATGGGTTTATAGAATGTGTCCAAACTCCAGAACTCACAGCTCTCATAGAATTGAAATTTGGCAAATCTTATAAAACATTTTATGATATAAGAATAATCATAAAATTATTTATGACATAATACAAAACGTTGTAAAACATTTTCTCTGGTGATATTTGATTATTCTATATAGTTCAACATGAGCTATTTTTAAGGCAGATGCATCTCTGAATGAATCCCAGCTTTTCCAGAGAAGACAGTATATCAGAAGGTCTTATTTTTTAAAGAACATTTAAGAACTTTTCTATTACATTGTGTGAAGGCATTGAGGAATCTATAAGGAAATGTCTCTTAAATGGACCTGATAGATCATGGGTTTTTATAGTAACTTAAAAAAATGATGCAATGGTGGTTATTACTATTGTTGCAATTATCAGTGATATTGGTATGTGCTGCTGGCCCTTGGAGTTGTTTGCCTTTGTCCCATTATATGCTTCTTCGGAATTTGGTGATTCTCTGGAAGTCTAAATTCAGAAGTGAGGCCAGCACAAGTTCTATAACTGAGTGTAAGGAAGTTAAACCTTGTGGAAACTGAAACACTGGAACAGTTTTAAAGATGCTGATTATGTATTTTATAATTATCTTGAGGCTGAATGGGAAAAGCACAGTTAATTTGTAAAGGTTAGAAAGTTAGGAACAATATGTTTCAGCTTTCACTACATATAGGCAAATTATTTGAAACTGTGACTTTTACTATCAATTTTAGGAAGCAAGAAAATCTAAGATTCCCAAATATTACTTCGGTAATGCAACATATTAAGATGATATTTCTCTCAAAGTAAAAATGAGCACTGATTTGATTCAGCTGTCAATAGGGTTAGTTTTTAGCCTTTTTCTTTTTTAGCTTTTTTTTCTTTGGGGGGGGGGTGATGGGAGTAAGGGCTGATTTTTGATAAGAAAAATTCAAAGATTACTAGAATTTGATACTAATTTGTGCCATTGCAAAATCAGTGGTAACAGAATACCCAGATAGGCTTCCAGCAGTATTCACAACAAAATTCTATTACTACATGGTGTTAGCTTTTTGCACTTTCATTGAATTAGAACAAACCTGTAAATAACTGGGAATAGAAATTCATATCTTAAAATCATTATCAAAACATCGGCCTAAAATTATTGGAGTCTCTCTTGTTCTAAATGAAATATTTAACCAGTGTTATATATTCAGCACATTCTTTTTTTGTTTTAAAAAAGACATAGGCAAAAAACTAGAGCGCACAATGCCAGCTGCAGACCAAATCCCCCAAGGAATACCAAACAGGTGGTTTGAATTCTATTGACAGGTGTTGCTAGTTCCTGTGTCAAGGACAGCTGGTATGCTACCTCTTGCACTGATTCTAGAAGTGAAATTTCTTGTTTGGAAACAACATTCTAAAGCCAAAGAAGTGTATTTCTGACACTATGTACTTCTTGGTCTCATCAGATGGTCATCATGGCCGTAATGACACTATTTCTTCTTTCTAAATAGTTAGCAATAGCAATATCAATAGCAGTAGACTTATATACCGCTTCATAGGCCTATCAGGCCTCTCTAAGCGGTTTACAGAGAGTCAGCATATTGCCCCCAACAATCTGGGTCCTCATTTTACCCACCTCGGAAGGATGGAAGGCTGAGTCAACTCACATCCTACTTGTGGACTAATTAGATTTGTTTTGGCTTCCTTGCATTTGCTTGCTCAAAAGTCCAAATGTTTGTATTAAGTGTTTGAACTTTAAGTTCAAACATTTATCAGTTAGAGTCACAAGGTAAGGACATGTGGAAAATTTGCATTTATGTGATATTTATGAGGCTGCAATTAAAGTATGTTGTTAAAATAACCTTGGCAGAAATAGAAAGAGCTTTGAAAAAAGAGGTATATTAAATTATAAAAGTATACTGTGCTTTCTGGAAAAAAATATGGGCCATTGAATGCAGTTTTTTTTTATAAAGTTTATATAAAATGGATGGGTAACACTATTATACAAGAACATTTGTGAAAGCTGCTATCTTGTATTTTCTTGATCCATTCTTCTGCTGCTCTCTGTTGGCCACTAAACCTTTTCCTTATTGATTGTTACCAGGGAGATATCACTGCTATCTTAGTTGTCATCACCTTCCTTTCTTAGATAGAAATAAAGCAAAATTACATCTATCCATGCTATGGTATCCCTTTCTCTTCTTTGACCATAGATAAGGACAAGAAAAGGTTCAGGTAGTGATGCCACAAATGAAGGATATTTTTCTACATATTAGAGAAGAGAAAAGAACTCAATTCTGGGATATTTAACAGCATCAGACCCTCTACAGATCCCTCAAATCCTGGACATAAATTCTTTCAACTTCTACCCTCAAAACAACGCTAGGGCACTGCACACCAGAACAACTGGAAACAAGGACAGCTTTTTCCCGAATGCCATCACTCTGCTAAACAACTAATCCTGCAACACTGTCAAATTATCTACTAAGACTGTACCACCGTGTCTTTCCAAAAATAAGACAGGGTCTTATTTTCTTTTGACCCCCGAAATAAGCATTTGGCCTTATTTTTGGGGAGGTCTTATTATTTTTGAGGTACAGGAGGCGGCGAGCGGGGTCACCTCATGGCTGATGCTGTGTAGCAATATTTTCAGGGCAGAGCTTATTTTGGGGGGAGGGCTTATTTAGCGCATGCGCTCAAAAGCCTGATTGGGCTTATTATCCGAGGAGATCTTATTTTCGGGGAAATGGTACTATTCTTCTCTTCCTTTCTAGTACCTATCTTTTTCCTAGTACCTATCTCTTTCCACTTATGACTATAGCCATGTTGCTTGTATCCTTAAAATTTATATTGTTTCACTTGTTTCCTAGTATAATTTATTTGCTTATTAGTAACCTATGACTATCACTGTGTTGTATCTTATGATTCTTGATGAATGCATTCTATTTTATTTTTCTTTATGTACACTTAGAGTATATCCACCAAAGAAAAATTCCTTGTGTGTCCAATCACACTTGGCCAATACAGAATTGTATTCTATTCTATCTCTAAATTTCTCCTTGTGTATAACATGCTTTAAAGAAAATAACTAAGAATTAAAACAATGCACTTTTACTGATGATAGCTGTTATATATGCAAATGTTAGAGGAGTGTTGAGTATGCAAATAACTGGGGGGAAGGAGTGTTATATATGCAAATGTTCCCTGTTACCAGCTCTCTGATTGGCTGGTCATTTGACAGTTGCTTTGGGCTCGAGTATAAATACCCTGACAGTTGCAGGGACGTTTTGAATCGCAGTCATCTCGCAATAAACATCTTACTCTCTGATTCCATGGCTCCTGCGTCTTTCCCTCACAACATATTTCTTCGAGCCTCTGTCATTCCTTGTGACGATCTAATAATAGCCAACATAGAATTAGGAGTCAGAAGATGTATTAAAAGAACAACTGTGCTACAAAATTTTGTTATCATACAACCACATCAATAAATTATGGTATTACCCTATGGTTTACCACAGTGAATAACATTTGATGTGAACTGATATATATTTTTAGCATATTATTAAAGACACAAACATGAAAAAATTCAACACAAATCAATTCAGTTCTTACTAGGCATAAACAAGTAAGACATTAATTAATTAATTGGAAAGATTTGAGAATGTGTTGCCCGATTTGCACAATAATGCATTTTTTAAATTTAGGACTACAAAGTAGTAGTAAAGTAGTAAAAATTGCTATATATTTTATGTAAATTAAATTTTGGACTAATTATGATTTTTGGTTCTGGAAATCAGCCACTGTGAAATAGGACCAATGGCTCGAACTGTCTTCAATAGCTTCCAGCTGGATAATTGTTGAAGTTCACAAATAGAATATTACTTAGTGTTTTGAATTTACTTTCTCTATAAATGTGGGTCAAAGATTTCTTATATTTTTTTAAACATGGTTTCATTCATATAAAGTTATATAAACAGAAAAGAATTTGCTGGTCTGTAGTTTGCCAAGCAAGTTGAAAATGTGCCATTTATGTTGATGTTTACATTGAGAAACATGTCATACTTTTCAATTATACAAATTAAATTGTGCTCTCCATTTCTTCCTCCACATTTAATATATTATGTAAGTAATTCCTAGTTGCATTTGTCTTTTCAAATGGCTGACAGATTCAAAGATATTATCTTGAACTTTCCTCAGGGGACAATTTCCCAATATTATTTAACAATGGTGGAAATATGTGAAAATAATAAAATATGCCCAATATAAAATAAAATATTCCAAAACACATATTGTAACACAATTATACTAAATATTAATTAGAGTTCAAGTAAATAATATATATCGTAATATCATACTCAGATTGTTTGTGTAATAATGAAATATATGAACATATGATGGCAGCTAAGGATGATTGCAAATCATAGAGTTGTTCCATCAAATAATTTAGACAACAGTCTATATACAATTTCTATCAATTTATTATTAAAGGACTTTGTATTTATCAGAAGTTTGAAGCAAAGTTTTTCTCTGCCAATCAGTGCCCCTTTGAATTTGGATGCTTAATATTTTTACTTGTTTAATACTATCTTGTCATATCATAAATTTAGGGTGATGTGTATTATTTCTTAATTGCCTTACTTGGATACATGAGATGATATTTTGAGTTGCTCAGCTTAGTATGAAATTTGCTTTTTTCATGTCTTGCAAACATAGAGTAATGTGAATAACCACAGTGTAGAAAATAAAACAGCAAATGCATTACTTTTGTTTTCTTTTGTTTTATATGTTAAAAATGTTTTTAGCTCCTTTTAGCATTTTATATGGAAACAGGGGTTCTAAACTGATTATATTAAGCCTAAAATGTGCCAGGGAAATTCCTGCGTGCCAATTTCTTAAAAGACTCAGAAGCATGGGAAATTCTGTTAAAAGTTATATTGTTGTCACGAAAAAATCAGCATAGTCCTACATGAGTTTAACTTATCCTAAAATCTCATAGAGGGTTCTGTGTGGGTGGATTAAAAAATAAGGCTTTGTCCTCCATATATTTAGTTTATATGGAATATTTGAAACAAAAATGGAAAATAATCATTGAAATATTATTTGTTACCTGTACTTACTTCTTCATGTAACTACTGACAGGGGGTATGATAGCTCAGCAGTTAAAGATGCTGAGCTTGTCAGCTGGAAAGCTGACAGCTTGAATTTGAGACCTTAGCACCGCAAGACGGGATGAGATCCCATTACTTGCACCAGCTCCTGCCAATCTAGCAGTTTGAAAGTATGCAAATATGGGTAGATAAATAGGTACCACTTTGGTCTTGCTGGCCACAGGACCATGGAAGTATCTTTGGGCAATGCTGGCTCTCTTGACTAAGAATTGAGTATGGCTGAACAGGAAAAACCTTTCCCTTTCCCTATAATTACTGTCATTTGCTACACATTTCTGCTAATGATGGTCTAGCTTCTTTAAGCTGACATGAAAAACTCCAAACTTTCTCTCTTCAATCAGGTCTTGTCACCCCTTTCCACTTCTTTATTTAAGTCACCTGGATGCCCCAAAGGAATTTCTGCAATTTTGGGAAAAGGTGGAAGTTGCATGGTCCCAAGTCTAGATTGCATGGCAGATGGGGTAAAATTCAACTTCACAATTCTCTCTTGCGTAGTTTGTGAACTTTGAGATCTAGTGTTATCATACTGCAGCAATATTTCTTTTGTACTTCTGAACTCTTTTAAAATTATCATAGTTTTACATAAGTATTGTGACATAGTGATCTGTTTTGATAGTAGTGCTTGGTTCAATGAAATCAATGTGAAGAACACTATCTATTTCCCAAAATTGTAACCATGAGCTTTCCAGTTGAAACACAAAATTTGAATTTATTTAATTTTTGAATGTGAAGCTTTGTGATGATATTTCATGGACTGACGCTTCATTTCTGGGTCAAAATGATGAATCCATGTTGTCAGCTGTCACAATTCTTTAAAGAAATTTCTTGCCTTGGTTTCTGTAGCACAATTGTTATCTAATGCAATTTTGAAGTTTTCATCTGTGCTGTCAGTTTGACAGTAACTGGTGTTGAATAACCCTCTGATGCTATATAAAGTTTAATGTGACCTGCATGTTTCCATGAAACATCTACTCTGATGGCAGCATTCCCTTGAGTAATCTATTGATTGTTCTTGATCAGTTTATCAACCTTTCTCATTGGAAACTTGTTGCTTGCGGTCACAATTGATTAATTAATGTTTGGTTCACACACACAAATCAACTCTTTCTTATTCACCATCTTTGTCTCTTTTGGCCTACTGACACATAGAACTCATGTCTATGCTATAAACATGATCAACCTGCATTTGATGATGATTTTAATTGGAAGGATTTCTGGCAGTCAAAATTCAATGCTATACGTATTGCTTAAAGTGCACTTACTTGCTGCAAGCTTCCATTTTACAAACAGCACCACATATCCCAACAGTGATTTCTTACCCAAGAGTTGCAAACATCAGGACAATCACTTGACACAGTAGCAAATAGAATTTTTTCACTGCCATCTAGTGGTGGTCTGACTTTTGCAACTCAGATATAGTAGGTTTATTCCACTAATCAAGTTTGTTGAAGGAGGGGGCAAGACCTTCATATATTTATTCATTCAATTTATATAGATCATCTCTGATGCATGACTCTGGGTGGCTTACAACAATTAAAAGCTACAAAAAGAATAAAGTACAATCTTAAAACATATAAAAAAGCACATAAAACCAAACACAAACTAAATAATAGAATGAGCAGCCAAATCTAAAAAACAAACTGGATTCATTGTTGCTCTCTGATGTTTGCTTCCAGATAATTCATAAAACATCTGCAAGTAACCAGCCAAGCTCAGAAAGCACCACAGACTCCATAGTTCAATCCTGACCTACATCTAATCTCTTCTAAAAAATAATCTACATTCAACATTCCATGAAAAATAATATACATTCAATATAATGATCGGTCCACTAATTGGAGAAAATGGCAAGGAGGTGACAGGCACCTGGGAGAAAATGGAACTGCTTAATTTCTTCTTTGTATCTGTCTTAACACAAAAAGAAAAAAAATAGTGCAACTTATCAATTGATTGTAGGAGTGCAAGTCAAAATAGCAAAAAAAAAAAAAAAGGTAGAAAAATACCTACATAACCGCTAATGGATGGAAGATTATCAAAGAGAGATCTAACATAGAATTAAGGAGAAATTTCCGGACAGCAAGAACAATTAATCAATGGAATGGCTCCAGACGTTGTAGGTGCTCTATCACTGGAAGTTTTCAAAAAAAAAAAGATTGGACAGCTATTTATCAATATTGGATTAGGGTCTTCTGCTTGAGCAAGAAGTTGGCTAGAAGACCTCTAAGATACCTTTCACATTCTAATTCTAATTCTAAGCTATTGTATTGGTTCTACTGCATATCTAGATTCCCATGCTTGATCATGTACCCAGAGGCAATTCTGCAATCAACAGGTTTGTTTAATCAGTAACTACTTCAGAACAACAGAACAAAACATCACAGTTTGACAGCTATTTATATGGTAGCTGTCAAACTGGCAATCAATTAGAACCTTGCTTTTCTCCCGCCAGATATGCCTGCGCGCCTTAGCCAATGGTGGGCACCTCTGGTCATGATTGACACCTCATGGTTGCCATGGCACGGACACAACAATGTACACATATTCCTAAGGCTTTATACAATGCTGGTAAGATTGGGTCTAATCTGATCTCTGGGGAATGATGTTCTCAGGGTGGGTGCCATGATAGAAGAGGTACTCTTCCTGAGCCCTGCCAGATGACATTTTCTAGCTGATAGGATCCAGAACATCTTTTTCCTGCTACATCTAATGGGGTAGATATGTGTAACCAAGGAAAGGCAGTTCTACAAATAGTCTACTGCCATGAAATACTTTATAGATGCTTACCAGTATCTTGAATTGAACCTGGAAGCATACTGCCAAGCAATGCAGCTCATGGATCAGAGCTCTAACACATGCCCTATACAGAACACCCATAACTGCCCGTGCAACTATATTCTGCACCAGTTGTAGCTTTTGAATGTTCTTCAAACTAACTGGCATAGAATGCATTGCAATAGGCCATTCAGAAGGTGACCTTTGAGTGACTTTGAGAAGACCCTCCTGAATGGAAAGGGGATATCAAGTTTGAGTTTGATGAATGCCCTCTAGGGCAGCTCCCTTCCCTGCCTTCACTATATTTCCTCTACTGGTAAGAAAAAAAAATCCCATTCTGAATATATTCACTGCTTATAAAGGAGGCAAGAGTTACATAAGTTATTGTGAAACTGCATTGACGAATGCTTTGGTTACTAAAAGCTAATTCCATAGAATTCACTTCAGAATGATCAGATTAAACAGAGACTTAAATTACACTTGTTAAAATATTATATACCAAATATGTCTTTTAAACCTGTGTATGTTGATCAGGTAGAAATATGGATCCAATAATGTGTCTTTTTCCATGATTTCCCATTCTCCTATTTTAGGTCAATACATGCATGTTTTACCCATGGATAAAAAAAGCCATATTTTTTTTACTGTTTCTCTTAAAATAGTCATATTAAAGACTAAACTCATAGACATAAAGCTCTCTGTAGATAATGGTAACATTGACAGAATCTGACACAGAGCCTGGAAATTCAGAGCTACAGTTGGCATCTTTTTCTGAATTCAAACCACTCCGCTTTTTATTTTCCACAGGAACATTTTTTCCAGCTTTAAGTATGGATTTTTTAGTTGTTATTATATAAGTTATTTAATTGGTGGGCTTTTATTTTTACATTATTCATACTGTGTTTCCCTCGCTGAATTAGAAAATTAGTGTTTCCCTCTTACTTTAGAAAAAGAAATCCCAGGAACATCTAGACAATATATTTCAATATTAGCTCTGGTAAAGCAATTTGCCTTGATAAGGAAGAACAACTATATATGTTCAGTCTACCCACACTGGAGATGAAGCAATGCAGTTTTTTCGGTCTAACTAAAGAGAAATTGGAAGTTTTAAATAATAGTAGGTAAAGATGTCTCAAATTGAGTTAGAATCCCGATGATCATGTGGACACATCCTGTCATTTTCTTGACAGCAACACAAAACTCATTTGCCATAACCTCCTTTTGAAGTGACTTAACGGTAAAGGTTCCCCTGCACATACGTGCTAGTCGTTTCCAGCTCTAGTGGCGGTGCTCATCTCCATTTCAAAGCCAAAGAACTAGCGCTGGCGGAAGACATCTTCATGGTCATGTGGACGACATGACTAAATGCCAAAGGCGCATGGAACACTGTTACCTTCCCACCAAAGATGGTTCCTATTTTTCTTCTTGCATTTTTACATGCTTTCGAACTGCTAGGTTGGCAGAAGCGGGGCAAGTAAGGGGAGCTTACTGTATTACGTGGCGCTAGGGATTCGAACCACCAAACTGCCAACCTTTCTGACCGACAAGCTCAGCATCTTAGCCACTGAGCCACTGCGTCTCCATTGTGACTTTACAATTCCCCAAGAGCCTATGGACCTGGGTTTCCCTGGAGATCTCCTCTTCAAGTACTACCAAGACCTAACTCTTCTTAGATATTTTTAAGCACAGTCAACCTACCTCTTCTAGCTCCGGTCAACATCAAATTACAATTCTTAGCAAACAGATAAGGGAAACTCAGGGGCCTGGTTATGCAAATATAGCCTGAAAGCTCAGTTAGATTGCCAAGCTATGAATTCTTTTCTAACACGTCCAAGTTTTTGTTCTGAATTCTTGTTTCTACAATGACTAAAAAACAACTCTAAACTTCATTCCCAATGTAAATACTGTTAATTTTTGTCTGAAAAGAGCTCCTTTTAGCAATTAGCAGACAAAATCAAATGCTATTCACAAATAAAAGATCCATAATAGAAGTCTAGGGCACAATTCTAAGTACACATATTTAAATACATGAAACAAAACATAGTCAGGATTGAATTTATATTATTCTTTCAACTGTACTATATGTGGAGTCAGGCTTTGAGCAAATCATTCCTGTCATCAAGCTGTAAAGAATCGATATTGCAGACATGAGATCTTTCTGGGTCACTTCTTGAAATACCTGAATCTACCAGTGAATTTCCCTTCTTTTTTATTTATTCATGGGAACTTTTCTAGCATAACTCCAGAATTTGCAGAAGATGCATGAAAAAGATATACCACTTTGTCACCAATTCTTTCAAATCATAATTAAAAATAAGAATAATATTCCTATACTAAATAATCTCCGAATCCTAAGAAATGTTTGGCTTTCAAATGTAACTTTCAGTTTTCCACCTGGAGACAGTTTTACCTTTGAAATGAAAAACAATTGTGACATTTTTTTAAAAGCACTAAGCAATAATCAATTATTTCCAGCATTTCTATTCCATGCTGAAGATTCAGGATACCTCCCTGCAAAATTGTGCACATTTAGGTTGCTACTATGTTACAGAGTTACAAGTTCCATTTTTGTGAAACAAGGTATTCTCCAAGTGATTTCTGTGAACTTCGTGAATATATCTTATTAGTTTTCTTGAGAGCAATTCAGAAGCAGTCTGCCATTGCCTTCTTCCAATATGATTAATACAGTTTTTTTAAAAAACTTTTCCTCTAGGTTAGATGGAGTCCTTGTAGTTCCTAGAAATTCAGCCAACCCCAGTTTTGCTGAACTTTCAAGGCCAGATAATCAGCAAGGTGTAGGCAGCTGCTGAGCTCCATGTAAGAAGGGAGATAAATATCTTGTGTCAGAAGGCAATATCTATGTGAGGCTTTCCATTAGTCATCCTTTTCTGTGTTCGGATGTGTCCTCGTCAGTGCGTATTGTGTCAAGTTCAATAATGTCTTCAGGTATGGACTCTTTTAATCTTATCTGATGACAACAAAATGTACTTTTGAGTTGGGAGAGAATAATGCATCCATCTGGTGAAACTTTCTTCCTGTCTGTAGGAAGGCATTGCCTATCTCATGGGACAAGTCTTTTTTTGCCAGACAATGCAAAATGCCCTCTCATCTTTCCTTAAAACTAAAGAAAGGAAATAGGACAGCTGCGAGCCAAAGATGAAGAGGACAAAAAAAATGCCATATCATTTAGGGCTAATACTTACCAGAAATTCTTGATAATTGCAACTTATTCTTAGCATTTGCCATTTTAATAGAAAACATTATCATAACTATCCCATGACAAGTTTTTAAATTTTGAAAACTATTGCTCATTATCTCAGATCAATACAAGCCTTATATTAGCAAATATAATTCATAATGCAAAGTAATAAATAAGGCAGGGTAGCTATATTGAATTAACAACAGCAGAGAAATACTGAAAAGCAATTCAACTTTCATACAATCAGAGGTGGTATTCAGCAGGTTCTGGAGAACCGGTAGTGGAAAATTTGAGTAGTTTGGAGAACAGGTAAATGCCACCTCTGACTGGCCTCGCCCCCATCTATTCTCTGCCTCCCGAGTCCCCGCTGATTGGGAGGAAATGGGGATTTTGCAGTTACCTTCCTCTAGAGTGCAGTGGGAATGGAGATTTTACAGTATCCTTCCCCTGCCACGCCCACCAAACCACACCCACCAAGCCATGCCACGCCCACCAAGCCATGCCCACAGAACCAGTAGTAAAGCATTTTGAATCCCACCACTGCATACAATGTATATTTATGTTTGTTTGATAAATCACTCAAATATTGATACTTCTTACCAGGAAGTACTGGTGTAGTTTCAGACAAGTGACATCCTTTTCAATTTGGTTGGTTAATTTGTTGTAAGTTTTTGTTACACATGACAAATTTCAGCAATATCCATGATAGGAAGCAGTAATAAGAAGAGGAACCAAGATTTAGGCTATTTAATCCTGCATCAGAGATCAAGTTTGAAATATATAGAAATGAAGTTCAAGGTTAGAGAGATTAAAAAAATGAAAACCTGGAGAACAAGGTGCCTGAGGGAGATAATTCTTCTGAATGAAGAACATCCATCTGCTACTTCAAAATTGACAGTATTCTATTACACTCACATCAGGGGTATCCTGATTCCCACCTGGCATTTATGTGCATTATGTTTTATGCACAATACACATAAAAACAAGCACAGCTTTGATTGCATCATATTGGCCACCATGTTAACTTTTATTTTACCGTTCCCTGTGGGCACCCCAAGTTCCCATAATCTTGTTTTGCTTGGGCAGACAAACTAATTTTATTTTTGGATTCAACTTCACCATAGCTTAAATTACAACATTTCTCTTTTATCATTTGTAGTATTTGCATTCCATGGAGCTGGGGGTGGACAAATTTTTCCATTTTTCTCACCTTGTCTCCAGCTGCTCGAAATCAGAGCTCTCTAGTAAGACTTCCCAGGGAACCTTATCAATGAGTCTGATTTTAATCTTTCTAGCTTATTTCTAGGCAATTCCATGATTCTATTAAAAAAGGAACTGTCGAGCTCAATATTTTCTGCTTTTTATAAATACCATATATCAAACTCTTTCCTCATCTAATTTCCAGACTATGTGCTAAGCATCATTAGTTTCCCCCCATCCCCAACATACATAGACATTCTTCACTGAGCCAACAACAATGATTGGAATGATTGTATTTGGCCACAAAGCTACAGTATTCAGCCACTACAATTTTCAACTCATAAGCAGGAGAAAAGACAGATTAATAACCACCCAAATTTCCATGCATAACAACAGCTCAAACTGTATCAAGAACTCATGGAGAAAACGAGTATTTGGTACATTAGGAACTACTAGAAGAAGGAGTAAAGGACTGGCCCCCAGTCTCCCACTCCCAAGACTTTTATCTGTATAAAAAAATCTACAGAACTAGGATTTGTTTGGGAAAGCTAAAGTTTTGCTGAAACTTTCTCATTGGTTATTCTTAGTGCCAATAAAGCCTGGTAAATCCATATATCTAACTGTTTTCATGATTATGCAGAAATTCCATTTCATGACAGAAATAATACATTCCAGACAGTGAATTTCAGGGTGATAATTATACTTCTTGGGTGGTTAAAGTTACTCCACCTTAGCTGAGTGAGTAGATTTGGCTGTTGGCAAAGATGGTAAACTTTTTTGAGTTTTAGCTGACTTTTAAAGGAGAAAGGGAAAGAAAATTCAGTGTTGATTGTACATCATCATTATTGAATTAGTTATAAAAATAACTTATCATAGTTCTGTGCATAAAATCTACATATTAATGATAAAAGCTGATGAAACCTCAGTCTGCTTTTTACTTTTAAGAATTATAACTCCATCCTTTCACAGCAGAAGCTGTGATGCAATCCAAATAATGAGGTTATTCTTTGGATGCAATGAGGACCATACCATGCTGGCTCTTGGCCTTACTATCCATATTGCTTCAACAGAAATAAAATAACATACATTTATATGTTAGACTTCAAACCAGAACTCAGCAGTAAATCTCATACACCTAACCCCTTATTCAACAATTGCTTCACTTGGCAGGAAGAGTTAGAGAAAACACGACTAGATTTTTTCTGTAGTGCAAAATCAAATCCTTAATATAGGTCTATGACCTAGAGTTTAAACTCTAGGCTTTTTCCTCCTGCCGTTCTGAATTGGCTGTTTTCCTGATAGCCTTGGGAGCCAGCTGAATAACATAACTTTTGTAGATCTGCTGGTTGCATTGTCAGATTTTCCCCTTCCATTAAACATGTCAAGTCCATTTTCTATCCCATAAATGATCTATTTATACTTCAAGAAAATTCATGAGTTTATCTGCTTTTTTACTAGAAGGACCACTTATGTTGCACATGTCCTTTTGTTGTCAAACCGAGAAACCTTTTTCTAGAAACTTGGTCCTTGCTTTTTGGATCATGAAGGCAAATTAAAGGAAAGTGACTGTTTCAAAGCTAATTTTCAATACAAACATGAAGCTAACACAGCATCATTTAAAAATATTTTTTATTAAAAGTTATGACTAGTACAATAAAAGATAGCACAGATAAAAGAGGAAAAATACAATAAATAAAACATGGAAAAAGAGAAAAACAAGAGTATAAATCACCCACCCCACAAATCAACTTTCCATACTGATCATGGCAAGCATAAGACAATTCCATAATCTTTTCATCTCCTCTTAGCCAACAAACATAAAACTCTGCAACCCACAATCCACCCATTAATTATAGGCAAATCAAATACAAGTTATAATCTATCACATTGGCCCTCGAAAATGGCTTCCCTGTACATTAGAAGACCCAAACATCTAATGTGCAATTGCTTGATTACTCATATAAACAACCAGTAACAGCTAATAAAACATACACTTTTCAATATGAATGAAAATTTAGTATTACTGTTCATATATTGAAAATGAAGACAATTCAAAATCAAGGAAACTATAAAAAAATATAAACACTTTCAGTGAGCAATTTCAACTATGAGAAATCTTGTTAAGAAATAGAAGTTACAGTACATGGAACTAACACCCCATAGTCTGTGAGGAAACCAGAAATGAAAGGAGTTTGAATATTTCAGTAAGTCAACAACTTGAAACATACATTTCAATCAACAAAAGTATTTACTAGAGAGATAGCTACAAATTTTGTAATGGGTTTTAAAGTACCCAAAGCTGAATATTATTTAAAGTATATCAGGAGATCTCAATAATTGCAGATTTTGATGAGACCTAAGAATATTTTTTTAGAAGTATAGAGAAAAATACTAAAGCAAGTTTTCTTATTTTGAATTTGTGGAGAACTACATATAACTATTAAGCAGAAGGAAACTGTGCTTAACTTTACACTCCGCAGAGGTGATATGTTCACACCTGTTCATTTTTCATGATTAACTGAAATGTGCAATTTGACTAAAGTGCCTAAACTTTTCCATGCAGTTGTATAAATTGTCTGTGGAATGTCTCTTGATTTTGAAAAGATTGAGCACATGAAGGGGCACAGGGATGCATTATTCTATTTTTTGGCTTGATTCCTTGCTGAATATCTTCCATCCATTGGCCATAGATGTATGCCATTCACAGAGCCCCCAAGGTATTTTGTTTATGAAAAGTATATGGCCATGATGGCGAACCTTTGGCAGGCGTGCCTGAAGTGGCACACAGAGCCATGTCGCTTGGCATGTGCGGTGTCACCGGTTCCTCTTCTGGGTTTCTGGAGCGCATGCATGCATGACAATCTGCTGGCCTTTGTGTGTGCAGCAATGCCAGAAACTGGAAGAGCTGGTCTTCCATTTTTTGGTGGGAGCATGCAGGCCAGCCAGCTGATCATTGCGTGCACATGCACACCAGTAACAGAAGTCTAGCTGGCCGGCATGCATGTGCCCCATGGAAACCAGACTGCATTTTCCAGTGTGTGCATGCCCCCTGGGCAGCTCCTCTTCTGGGTCGTGTTCCAGACAAGCGCGCATGCAGGCTGCCTTTTCGGCACTCGGTGGTGAAAAGGTTCATCATTACTGGTATATGGTCTCAATCCAATTTTGATTCATGGATAAACATGATTTTGCATGGTATAACTTTTTACTATTTTTAAAATCCTAGTAAGCATAGAAACTTTATTTTGAGACTTAAATTCTGTCAGATTTTTTTCTTGCCATACAATTTTACCCCAACCTTTCAGTAATTGACTATCAATTTTTCTATAAGGGCAGTAACAATAGAGATATGACCTTGGACCAGAGGGAAATTGTCACCTTCTTCTTTTCTAAATTCAGATTTCAAACTCGATGTGCAGAAAGTTGTAGAATATAGTTCTCATAGGTTCAGTAGACAACAGCCTGTAACCAGACTACTACATTACATAACCAAAGGATAGATGGAAAAATCCTGTCTGTCGAAGAAGTCTTTTGTAGTTTTAAACCTATAACACTGCATGGAGAAACAGGCATAAGAATTAAATCTCAAGTGAATTGTATTTAATACAGAAGTTATTGACATTGATTCATAATGGATTGCCATTTCTACAATATAATTGGTTATCAAGAGTGTTTATATTCTTGAATGCCTGTTGTGCTCATTTCTAGTCCAGTCTTTTGAGAAATACCAAGTGATGGTAGCTGGTAGTTTGATATTAGAGAAAACTACCTTTATTACACAAAAATGCTCCTTTTCATGCATTTGAATAGAAAAGTAAAAAACTAGTCCTTTGTAATTCTTTTAATCAAGAGCTCAAAATATTCTTTGTCTCTGTCTTTCTTCACATTGGTTGTCTGAGATTTCTAAACACTGAATCTGAATAATAAGGACAAAGATTAGAAGCCTGAAGTTCAAGAGCAGCACTGTTTATTTGTGTAATAGAATTATTTTCAGGATTTCTCTCTGCCATTTGATATACATACTCATCCTGAAATATAATGGTACCATCAGTATTGTTTTGATAAAAATGCTTATAAACAGTGGTATAAACTCATGAATGTCCATTGTTATAAATAATCTCACTATAAACTATTCGCATAATCTTGGATTTATTAAGAAATGTATTTTGATAGAGATTTGTCTGGGTTAGAAAAATTAGTTTGAAGCCCCAGAAGAACCAATACTTTAAGGTATTTTATAATAATGAAGGAGAGATCTTCCTTAGATTTTCCACATTTTTCATGTGAGGTATGACTATACTTTTTATTCCATAAACTTTATGAAGTAGATAAACATAGACAGATGAGGTCTAGAAGTAAGTGATGAAAAATATCTTTGCCCCAAAGAGGTTTTACACCTTCCATGTTTATTTATTTTGTTCCTTTCATTTGTATAGCCATCTATCTCACAGATGTGACGTTGGACACTGTACAGCTATAAGAGCCATAAAAGTCATTCAAACACAATATAATCAAGATTATTAAAATGACTATAAAATAGAGCATCTTCAATGTTGCAAATAATGTGGTCATCTTATCAATTCTCCAGTTGCAACTGGAACTTCTAGAATTCCTTTCCTGGTTAAAAAAAAAGATATCAGAAGATTTACACCAAAGCAAGTAGTTTTGTTATAAAGCAGTTGACAAAAAGCTGATTTTCTCCTAGTAAGAGATAAGAATTATTCCCAGGTACAACAACAACCTTAACAAAATCAGTGTTTCTTCCTTCCTTTGAGGCAAAAATGGGTAGCCCTCATACTTGTAGAGAGACCAGTATTTTTTCTGACTAGTGATCCATTGAAAATAAAAAAGAGTGAAGTGGTTTGTTCTCCCAAAAATAAACTGTAAAATTTTTAGATAGTATGCCACAGGAATGCTGACAAATCTAATACCGGTTGCAGATCTCAGGACCATTATGAGGTAGAACTAGTTCTATTTGATCTGGGACTACTAAAAACAAGGCTTGAGATGGAGGAATTTGAGTTAGAGGTTTCCTGAGTCATTTATATTTATGAATTGAACTTTATATTAGAGTGGACTGCCATTAAGTCACCAGTTAGAAGATCTAATCTACTTTCCTTCACTGCAAAATAGTTATAAATGAAATAAATTGAATTTGTTCATACCGGTATTCTCCAGATAATAGACTGTTTCCTCCACTGCTTTATGCACTGGATTGTTTTAATTAGGTCCATCCCTCTTTCCAAAGTAATACAAATCACAGTCAAGAGTTAGCTGGAAAACCTTATTTGGATGCTTCCAAATATAATTTCTAGATTGTTTTGTTTTTAAAGCCTGAATCAGTTTTCTTTTAATGGATTGGTTGCCAGCGTTCTTCAAATTACAGCATTCAGTGACAGTCCATATTCATATATCCACCAGACTAACAAAATATGCCTATATTAGATCTGTTTTGTCATAATGCAGGTGCCATGATGATTACACACTGGCTCATATGTTGAACAAAACAAGAGGCAGTTAATTCATTTCAAATGGGGGCTTTTTGATAAGGATTCATGCATTTGTGAGTCAGCTATATAAAAAGAAGCATTGTTACCATAAGTATGATTTTATTTTGTTATCCTATCTATATAAGACCTATTCTGACCTCACAGAATATTTTCTGTGGCTTGGCAGGACTGTATTTAGGAGAAGATGGAGTCTTGGATAAATGCAATATGTATAGTAGCATGGCTTTTTTTTTTGGTCTAGTGTCTATTTTCATTTGAATAAATGGGCTTTGACTGACCCAGTTTCTTTCCAATTACTGCTATCTTTTGTCCAATCAGCATAAACAAATTCCCAAACTAACTAAATTTATTTCATAGATTTGGGGGTTCATGTTTGCGGGGTAATTTATATTTCTTAAATACATATGTTTAGTGTCTAGTGTGAAATAGTTATTTAACTATAACTATACTTTCTTAAAACAGAAATACATCTCATTATATGGAAGGTTATGATTAGATGAATACATGATGTCAGCCTCTGCTTTGCTGCTGCTTCAGCTGCCATTGAAACGGGGAGGAGGGGCATGGTATTTGGGAGGGGAATCATTGATGTGCTGGAGGAAGTTTCTAGACGCTGAACTGACCACCTTACTGCGCATGTGGAGGAGGGGTGTTTCCTGCCAAGGCCAACGGTCCAGCATTCCATCCTGGTGATGCCTTTCGAAGTTATCTCACACCTGACATTTGGGGGAAATATGATTGGACTGTGCACGGGGATGCCAAGGGGAGGGGAATGAATTATACATTACATTGTTAGCTTTTGCGCCTAATTAATCAGACTCAGCTTAGCTTTGCAACTGTTCATTTATAATTAGTAAAAGTACACTTGATTTCAATACAAATGGAGTCCAGTGGTTTTCTTTCCTGATTACTGAATGAAGTGATGCTGACAATAAGCTGAGTCTCATTTTTCACCCATCCCGGAGCTAAAACCTACCGAGGGGGGTGCCTCACAAGAAGAAAAGAAATGTCTTTGCATGTAAGTGACCTGGAGGAAGAGGAGGGGGCCACGGCGGGACCATCTTTAACTGAAAGACTGGCCGGACTAAGAGTGGAAGAGCCTGCCGTTTGTCCCAGATGGACTTTGGGTGTGGGACAAAAAGAGGAGCCTGAGGAATTGGATGCTGGAGTCATGAGAAGGAGACCAAAGAAAAAATCAGCCGATTGGGCTGACTCTGGGGAAGAGGACTACAAGCTTTCCTACACCATGAGACTCCTCAAAGAAGCTTGGACAGAACGCAGAAGCCGTGAGAAAGCAGTGGAAAGGGAGCCGGCTGAAGAACTTGAGCAAAGGTACTCGATGCATAGTTTAAGGGAGGGTGAAGAAGCCGAGGGGGGTTGGGTGCAAGAAAACCCAGAACCAGCCTCCCCACCTCCAGCTAGAGTTGCTCAAAGAGCAGGGGGGGGCAGGCGATGCCGAATGGCAAAAGTCCCTCCCTTAACCGTAAAATATGATGGAGACCCTAAAAGTCTTGGGCTTTTTATAATTCAGGTCTGGAATTATATGGAAATCTATGGGCCTGATTTAGAGACAGATGAAATGAAAGTGAGGATGGTGTTGATGTCCTTAGAGAAGAAGGCAGCCGAATGGATGGTTGGCCTACACAAATGCAATTCCCCTCTCCTGAGGAATTTTAATAACTTTATGGCAGCCATGAAAAGGTTTGATGACCCATTGACCGAGAGACGCGGACGCCTGAAATTTATGGCTCTGAAGCAGGGAAACAAATCTGTGCCAGATTATGTCCAAGAATTTCAAGAGTTGTCAGCTTTTATGAGGGGTTGGTCAGAAGAGGCTTTGCTGGATCAGTTTGCTGAGGGATTGAATGAAAAAATATACCAACAGTGCATAAACAGACGCCTTCCCCACCATGTAACTGCTTGGTATGAACACGCGGCAGACATTGAGTTGGATTTAGCCAGGCTTCAATGCATGAAAGAAGGAGAGGTGGAGAAATCCCCCCCAGCAGCCCCAAAAAAAACCCTCCGCCCCAGGAGTGAGGGAAAAGGGGGTTTCACAGGCAAAGCCAAGCCTTTCACTTACTTCTGCTGTGGGAAGGAAGGCCATCTTGCCGTGAATTGCCACGTAAAATTGGCTCAGACCGCCCCACCCCCTCCACGGAAAGAGGGAAAAGTAATGAAGGCCCTGGGCAAGAAGAGGGAAGCTGCGTTCGCCGCTGAAAATGTTCCCCAGCATTTCCAGCGGAGGAGGAGGGAGGCATCAGCCCCAGCTCATCTGACGAATCGGATGAGGAGGAATCTCATCGCTGGGTAAGTTCCAGAAAGGGCCCCATGCTTATCCCAATTGAACTAAGATTGCCATCTTCTGGCGCAACTGAGAAACTTTTAGCTCTCCTTGATTCTGGCTGTTCTCACTGTATGATGGAGAAACTTGGCTTAAAATTGAGGACTTTGAAAACCCCTATTGTCTTTTGCCAGATTGATGGTTCTATTGCAGGAGGTGGCCCTGCTCATTTTTCTACTGAGCCCATAGAGATGAAAATGGGAACCCATCAGGAGTTAATAACACTTATTGTGGCACCTGGCATGGACCGGCCCCTTATTTTGGGACTCCCCTGGCTTCGTAAATGGAACCCTCGCATTAACTGGAGAAAGGGTTGGTTACGTATTCGCACAAGCATACCTCCTGAATGGGAGGTTGAGACTCCAGATTCTGCTGCTACTAGCCCCGCATTGGCAGCCAGGGGGCAGGAGAGAATTGAAGGGGAGGAGAAAATACCAAAGGAGTACTGGGATCTTAGAGGAGTGTTTAGTGAAAAATCTTCTGATAAACTACCCCCCGCCCACAGGCCCACTGATTGCACCATTGATATTTTGCCTGGGGTGAAACTTCCAAAACCCCAAATATATTCAATGTCCCCTAGGGAGATGGAGGAAATGAGAAGATTCATCGATAAGAATTTGGAGAGGGGATTTATTGAACCGGCGAGACCCAAGGTAGCGGCTCCTGTGTTATTCAGGGAGAAGAAAGATGGCTCCCTTAGATTGTGTGTTAATTTTAAAAACCTGAACGGGATATCATCTCTATCCGTTGCCACTGATGAAGGACATGCTGGCCCAATTGGGGAAGGGCCGCATCTTCACTAAATTGGACTTAAGGGAAGCGTATTATAGAGTCCGTATTAAGGAGGGAGACAAGTGGAAAACGGCTTTCAACTGCCCCCTTGGCTGTTTCCAATTTTGTGTGATGCTGTTTGGCCTACAGGGGGCGCCTGAGGTCTTCATGCAGCTAATTAATGAAGTTTTACATGACCATCTTTACAAGGGCATTATTGTATATTTAGATGATATCCTTATTTACATGGAAACACGTGAAGAGCACATAAAACTGGTTCGTACCATGCTGAAGAAACTTCGGGCAGCTGAGCTTTACGCCAAATTGTCCAAGTGTGAATTCCATCAGGAGAAGGTTGACTACCTGGGCTACTGTATCTCCCACGCAGGTGTTGAGATGGACCCCGCTAAAGTAAAAGCAGTCACTGAGTGGGAGGCCCCTCTTACGCGCAGGCAATTGCAATTTTTTTTGGGTTTTGCCAATTTCTATCGTCAGTTCATCCCCTCTTTTGCTAAGATAGCTCTTCCCATAACTAACATTCTGAAGTCCAAAGGTGGGGTGAAACCCAAGCCTAGCAAGCAGTTGGATTGGACCATGGAATGTCAAGCTGCCTTCGAGACGTTAAAGCAGCTTTTTACAGAGGAACCAGTCCTCAAATACACGGACATGGATGCGCCTTTTGTGGTTCAAGCTGACGCCAGTGACGTGGCTGTGGGGGCCGTATTGCTTCAAGCCAATAGTGAAGGTAACTTACAACCCTGCGCATATACCTCTCGCAAACTAACTGACACAGAGAGACGTTGGTCCATTTGGGAGAAAGAAGCGTTTGCTGTTCGTTGGGCTTTGGCCACTTGGCACCATTTTCTGGAAGGCGCCAAACACCCGTTCGAGGTGTGGACTGACCATAAGAATTTGGAAGCTTTGAGGACTCCCAGAAAACTTTCTCCTAAACAGATGCTCTGGGCTCAGCATTTCAATCGGTATAATTTCACCCTGAAATACATTCCAGGGGGGAAAAATTTTATGGCTGATGCTTTATCCAGGCTTCCTCAGTACAACTGCTCTAAACTCAGTGTGGTCCAGCCTGTCATTCCCATGACAAGCCTCGCTGCTCCAGTTGTTAGTAGGAATCAAGCACGTTCTAAAGTAGAGATGTCTCAGGACTTTCTTTCCAACCTGAAGAAAGCCCTCCCTGATGATGATTGGTTCTGGCAGCACGTGAATGAATGCACTATGAGAGATGAATTGCCCTGGATTGGGGCAAAACTTTACGTTTCTGCGTCTCTTTGACTCATTGTTCTTCAGCGGGCTCATGATTCCTGAATGGCTGGGCATTTTGGTTTCATTAAAACGCTCCATCTCGTCAAGAGACAGTTTTGGTGGCTATCTTTGAAAAAAGACATTGAACGATATGTTGCCAGTTGTCGCATTTGTGCTGCTGCTAAGCGCCCGCCAGGAAAACCGCAGTGATTGCTCCAGGCTGTAGCGCGCCCTGTCGCCTCTTGGAAGGAGATCTCTATGGATTTCATTGTGGAATTTTCTCAGAGTCAAGGACACACTGTTATTTGGGTTGTTACCAACTTGTTCTCCAAGCAGGTCCATTTCATTCCTTGCTCCAAGATTCCTTCTGCTCAGACTCTTGCTAAGATGTTCATCTCCCACATTTACCACTTACATGGGGTGCCCGACCGCATCATTTTGGACAGAGGTGTGCAATTCACCTCTGTTTTCTGGAAGGAGTTTCTGAAGCGGATTGGCTCCGCCCAGGGATTAAGCTCTGCCCACCACCCTCAGACTAATGGGGCTTGTGAGAGGACTAATTCTGTACTTGAACAATATTTACGTTGTTTCATCAACTACCAGCAAGATGAGTGGGTGGATTTGTTGCCGCACGCGGAGGTGGCTTATAATAATTCTGTGCATAGCAGCACTGGGTTCACCCCTTTCTGTGTGGTGTTTGGCCAGGATTTTGTACCTATTCCTGAAGTTCCTCATGAGCAGCCCCAAGTGTCGTTACTGTCTGAGTGGAGTGACCGCCTTCGGTGCATTTGGCCTTTAGTTCTCCAACTTTGGATGCTGCGCATCACGCTCATAAGAAACAGGCTGATAAGAAGCGGACTAAGCCGTGTGATTACAAAGTTGGTGATCAAGTTTATTTGTCCACCAGATTTCTTCAAACTCCACAAAAGTCGAAGAAGTTGGGGCCTAAGTATGTTGGCCCATTTCCCATTATCAAGATCATCTACCCTGTTTCTGTCAGGCTGCAGCTGCCTAAACACCTCAACCGGGTTTACCTTGTTTTTCATGTTAACCTCCTGAAACCTGTCTGCACTTCGTCGTTGCATCCGCCTATTCCTCCTCCACCTGCTCCGCTTTTGATTGAGGGTGAGCAACATTTCGAAGTTTGTGAGATTTTGGACTCTCGTAAATGCCGGAACCATGTCCAGTACCTGGTGGCTTGGAAACATTTTTGCCCCTCTCACACCGAATGGGTTGACAGGTCCCATGTTCGGGCCTCTTGTCTACTCCGCAAGTTCTATTCTACTTATCCTGACAAGCCCTGATTTGGCCATTCTCCTAAAATTTTTCTCTCTTTCTTCCTCTCCGCTTTCCCCCTTTCATGTCTTGTTGTTTGTCTGTTTGTTTGTGTTTTCTCGTTTCTGCAGGTCTGACCACACTTTTCTGGAGAAGGGCCGGATGTCAGCCTCTGCTTTGCTGCTGCTTCGGCTGCCATTGAAATGGGGAGGGGGGGGGGCATGGTATTTTGGAGGGAATTATTGATGTGCTGGAGGAAGTTTCTAGATGCTGAACTGACCACCTTACTGCGCATGTGGAAGAGGGGTGTTTCCCGCCAAGGCCAAGGTCATAATGCAGGTGCCATGATGATTACACACTGGCTCATATGTTGAACAAAACAAGAGGCAGTTAATTCATTTCAAATGGGGGCTTTTTGATAAGGATTCATGCATTTGTGAGTCAGCTATATAAAAAGAAGCATTGTTACCATAAGTATGATTTTATTTTGTTATCCTATCTATATAAGACCTATTCTGACCTCACAGAATATTTTCTGTGGCTTGGCAGGACTGTATTTAGGAGAAGATGGAGTCTTGGATAAATGCAATATGTATAGTAGCATGGCTTTTTTTTTTGGTCTAGTGTCTATTTTCATTTGAATAAATGGGCTTTGACTGACCCAGTTTCTTTCCAATTACTGCTATCTTTTGTCCAATCAGCATAAACAAATTCCCAAACTAACTAAATTTATTTCATAGATTTGGGGGTTCATGTTTGCGGGGTAATTTATATTTCTTAAATACATATGTTTAGTGTCTAGTGTGAAATAGTTATTTAACTATAACTATACTTTCTTAAAACAGAAATACATCTCATTATATGGAAGGTTATGATTAGATGAATACATGATGTCAGCCTCTGCTTTGCTGCTGCTTCAGCTGCCATTGAAACGGGGAGGAGGGGCATGGTATTTGGGAGGGGAATCATTGATGTGCTGGAGGAAGTTTCTAGACGCTGAACTGACCACCTTACTGCGCATGTGGAGGAGGGGTGTTTCCTGCCAAGGCCAACGGTCCAGCATTCCATCCTGGTGATGCCTTTCGAAGTTATCTGACACCTGACATTTGCGGGAAATATGATTGGACTGTGCACGGGGATGCCAAGGGGAGGGGAATGAATTATACATTATATTGTTAGCTTTTGCGCCTAATTAATCAGACTCAGCTTAGCTTTGCAACTGTTCATTTATAATTAGTAAAAGTACACTTGATTTCAATACAAATGGAGTCCAGTGGTTTTCTTTCCTGATTACTGAATGAAGTGATGCTGACACACAATCTCTTACACTGGTGCTAACAGTAGTTTGGGCAGGTTCAAACTTTTTCGGTTACGGTTAATATTTATTTTGTGTCTTTAAGGGTTGTTGGTAAGGGTGGTGATTGGTTCTTTCTCACAAACCTTTTTTCAGGGTAGAGAGAAAGTTATTCAATTTGAATATATCCACATTTTGTGAAAGATGAAAACTCAGCCTTATATGAGCTATCAAAGTGCATGCTAGCCACATCTTTGGACAGAGTTCATTCAGTCAATAATCAGTACAAATAGCCATACATTTAAAAATTATGATCACAAATGAAAACAAATATTTGAGTGGTAAATATTTCAATTATTTGCCTCTACCTAATCCCAGTTATCAGCTGTGGACTATTTGAAATAGTGAGCGTTCATCTCTTGATATGCCAGCAAATAATAATTCCTGCCTCTCAAGCTGCCTTGGTGGAATTGTATCTCCAGTGTTTTCTATACTTGATTGCTTTGACTTTCTGATTCTAATGCAGGTCTCAACAGTTTCATTCATTATGATTAATATTTTAACCAGCTACATCACTGTGAACAATGCATCATATCATACAAACAGATTTAACAGCATATGTTTATGCCTTGGTGTGGCATACACAAAACAATTAGCATCCTCTCCAATAGACAATAATAGTGCTGTCAGGAATATTTGTGACCATACATATCCTTATTTTAAGACTTCCGTGGAAGACTAGGAAATCCCTGTCATTACTCATCACAATTAAGCAATCACTTTCCTTGGGAACCTTCATTAGCAGGTTGACACAACTGTTCTTTTTAAGCATGCAATTCTTCTTTCTTTTGTTTATGGAGAATAATTTGTCATATCCTGTATAAGGCAGTTCTTAAGGAAGCCCTTAAGCTAAGGGCTGTCAAATTTGCTCTTTATAAAAAGTTATTTATTTTTCTAAAAGCTAGGGGCTACTTTTACAGGTAGTAAAAGTAAGTAGAAAAGATTTGCTAACATAAGAAAACAGCTCTTTGTGAATACAGAATGTCCGTTGAAAAGAAAAGAAGCAAAACTACCTAATATTCATGAAAGTTTGGAATGAATAGCATATATTTAAAAGGGCATCATTTGCGTTCTGAATTTTGTCAACATTTCACTGGGAATTTTTACAGTCTTTATTTAATCTAATTTTTAATTGCAAAAAAAGAACTATTGCTGCAATTTGGCATGCATAAGAACACTGATTTTAGGTAAAGCTGTTCCCCTAACTTACAACACCATAACCATAGTATAGTTTGGTCAGAAACAGTACCAGCATCTCTGGTATTTTTATTAAAATCAAGGTATATTCAAAATATTTACTGAGCTGGCATGGTCATCTGTGAATGAAGGCAAGACAAGAAACAATGGATGGAAATTAAACAAGGAGAGAGGCAACCTAGAACTAAGGAGAAATGCCCGAACAGTGACAATTAACCAGTAGAGTGGTTTGGGTGGGTATGCCATCACTTAAGAAGAGACTGGACAGCCATTTGAGCAGAGCTGTCAAACTCCTGGCCCTGGGCCAGATGCATCACATGCTGGCCATGTCCAGGCCCAATTTAGCGAAGGGGAAAAAAGTCCTGATATGTCATATGATGCCGCAATGATGATGTGAGTTTGATACCCCTAGTATAGATAAGGTGACCAGATGGCCCGCTTTTGGCGGGATAGTCACGCTTTTTCACAATTTTTCCTGCGTCCCGTTTTTTTAAAAAAAAACTCCCGATTTTTTTTAAAGTTACAAAAAAGCCTCCAGCCGCCGAGGCTCTCCTAGCAACTGGGAGCGTATATTCTTCTTCAAGACGAGCGCATTCCCGCCCGTGCGTCCCTGGGAGCTGTTGCCAATGGCTGAGGGAGGAGAAGACTTACTCCATGTGGAGACCGCAGACTTCCCTCGTGGATTTTTTCTTTTTCTGTTGCTTTGAGCAGCCCCTCCCTCCCCCTCTCTCTTCCTCTCTCACTCAGAGCTAGCTAGCAGCTGCCTCTGAGGCTGTCCAAGCTCAGCCCCTCCCCCTCCCCAGACTGCTGCTTCTCCGTGTTGTTGTTTGAGGAGGGGATTACTGATAGAACCACAGCTTGTGTCTCACGTGGCTGATAACCTGGTCTCTACAGAAGAGGTAATTTTAAAAACTTCGGAGCGAATCCAGAAAGAGGAGAGAAAGAGGCTGAAGGACTATGTGAGGAGGGGGGATTTCCTAAACCCCATTGAATCCAGAGGAGGGAAGAGAGAGAGAGAGGGGGAGTGTGTGAGGAGGGGGATTTCCTAAACCCCATTGAATCCAGAGAAGGGAAGAGAGAGAGAAAGAGGGAGTGTGTGAGGAGGGGGGATTTCCTAAACCCCATTGAATCCAGAGGAGGGAAGAGAGAGAGAGAGGGAGTGTGTGAGGAGGGGGGATTTCCTAAACCCCATTGAATCCAGAGGAGGAAAGAGAGAGAGAGAGAGGGAGTTTGTGAGGAGGGGGGATTTCCTAAACCCCATTTAATCCAGAGGAGGGAACAGGGAGAGAGAGAGAGGGAGTGTGTGAGGAGGGGGGATTTCCTAAACCCCATTGAATCCAGAGGAGGGAAGAGAGAGAGAGAGAGGGAGTGTGTGAGGAGGGGGGATTTCCTAAACCCCATTGAATCAAGAGGAGGGAAGAGAGAGAAAGAGGGAGTGTGTGAGGAGGGGGCATTTCCTAAACCCCATTGAATCCAGAAGAGGGAAGAGGGAGAGAAAGAGGGAGTGTGTGAGGAGGGGGCATTTCCTAAACCCCATTGAATCCAGAGGAGGGAAGAGAGAGAGAGAAAGAGGGAGTGTGTGAGGAGGGGGGATTTCCTAAACCCCATTGAATCCAGAGGAGGGAAGAGAGAGAGAAAGAGGGAATGTGTGGGGAGAGGGGATTTCCTAAACCCTATTTTTTCCAGAGGGGGGAAGAGAGAGAGGGAGTGTATGAGGAGGGGGGATTTCCTAAACCCCATTGAATCCAGAGGAGGGAAGAGAGAGAGAAAGAGGGAGTGTGTGAGGAGGGGGGATTTCCTAAACCCCATTGAATCCAGAGGAGGGAAGAGAGAGAGAAAGAGGGAGTGTGTGAGGAAGGGGGATTTCCTAAACCCCATTGAATCCAGAGGTGGGAAGAGAGAGAGAAAGAGGGAGTGTGTGAGGAGGGGGGATTTCCTAAATCCCATTGAATCCAGGGGAGTGAAGAGAGAGAGAAAGAGGGAGTGTGTGATGAAGGGGGATTTCCTAAACCCCATTGAATCCAGAGGAGGGAAGAGAGAGAGAGAGAGAGAGAAAGAGGGAGTGTGTGAGGAGGGGGGATTTCCTAAACCCCATTGAATCCAGAGGAGGGAAGAGAGAGAGAAAGAGGGAGTGTGTGAGGAGAGGGGATTTCCTAAACCTCATTGAATCCAGAGGTGGGAAGAGAGAGAGAAAGAGGGAGTGTGTGAGGAGGGGGGATTTCCTAAATCCCATTGAATCCAGAGGAGGGAAGAGAGAGAGAAAGAGGGAGTGTGTGAGGAAGGGGGATTTCCTAAACCCCATTGAATCCACAGGAGGGAAGAGAGAGAGAGAGAGAGAGAGAGAGAGAGAGAGAGAGAGAGAGAGAGGGAGTGTGTGAGGAGGGGGGATTTCCTAAACCCCATTGAATCCAGAGGAGGGAAGAGAGAGAGAAAGAGGGAGTGTGTGAGGAGAGGGGATTTCCTAAACCCCATTGAATCAAGAGGTGGGGAGAGAGAGAGAAAGAGGGAGTGTGTGAGGAGGATGGATCTCCTAAACCCCATTGAATCCAAAGGAGGGAAGAGAGAGAGAGAAAGAGGGAGTGTGTGAGGAGGGGGGATTTCCATTGAATCCAGAAGAGGGAAGAGAGAGAGAAAGTGGGAGTGTGTGAGGAGGGGGGATTTCCTAAACCCCATTGAATCCAGAGGAGGAAAGAGAGAGAGATAAAGAGGGAGTGTGTGAGGAGGGGGGATTTCCTAAACCCCATTGAATCCAGAGAAGGGAAAAGAGAGAGAGAAAGAGGGAGTGTGTGCACAGGAGGGGGCATTTTCTAAGAGTCCCATTGAATCTAGAGGAGTGTGTGTGCGTGTGTGTGTGTGTGTGTGTGTTTGTGTGTGTGTGTGTGTGTGTGTGAGAGAGAGAGAGAGAGAGAGAGAGACTATCACTAAGTGCTGTAGCTTATGATTCTTGATGAATGTATTCCATTTTATTTTTTTATGTACACGGAAGACAAATTGGCTGATAAACTACTCCTACTCCTACTCTACTCTACTCTACTCTACTCTACTCTACTCTACTCTACTCTACTCTACTCTACTCTACTCTACTCTACTCTACTCATTTCTATTTCAATTATAATAATTAGTTTAGCTTCTCTCTCTTGAAAATGTAAGCTAGCATAATGCAAGCTAGCTTTAGCTTTCAAACAGTTCATTTAGTGACCAAAGTTACAATGGCATTGAAAAAAGTGACTGATGACCATTTTTCACACTTAGCGACCATTTTTCACACTTAACGACTGTTGAAGCATCCTCATGGTCAATTGATCAAAATTTTGATGTTTGCCAACAGATTCATATTTATGAATCTTTCAGTGTCCTGGGGTCATATAATCGCCTTGTGTTACTTTTTGACAAAATATAAAATTTTTAATCAAGTCCCCTCCCGCCCCTGGTCAATGGTGTCCCTCTTTACCAATCTGAAAATCTGGTCACCTTAAGTATAGAGTCTCCTGCTTGAGCAGGAGGTTGGACTAGAAGACCTCCAAGATTCCTTCCTGCTCCATTATTCCATGTTCTAAGGATTATTTTCCTTCCCACTATCACAGAGCTAAAAATATCTGGCAAACTAGAAGAGAAGTACTGAGAAAACAAATAATTTTCTAGAGAAGCAAAATTGGTGGATCGGTCTGAGAGCATATGGTTCCAATTCAATCTGTACCCAGTTTATTTAAGTATTTATTTTATTTATTTAAGGAAGGCCCTTTTTGGAGCCCTATGCAGTCCAACACCCAGTTTCTCTATCAATCCTTCTTAATACCTGTCTTGTAAAACCTTTTTATCAGCATTTGCCTAAGTTTAAAGTTTGAGGAAGAAGATAGGTGATAACCTCTGACTTGGAATGGGTGTTGCTATTATGGAGATAAAAGATTTCTTGTCCTCACATCAGGTTAGAGGTTGAAGATCCAAAAAGGCTGGATTCTGTCTCAGTCCTATAAGTAAAGGATGTCATTTGCTCATGTTAAGGGCAACACCCTACCATCTTTAGAACATTCCAGATATACAGGTAGTCCTCAACTTATGACAACAATTGGAACCAGTATCTACCAGATCCCCACGTAGATTGCCTCTATGTCTATGTAGGACAGACAGGGATGAACTAATTACCAGATTGCAAGAACATAAGCAAACAGTCAATCAAGGAGACCTGAACTCATTGATAGCCTCATATTACAGCAAACAAGGACAAACATTCAATTTTGCATTGCTAAGATTTTGGCTGAGCCAGGGTATTGATTGAAACCTGGGAAATGGGCCCCTTGTCAGTCAACAGAAATGTTGATTTACCAGTTTCTAAGGTACTTAGGAGTTGAGAACTTGGCAGCACAAGGAAACAACAGCCAACAACTGAATAATTGGCCATCAACACCTGTCAGGTGCTGCTTCATTTAATAATCAGGAAAGAAACCACTCAACTCCATTTGTTTGAAATTAAGTGTACTTTTACTAATTACAAACGAATAGTAGCAAAGCTAAGCTGAGTCTGGTTAATTAGGTGCGAAAGCAAAGAATATCATGTATAGGTCAATCCCCTCCCCTTGGCACCCCAGTCCATAGTCCAATTATAATTCACCCAACTGTCAGGTGGGAGATATCTTCAAAAAACATTATCAGGGTGGAATGCTGGACAGTTAACCTTGGCGGGAAACTCCCTTCCTCCACATGCGCAATGAGATGGTCAGGACAGCATCTAGAATATTCCTCCAGCACATAATTATTTCCCCTCCCAAATACCATGCCCCCCTCCCTGTTTCAATGGCAGCCGAAGCAGCAGCAAGGCAGAGTTATTGTGTCTTGGTGGGCACCCATCCACATCTCGATGGGTTCAGTAGAAAAATTAGCAGGACCGCCCCCCCGCAATAGAGCCATCTATTTGGCAAACAGCAATAGGGATTTTTAAAGCTTTGAGTTTCAAGCCCAGCTTTTCAACCATTTCAGGGCTTATCATGCAACGGGAGTAACCAGAATCTAAAAGAGCCATAAGTTTTTCTTTTGTACCAGAAGAGGGCACTCTAAGCTCAACAGGAATAAGCATGGGGCCAGAGCGGGAACTTACCCAGCGATCACCATCTTCATAGTCACTATCGTCAGATGAACTGGGACTTCCTTTCCCCCCTCCTCCGGCTCAAAGCGTCGAGAAGTTTCTTCCCCAGCCAAGGCGGTTTCCTTTCTCTTGCTTGTAGTCTTCTCAGGTTTCCTCTCCCTCTGGGGGGGTGGAGCAGAGTGAGTCAGCTTGACTGGCAATTCACAGCACAATGCCCCTCCTTTCCACAGCGGAAACAAGCGGAGGGCTTGGGCTTGCCTGCAAAACCTCCCCTACCCCCTTTTTCACCTTTTGGGAGGTGTTTTTTAGGGGTGGTGGTGGAGGGGATTTCCCAACTTCTCCCTCTTCCATGCAACGAAGCCTGGTTAAATCAAGCTTGATATCTGCAGCATTCTCATACCAAGGATCCAAGCAGCGGGGAATGCGTCTGTTTATGCATTGCTGGTAAACATCTTTATTCAAGCCATCTGAGAATCGATCCAACAAGGCTTCTTCAGACCATCCCCTCATATAGGCCAACAACTCCTGGAATTCCTGCACATATTCAGACACAATTTTTCCCCCCTGTCTGAGATCGTAAATTTGAGCCTAGCTCGACGCTCGGTGAGGGGGTTGTCAAACCTTCTCCTCATTGCTGCCATAAAGTCATCAAAATTCCTCAGGAGAGGGGAGTTACTATTATGTAATCCGACCATCAAGTCAGCTGCTTTCTTCTCTAGGGCCATTAACACTATTCTCACTTTAGATTCATCAGAGTCCAAATCAGGCCCATATATTTGCATATAATTCCAGACCTGAATAATAAACAACCCCAGACTGCTGGGTTCTCCATCATACTTTACGCTTAAGGGTGGGACCTTAGCCATCCAGCGTCGTCTGCCCCCCTGCTCTCGGAATGTCTCTAGCCGCAGGGGGAGAGGTCGGTGCTGGGTTTTCTTGTGCACACCCCCCTTCGGCCCCTCCAGTCTCCCTTAAGCTATGCAACAGGTACCTTTTTTCCAGTTCCTCTGCTGGTTCCCTTTCCACAGCACTCTCTCAAACCCGGCGTTCACTCCATGCCTCTTCGAGGAGTCTCATGGCTTGGGACATTTTGTAGTCTTCCTCCCTAGAGCCACTCCAGTCAGCAGCTGGTTTTCTTGGTCTCCTTCTCATGACTCCAGTTAGTAATTCCTCAGGTTCCTCTTTCTGTCCCACACCCCAAGTCCACCTGGGTCGAACAGCAGGTTCCTCCACTCTGAGGTCGGCCAGCATTTCTGTTAAAGATGGTGCTGCCGTTGCACCCATTTCTTCTTCCTGGTCGCTTTCATATAAAGACATTTTTCTTTTCCTTCCTTCCTTCCTTCCCCCTCAGAAGTTGTTCGCTCCAGGTTGGGTGCGAGGTCAGACTCAGCTTATTCTCAGATGCTGCTTCATTTAATAATCAGGAAAGAAACCACTCAACTCCATTTGTTTGAAATTAAGTGTACTTTTACTAATTACAAACGAATAGTAGCAAAGCTAAGCTGAGTCTGGTTAATTAGGTGCGAAAGCAAAGAATATCATGTATAGGTCAATCCCCTCTCCTTGGCACCCCAGTCTATAGTCCAATTATAATTCACCCAACTGTCAGGTGGGAGATATCTTCAAAAAACATCATCAGGATGGAATGCTGGACAGTTAACCTTGGCGGGAAACTCCCTTCCTCCATATGCACAATGAGATGGTCAGGACAGCGTCTAGAATATTCCTCCAGCACATAATGATTCCTTTCCCAAATACCATGCCCCCCTCCCCATTTCAATGGCAGCCGAAGCAGCAGCAAGGCAGAGGCTGACAACACCCCAATGAACAATTAAAAAGCCACACAAGCCCACATAAATACCATGCATAGACACATTCTGGTGAGAGAGAAGTGGATGGGCTCCAAAACAGTCCCAGGTCCCAGGTTGGAGCCTGCAGCATAATCCTGGGATACATATATTTGCCTTCATTCATGAGTATTATGTATGTTCATTACCATGAGTTATTTATAAAAGTAATAAAGATAGGACTAAAAACTATAAAAATATGCCAGATTAACAATAAATTACAAATCTAACTAGAACATATTTAGACATACAGTATATTACCTTTTCTAGATTATACTTGCATGATTTATCATTTGGAAGAAGGGCATATAAAAACTTTAATTTGCATAAATTAAGCTAACTTCTTTGTTAACAGACACAGGAAAAAGCTGTTCCTAATGTACTATATTTAGAATTGCAGCCTGCCTCTCAAAGGGAAGTGTTGAAATTTAGTTTTGATCTATAAGTGATTTTGTGCCATTGCATTTGGTTCCAAGTATTTTGACTTAAATGGATTGTGAGTCAGTTGGTAAATCTAAGAGACATATGAACTAAAACATAGCTGGAAAGCTTTCAGCATGAATTGTGAAAAATCCTAAACCAGTTCTCCAGCCTGGAGCCTTCCTGATGTGCTGGATTATTCTGAAAAATTTACGTATTGGGAACTTTTTGTCTTTGTGCACACATATATGCACACAAAGATATCTCCATTTATATTTTAGGAAAAAAAATAGATGCATGGAATGCACAGCGCTACTTTGCCATCTTTTCTGATACATCATAGATAGTTTTGTACATTTAAGCTGTAGCAGATTCTGAAATATCTTTATCTTGGCCATTCTGGGAATGGAAAGCATCTGCAGGCTCACATATTCCCTGAAATATTGTTTGGCATAGTTCCTGCACCTTCCAAAGCAGTATTGTAGGCAAGAGGCATCAGAACAATCAGATAAAATCTGTGCCTCTTAGATTGCGTCTTAGATGACAGCAACAGTTTGGTTTCATGAGTTGGTTTTCTTTGTGTTTATGGTTTGTATCTTAGCATGTTTCTGACACACAAGTATTTCCAGATGAATGGCTGGTGTCCAAATATTTGCTTTATGGCAATTACCAATGAAAACAGAAAAGAAATTCTCTCACAGTCAGTCTCCCTTAATCCATTGCACCAGAAAGTTGCAATGGTATTTGCCATCCAATACATTTAAAAGAACCAGAGAGCCAATGTGAGACAAAGAGAAATTCAAAATGTTACCTCTTCTGAAAATTTCTCAGGATAAGCTTTAGAACCCTTTTCATACAGTCGTTTCATGTATAGCTTTATTTGAAAAACTAAATATTTAAACTAAAAAGTCTCAGGTTAGAATTAAATTAAGTAAATATCATGTGGCTTAGAATATCACTTGATTATGAGCTAGTAGTGTGCTGAAGCTGCCAAAAAAAGCTAGTGCAGTTCTAGATTGCATAAGCAAAGAGATACTTTGAGGTCACATGAAATGATAATACCACTTTATACTGCACTGGTGAGACCACGCTTGGAGTACTATATCAAGTGCTTGTCACCATGACACACACATACATACAAAGATGTTGAGACCCTAGAAAAAGTGCAGAGAAGAGGAACAAAGATAATAAGGGGTCTGGAGGCTAAACCATATGATGACTGGTTGAGGGAATGATGGCAGTTTTGTCTAATTTAACAAAGAGGGCTGTCAGTGGCTGTCACAGGGAAGAGGTTTTGACCTAGCCTGCAAAGCACCTGAAGGCAGGATAAGAAGTAAGGGGTGGAAGGTTATTAAAGAGATATCTAGCCTACAATTAAGAAGACATTTCCTGATAGTGAGAACAATTAATCAGTGGAATGGCTTACCTCTAAAAGTTGTGGGTGGAAGTTTTCAAGAAGACATTGGCAGCTATTTGTCTAAAATGGTATAGAGGCTCTCGCCTGAGTAGGGCATTGGACTAGAAGATCTCCAAGGTCCCTTCCAACTCTATTATTCTATGTTTTAATAGTAATGCCAAGTAAAGCAAAAGAATCAGTAATTAATAACCAACAGAAAAATTCACCAAAAGAATGTCTAAGAAATAACGCACAAAACCTACACCTGTTCAAAACAAAAGGATCTTCACCTTAAAGCTATTACAAGGGTTCATGTTACAAGATAACACTAGGAACATATTTATGGCCCTGTAACCATAAGACATGAATAAGTATCTCAGGGTAAAAAGGGAGAAACTTGATTCTTTGCTCCAGACCTCAAAATTCCATATATCCCCTACTGCTAATTAATAGGATATAAAGCAAAGATAATTCAAAGCTCGTGTTCTTCTGCAGGCACTACAAATCCACAAAATGGATCTGATATATAAATTTTTTTTCATTGCCTGCCAGTAAATGGTTATAAAAGATGGGGATGTGGGCTTGTTTATATCCCCTATTTGTTTGTACTTCTAAATCATATTTGAAGAAATTTGTACTTTCAAAAGTAGAGAAAAGATGAATGATTAATACCAACAGCACTGCATAATCTCAGTACCTGTATGTTTATTTTTAAGAGAAGGGCAGGACACAAATTACAAGATGCCAAGCTGTTGAAGTGATCTCTACTTGCTGTTTTTATGATGCAATACTGCAAGTTTCTCTGTTCTTGCTTTTGTTGATTAGTAATTCCTATTTGTGGAATAACAGAATAGAAGACTTGGAAGGGACCTTGGAGGTCTTCTAGTCCAAGCCCCTGCACAGGCATTGGACATATTTTTGCAAGATCTTAATCCCAGAAGCATGTATCTCTATATATCATTTTTATTGCAGTTTGAGCTGAAATATGGAATATTTTTTTCAAAGAGTGCTAAGACATTAATATTTTCTAATGTTTTCTAATCAAGCCTCTGTCTGAATGCTATTTTTACAGAGTGAATATAAAGAGAGGATGTTGCAACATATTTAGTATGTAACACACACATATTAAAGTAATCAAAACAGATGGCCAAAAGTTGCAATAAAAATAAAATAAAATAAAATAGCTGCCTAAACAAATGGACCTTTCTGGGCAAGCATAAAAGAGGTCAGTTTATACAGACAAGCAATACTTCTTAATAATAACTATAAGATGAGCATCTAAAGGCTACTTGATGATGTTATTCCAAGTTTGGAAATTGCCCTTTGCTGTTTTCTATATTTAGTTTAATCTTACTTTTTTTGTGTTGTGTAATGCCTGTGTCCAAATATATAATATTTGGATCAGTGGTCCTAATAAAGAATTTAATACAATTTGATTTGATCAAGTTGGAGTATAAAACCTTTGAGTCTGCTTGCTTGCTAGCTAGCAATTAACTAACTAACTAACTAACTAACTAACTAACTAACTAACTATTTACTTCATAGCATTGATGGTTGGGATATGCAATTGTTCTTCATAGCTGCTTCATAAAGCAATATAGCCTTTTTCCTTTTGAGGACCATGAAATGACCATGTATTTTTACTTCATGTTACTTGACCAGCACTTGAAATAGCTGGAGGAAACATGTTTTCAGTGTTGTTCTAGGTTGAGGAGTCAGGTTTTAAGGCACTACAGAAGACCAAAATGATGGGCGCAGATCTCACATCAAGGAGCACAACGTTCCTTCAAATTTCCATTTTGCTGAAGCAAAGCCATATTATTTTCAGAGATCTATGAAACACCTTTTATAAGCCACTAAGAGCCGAGGTGGCGCAGTGGTTAGGGTGCAGTACTGCAGCCACTTCAGCTGACTGCTAGTTCTGCAGTTCAGCGGTTCAAATCTCACCGGCTCAGGGTTGACTCAGCCTTCCATCCTTCCGAGGTGGGTAAAATGAGGACCCGGATTGTGGGGGCAATATGCCGGCTCTGTAAACCGCTTAGAGAGGGCTGAAAGCCCTATGAAGCGGTATATAAGTCTAACTGCTATTGCTATTGCTAAGACACTTCAAAAAGGTAGCAATCTAGTAAATTAATAAATAAATAAACTGATAAAAAGCACCATGGGTCATGGCAAAAATTTCATCGAGTGCAAAATGGATTCTTCCATTGGCTATTAAACAACAGCTGTATATTCTTTAAGGATGAAAGTCTGCAATGTAGCAAAATTGAAATTTAAAGGAATGGTTTCCTTTTTTCTGAAATGACAGGAGAAGGAAAACATATATTGTTTTATAGATAGGGTGGTATTAGACTGTGAGAACTGACACAATAAATGGCAAATTCAGTTATTTGATTAATACCTTGAAGTGCTGTATAAGATAAATGTTTGAAAGGAGCATAGTTGGGTCTCAAAATATAAAATTGAATTGGAAAATGATCATTTGAACAGTTTGAACTTCATTAACTAACAATATTGCAGCTGTTGAAAAGGGAAACAATAAAAGAAAGCTTCTATCAGCATATTTGGGTCTGGAAATAAGCATATAAAACCAAGCTGCATTTCTTCTTAAAGTATGGAATGCTGTTAAACAAAATCAATCCCACAACTCTACAAGTTAAGGAACAGTTTGTCCTCTATGCAATGTGTGTATTTTGCTTTTAGACCTTTGTGAATATCTTTGTGGAAATGCCAAATATTTAGGAAGTGGAGGAGTTGATTATATCCTGGAGTTGAAGATGAGTTTATCTCTGAAATATTGTGGAGAAATCGGGGTTGGGGGAGATGCTGGCTCAAATGAACATATGAAAACACCATTTTTGTGGCAGGTCATTATAGTTCTCATTGACCTTGGCATAGTTGCCAAGAGTCATATTTTAGATATATGAACTGTCCTTGAACAATTTCTCTACTGTCTTAGGTACAAGCCTTCTTTCTTCTACATGAGCTATGCTAAACTATTTTTTTAACCTCTCCATCCTTGCCAAGATAATCCAGATAATTATTCATGTCCTAGTCACTTGATCTTCATTCCTGATGATTTAGGAGAATGCAGAGATTAATTTTTTTAAAAAAAATCTTACTAAAGGGAAAAACAAAACAAAAACAATTGTTTTATTTTGATATCTTCTGTCTGCATCCTTGATGAAGAAATTCAAAAAGGCATAAAAGACTCAATCTTTTTTTCAAACCACAACCACGTGATCCAATTTGAGTGAAGGAAGATGTCCAAGTCAAACAGTAAACTCTTCAAGGAAGTCAGAGTACATAAGGGTCTCTCCTAATTTTAAACATTCAGAACAACCCTATGGGAACAGGGGTGGGCTGCTGGGGGTTTGCAGCGGTTTGGGAGAACCTCTAACTAAGATTATGTGCAGTTTGGAGAACCCCCAAATCCCACTCCTGGTTGGCCCCTCCCACCCCTCCCCTCCCAGGAGTTCCCATGCACCCATTTTGGATGCAGGTATTTGCTAAAAGCTTTGAAGTCCACTCTTGGCATAGGGACTAGCCCCAAACCAACCTTGAAATGCTTGGTCAAATGGGTCTCCATGGTCTACATCTAATATTTTAAACCATCACACAATACTTCATGTGGATCTTTGAACATAGTACTAGCAGCACATTAAACCTCACTTAGCATTATTGTAATATAACACAATATCTTTAATAGTTCAGCTGCTGCACTACTGATTTTGCTATCTGAAAGCCAGGAGAATTCCAATGCAATCTGAGGACTATTGATGTCTGATATTTCTGCATTCCCTATATGTTCAGACAGAGTGAGTATCCTCTAAGCTTCATATATTAAAAAAATCACCTATTAGAAAGTGTCACAGTGTTGCTCTCTGAAACAACATCACTAGAGATCCACAAAGCCCAGGCCTTGACAGTATTTTATAGTCTCTGTTTTGGTTATGTTGGTGGTGAGCTCTTTATACTTTATAGGATTCTGCATGTTAGTTTGAATGCTTTTCTTTTGCAGGTGTATCATCATTATTCTTTTATTATTTTTATTATTGTTGATGTTAATGCTGTGTGTCACCCAATGTCTTTATGGAAGCTTTCTACATCTGATAAATAAAGCAAAGGCAAAGTTGGAAACTGATTTCTCTTAAGGTGTTTTCTTTAATGACTTTGCTGCTAACAGTATTGTTGATGCATATAGTATTACTAACATTATGCCTCCGAGGTGAATGTAGCAACTTAATGAATTTGGCAGAAGCCAGGAACTAGACTTTCATATTATTAGATACACAATCATTACAGCTAGCTGAACTTTGTCTGCAGCTATGGTTCTTAAAGGAGGCAATCGCTTTCAAAAGGGTTGGCAACCGTAAATATCAATGCATTTCTTGAACATAGAGCTTTGCATAAGATGCAACCTCAGCTGAATTTGAATTAAGAAGGAAAAGCCAATTAATTCAGGCATTGTTATTTTATACACGAACTCACACACCTCAAAGCTTCTTGAAAAACAATACTAACAGTAAATAAACCATCATGAATTCATCGCAGACCCTAAATCCATCCTTATAATAGCATTGTTAACTTTTTAGTCACAGTCACTGTGAAGAGCTTTGCTGCTTCGTTCCCATGCCTTTAGTAGGATTTCCAGCTTTACTTTAGAGTGATTCCAACAGCTTACTTTAATGATTTTGCATATATTGTACACTGAAGCTACCTTGCTGTGAAACCTGATACCTTTTGCAGATTCATGCACTTTTCACCAGAAAAAAATGAGCAGAGCCACAGTGGGACACTCATATTAACAGATACTGCCAATAGCATATCTTTTCCAGGTATGTTGTTGATGGCACAGTCAATCATATGGCTCTCTAGGAAATTTAATCAATCAAAATTATTTGTCATTTTTTAAATATTTTGATCAGAAGATGAAGCAGTACTTAGTTAAAAAGAAAGTCATCAGAAGATGGCTTTATCATTTGGTAAATCTATAGTAAATTTCTTTCTGGAATGTCCATCCTGCAGAGAATTGCTTTTTCAACCACTCATCTCAAACAGCAATGGCTGAATTGTTCTATGTGCCTGGCTATTGTGAAAATCTGATAAGTGCATAAAGTCTCAGTGACAATATTTTGCAAAAGCTTATCTGATTTGTGATTCCAAAGAAGTCTCTATTTGTAAGGGGTCATGGAAAAAATGTGTGATATGGAAATGAGATACAAACCATTGAATTTTCAAGTAATCAAAGATTTAGACAGATATTTATTCTTCAGTGATTCTCTCTTTTGTATTATATCTGTATAAGTAAATGAAATAAGTAGGTAATACCATAAATGCATAAAGATATATCCTTCTGTCACAGTTTAAATGGTGCACGAGTCAAATCAGGTATTCTTTGGATCAAAAAACTTCATTCGAAGCAAGAGATTAATCTCACCAGATTATTTCTCCCATCTTAATATATCTTTTTAGCTTCACTCAATGTCTTAACACAGTTATTTTGAAATAACATACAATTCGTATTTGCATAGTGATACCTATATATACCTCAATGTTAAAACACATTTTTTCATCAATTCTGTTTGATCTTCTATTTCCATATTTTTGTTAACATCTTTTTCTTCTGTTTATTAATTTTTGGACCTGCTAATGCAACACATTTTAATTTGTTCATTAATATTTCAATTCAACACCAAGCCATTTGCAAAAAGTCCTTAATTTATAAATTTCTTTTCCACCCATCTTGTCTTATACATTTATTCAATTTTCAAGAAACAAAATAAACAACAATGGGATAGTGGGCATCCCTGTCTTATTCCTTTTTGTATTTCACATAGTTTTGTTAGATCTCCACTAACAATTATTTGTGCTGACTGTGAACTGTACATTACTTCTGTACATCAATCATCTATTTGATAAAATTCTCATGAAAATTCTTATCTTCCAAACCTTGAACAAAAATGTCCAGTTCAACTTGTCAAAAACCTTCTCTGCATCTAAAAAGATTAATGTGGCTTGTTTTTCATTATTTGCTCCAATTGTTCTAAAATATTCAACACTTTTTTAGTGCGTCCTTTGATTGTCTTTTAAGTAACAGCCCACATACCAAGAATAAATTCTTGAAAAATTATTTTCAGTCTATCAGCTAGAATAATTCTGAACAAGTTATTTAGTAATAATATCAGCCTACAATTTCTTGTTGAAGTCAAAATGTGATCCTCTTTGGGTATTAATGTTATATTGATCTCTTTCCAATTCTGGCATCTTTCCTCTCTGTAGGATAGACTTCATCATGTGTGGCAAATTTGTAAAAGTTTATTATTAAAACATTTATAATAAGAATCTTATAATCCATCCATGCATCTTTTCTAGTTTAAACTTTTTTTATGGCTTCAGAAAGTTTCCTTATTGTTATAGGTCTGTTCATAAAATGTCTCTGTTCCTCCTGTAACCCTCAGTACATTTTGTTTCTTTAGATATTCCTCTCTTTTTCTAAAGTGATGTCACTGCTTTTATACAAATAATTTATTTATTCACTCTTATAATGTGGGTGATACATAAACAATATCTTTCAATGACTAGTCGTCAGCCCTGATGCCACGCTGAAGCCAGGATCTTCTTAGGAACTGACAACTGAACACTACATAAAGATAATTTCAATTTTTAAAAAATGAAACTTCACCCGTCTTTGTTAGCATAGCCTAATGGAGGGCATCTGCTTTGTTTGTGCTAAGTTCTGGGTGTGGCAAGACTTGTGCCTGAGACCATGAGGTCAATATTGGGTTAGATAGATAAAGGCAATAACTAATGCAGATGTTAGCTTTTGAATTATATCTTATTGATGCAAACCCATGAGATGTTTTGGACCCATTAGCAAATAGTAATGGGCCAAACACAAATGCCTAACTTAGTCAAAGGGGTGGTTTTTCATTCAACTAGGAGCTGCCCTTAGCTTTTGAATGCTGTGCGGCTGGCTACACTCCAAAAAATAAAATAAAATGAGCTAGATAGAATAAAGTAGTATTGAGGCTGGCTCAAAACTAAGTTAAATGAAATCAAACTAATTGTGTACAGCTAATATTGTTAATCCCTAGGTATTGTATATTTTCTTCTTGCTGATTTTTTTTTTTTTTAAAGGATAGAACTATCCTTTTAGGAGCAAATTTTACGGAGGCTCATGGGCCATTTCTAAAAGCTTTTGGGAGGGTTATTCTATCCTAGGGCTTCAGATTGTGATAGCAATGTAATCGTTGGAGGGTGTTTCTTGAGTAATTGTAAATACTGTATCTTGAATAATTGTAAGTACTATAATAGGCCTTCTAGAAAATTGTTCTGTTTTGTAATCTGGGCAATTCCTTGTTTGTCACGACCAAACTTGATACTTGTGGCCTATACCAAAAAGGAGTGCGGGCAAAAATTTTTTTAAATGATTTAATTTACATTTGATTTGAATAATTACATAATTTAAAAGTTGGAAGATTTTAACATTAAACATAGATAAATGAAATGTTTCCAATTACAAAACTAAATTGGCTGGAAGTCTTTTGTAGAATGTTGAAAGGAATTCAGGAGAGGATACATGGAATATCATATAACTTATGTACAGATTGGCTATGTCTTTTTTAGATTTAGTCAAAAATTGCTTATAGAGACCAGCTCAGTCATGTATAGCAGCTTTTGTCAACCTCAGCCACTTTAAAATAGATGGACCTCAGCTCCTGGAATTCTCCCACCAGCATACTTAATGGGAATGTGGTTGAGAAACACTGAGGTATAGGATGGTCACACCAATGCTAGGAAATCTTAGGAAATAGGACAATCTTATATGTCCTATTGTATATATTTCAACTTTAGTAAAAGAATCTTAAGGTTGAGTGATGCTGTTGGAGAGCCCATTATTAATCTAATACGTAAATTAGATCTAGAAAGCAATCATACTTTCTCTTCCTCTTTTTATTAAAAAGGAAGATTTAGCTCCTCTGTTTTATAGAAGATGCAGATTTTTTATAAATCATCTGGGGGTATATTTGACATGTTGTGGTGTGCTGAACAATATCTTAGACTCTCTGGCAGTGCTGAAATGAATGAAATGAAAAAGAGTTACAAAAAATTTCTAACATATGCCTTATTTAAAATAATATAAATCCATAATTCATTGTTCCATAATTCTTGATGATCAATGATTGTATATATTCAATAATGAACTTAAACATTAGTTAGTGATAGATAGTGATAGATATTAATAATAGATGTCAAGGACCTCTTCGAACACGATGGATGAACATCATAAATATTAGTTATCATATTGATTTTTTTCTGATTACATTTAGAGTTCTTTTGCTTATATCATTGTTTCTCAATCTTGACAACCTTAAGATGTTTGGACTTCAGTTCTGATTGAGGAATTCTGGGAGTTGAAGTCCACACATTTTTTTTAAATATGATTTTTGTTAGATCCGCGGAAGAACCAGTCTGAGGCGTCTGAGGTAACCGTAAGTTAACAGCTTTATTACAGGCAAGAACAAAGAACATAAGTAGACCAGCACCCTTCCTCCGTCTGACAGCTTTTTATATGGTGCTGTCAGACGGAAGAACCAATAGCCGCGTGTATGACAGCCCGGCAACTTGCAGGACGTGCCTAATTGGTTAAGGTGTGCCTGGCTGCTGCCAAGCTGTCATTCGTAAGTCCGAGGACTTACTCAGCTATAACACTCCTTCCCCCCCCAGCGAGGCGCATGCGTCGGAGACAGCGCAGGCGTAGTCGCGCAAGTAGGAGGGGGGACGGCGGACACGCCCAGAACGCCGCAATTGGAGAGGCGGCGCTGAAGGGTAAGGATGTCCCCGTGAGAGCTCCTCCCTGCGGGGAGTGGAGCTCTGGGTGACGTCACCGCAGCGGCCTAGCGGAGGAGGTGGCACCCCAGGAGGAGGTAGGCTGGGTGGAGGGGGCGCGGTCGAGGATGGCAGCGAAGTAGGCGGCCTGGGGGTGGGCAAGGCCTGTGCGTAAGAGGCCTAACTGGGCGGAGAAGGGTAACGCGGGCTCGGGTTGAGAGGTGGAGAGAGGGCAGTCCGGGGGCGGAATCGACCCGGCAGCCCTGGCAGGTTGGCCTGAAACTGGGAAGGCCAGTGGAGGTGCAATGTGCGGCAACTGTTGCGGAGCCGGCCTCTGCGTGTCGCGTTGAGCTGGAACATCCGGGGGGTGGCGGCGCCTTAATTGATCCAGGTGGCGCCGCCACTCGCTGCCATCGGATAGGTGGACCCTGTAGGAGATGGGTCCGGTTACCTCGGTGATGGTGGCTGGCAGCCACCGAGGGTCCCCAGAGTAATTTCGAGCCCAGACCAAGTCCCCGGGGAAGAAGGAACGGGATGGAGGCCCCAGGTTGCCAGGCTGAATTCCTGAATAGAGGGGGTGTAGTCTATCCAGGGTGGTCCGCAGGCGACGACCCATCAGCAGCTCCGCGGGGCTTTGCCATGTGAGTGGGCAAGGTGTGGAGTGCTGAGCCATTAGGTAAGCATCCACCCTTGCCTGCCAGTTGCCGCGGTCCATGCGGCCCAAAGCCTCCTTGCCTGATCGGACCGCCCTCTCCGCCCGGCCATTGCTGGCCAGATGGTAAGGGGCAACTGGTGCGTGGCGGATGCCTTGGGTGGCCAGGTATGACTGGAAGACTGTGGATGCGAATTGCGGGCCGTTGTTGGACACCACTGTGTCCGGCAACCCATGGGTAGCGAACAAACGTCACAGAGCCCGCACCATACTTTCAGCTGTTGTGGAGTGCATGAGGACAAGCTCCACCCAGCGGGAGTAGGCATCCACAGCCACCAGGAATACCTGGCCATGGAAGGGACCCGCAAAGTCAAGGTGAAGGCGGGACCAGGGCCCGCGGGGCATCTCCCACTCCCGGGAGGAGGAGGAGGGGGGAGATGGGTGGAACTCCTGGCATGGAACGCAACGGCCGACCCAAGCCTCGATCTCGGCATCTAGGCAGGGCCACCAAACATAGCTCCAGGCCAGCGCCTTCATGCGCATGACCCCGGGGGGATCAGTGACCCCGGGTGGCGTAGGGCCGATGGGATGACCACGCGGTCGCCCCAGAGAAGGCAGCCGAAGTGGAGTGACAGCTCCAACTGACGTGTTTTAAAAGGGCAGCAGTCTGGAGGGACGCCCCCTGTAGGCCAACAACTCAGGACCCATGCCATTATTTGGGAAAGGACAGGGTCAGCTTGAGAGTGGGCGGCCACATCAGTGGATGTCAAGGGAAGGTCCAGCTCAGCTATGGAGAGGAAAGAAAGGAAGGGGACTGGCTGGGGGTCAGAGCAGGGCAGAAGGCAGCGGCTAAGGGCATCAGCATGCCCTAGGTGCTTGCCCGGATGGTAGCACAGCGCGTAGGAATACGCGGCTAAGAACTCCGTCCAGCAGGTCATCCTGGGGGACAGGATGGCGGGGAGGGCCTATCACCGGCCAGAAGAACAAGGAGAGGCTTGTGGTCAGTGTAGAGTGTAAAGTGCCGACCGTATAGGTAGTCGTGGAACTTTTTAACCTCAGACACCGCAGCCAGAGCCTCCTTGTCTATCTGGCTGTAGTTCCTCTCGGCCGAGGAAAGTGTCCGGGAGTAAAAAGCTATGGGGGCTTCTGAGCCATTGGGCAGGACATGGCTCAGGACCGCCCCCAAACCCACGGGTGAGGCATCACATGCCAAAGTCAGGGGCAGCTTGTCACTATACTGGACTAAGACTGCCTCTGACGTCAGCAGGGATTTGACAGCCGCGAACGCATGCGCTTCGCGGCTGCCCCATTGCCAGGCCGTGGATCGGTCGAGCAACCGATGCAGCGGCTAGGCTAGTGACGCCTTGTGCGGGAGAAATAGCGCGTAAAAATTTAAAAGGCCGAGGAACGCTTGTAGCTGCGCCTTTGAGGTAGGGGGGGAGCGTTCCTAATGGCTGCGATTTTGGAGGGGGTGGGGTGGATGCCCTGGGCGTCAATCAAGAAGCCCAGGAATTCCACTTGGGGCACAGCAAAAGAGCACTTGCTGCGCTTCAATTTGAGATCCGCGCCCCTAAAACGGTCGAGGACCTTCCGGAGAACTTCGATGAGTCCTGAGCGGCTGTTTGCAGCGATCAGGACATCATCAAAGTAAGAGACAGCGCCAGGGAGCCCATGGAGCAAGCGCTCCATGAGGCTCTGGAAGATCCCCGGGGCAACGGAAACACCAAATTGGAGGCGGCGACAGCGGAAAGTCCCCCGGTGGGTGACGATGGTCTGGGCAGCCGCCGCATCATCATCCACAGGGAGCTGCTGGTAGGCCTGCGCCATATCCAGTTTGGAGAAAATGCAGCCCTGCCCCAAGGAGTGGAGCAGGTGCTGCACGACAGGGACTGGATAGGGGTTTGCCTGGAGGCCAAGGTTGATCGTTGACTTGTAGACGGTGCAGATCCTGATGGACCCGTCGGCCTTCACGGGGACCACTATGGGGGTCTCCCAGCGTGAATGGTCAACGAGCTCCAGGACGCCTTGTGCCAACAGTTTATCGAGTTCGGCGTCAATCTTAGGCCTCAAGGCAAAAGGCACCCTGCGGGCCTTCAGCCGGATGGGGGCAAACTGGAGGTCCAAGTTAAGGGAGATAAGGGTGCCCTTGTATTGGCCCAGTTCACCATTGAAAATGTCAGCATAGTCCCGAAGGACAGCCGCCACATCAGGGGGCGTGTCCACCATGGAATGCACTCCTATCAGGGATAAACCCAGGGGAGTGAACCAATCCAGGCCTAAAATAGAAGGGAGGGGTTTCTGGACTACCAGGGCCTGGAAAACTGCACAGTGGCTCCCATAGCAAACCCGCACCCCATAGCATCCCAGGGTGGGAATGTTAGTCCCCTGGTAGTCTTTCAATAAGGTGTCTGAGGGAGAAAGCTGGGACTTCGAGACCCGGGGGCACAGTTTGGTGAAGGTTGCTCAGGAGAGGAGTGACCGGGAGGAGCCCGAGTCAACCTCCATTAGGCAGGGGGAACCTTCAATGGTCACTGTGATGGAGATCTTCTGCATACCCGCCGAGGCGAGGTTGACCGACACTGCAGGGGTGGCAGGGACATCATCCGTCAGAGCGTAGCAATCGTCGCGGCGAGGTTGCTGGCGTCTGGCTGGTTGGCTCTTGGCTGGTGTAGCAGGGCCATAGACTGGAGGCTGGTCAGCTTGTGACAGAGGTGGCAGGGTGGCCCGGCAGACCTGCGCCAAGTCAAGAGCCAAGGTGGCGCAGTGGTTAAATGCAGCACTGCAGGCTGACTGCTAGATCAGCAGTTCAGCGGTTCAAATCTCACCGGCTCAGGGTTGACTCAGCCTTCCATCCTTCCGAGGTGGGTAAAATGAGGACCCGGATTGTTGTTGGGGGCAATATGCTGACTCTGTAAACCGCTTAGAGAGGCCTGAAAGGCCTATGAAGCGGTATATAAGTCTACTGTTATTATTATTATTATTGCTAAGTGGCCTTTCTTGCCGCAGCGGCGGCAGATGGCAGCCTTGAAAGGGCAGGCTGACCGGGCATGCGAGCCTCCGCAGCCGAGGCAGGCAACTGCAGCAGTAGGAGCGCGGAGCAGGGAAGGCTGCTGTGGCTGAGGCCGGCATGGGGTGGCCCTCAGTTGATCAACCTGGGCCTCATAGAACTGGTCCGGCAGGGGAACCAGTTCATCGATGAGGTTGGTGATGTACGATGATGGCAGCGGCGGTGTGGAGGCAGGACCCGGTAGAGCAGGCAAGGCAGGCACAGTGGCTGAGGCGGTTGCTTGAGGCAGGTAGCGGTCTATCTCTACTGAGGAGAGATCAGCAAGCTCAGTGGCCCTAGCTTCGTCGATGGCATACATGAGGGTGACCTTGGACTTGCCGAGGAGCCACTGCCTGAGGAAGAGGTCCTTAAGACCACATACAAATTGGTCAGCTAAATTGTCCTCTAGGTCAGGGAAGTCACATTGAGCCGCGGCGGCTCGCAACGCCTGGAGGAACTGGTTAACTGACTCAGATGGCTTCTGAACTCGCCGGCGGTAGGCAAATCGGCGTGCAATTTGGGACGGAGTTGGGGCATAATATGCTTGGAGCCCCTCCATTAGTTCCTCCCAAGAGAGGTCATAGACAGCCCGCGGGACTGCGAAGGAGCGGGCCATCGTGAACATTTCGGGTCCGCAGGCGGTTAAAAAAAAACCACACTTCCTGGCTTGGGAGTAGCCCTGCAAGTTGTTGGCAATTAGGAAGCACTCGAACTGCTCTAAAAATGCGGCCCAGGACTCCCCGGCAGCCCCGAAAGGAGAGAAAGCGGGCATGCCGGCCATGTCGGTTCGCGGCTGAGGTGAAGCGGCTGAGGTGATTAGAGGCACGGAAAATTGTCCGGTCTAAAGCGCCTAAAATAAAATCGTTGCTTGCCCTGTAGGTCGTGCTCAGAGCCCATGGTCCCACCAGCTCGTCGCCAGTGTTAGATCCGCGGAAGAACCAGTCTGAGGCGTCTGAGGTAACCGTAAGTTAACAGCTTTATTACAGGCAAGAATGAAGAACATAAGTAGACCGGCACCCTTCCTCCGTCTGACAGCTTTTTATATGGTGCTGTCAGACGGAAGAACCAATAGCCGCGCGTATGACAGCCCGGCAACTTGCAGGACGCACCTGACTGGTTAAGGCGCACCTGGCTGCTGCTGAGCTGTTATTCGTAAGTCCGAGGACTTACTCGGCTATAACAATTTTATTGTTTTTTTAATATACAATCTTAACAGATAAAAAAAAAGAAAATAACTAAAATTTAAAAAAAGAAAGATTAAAAGGGGAAAATGAAAGAACAAAAGAGAAAAAAGGAAAAATAGGAAAAATGACTTCTAACTTTCTTTAGTACAGATATAAGTAAAAAAAACATTCCTCAACTCCTACTGTAGGGTTAATATTTGTCAAGATCATTTCCATAATCCTATATAATTTTAATCATCAAATCTCAAAATTAAATTTTCATTTTTTTTCATTTGCTTGTAAAAAGTCCAGAAATGGTTTCCACATAGAAATAAAATGTCTTAAATTCTTTCATAAACACTGACAATTTCACTATCTCCACCCATTCTATTAACTTCACCAACCATTTGTCCATGATAGGTGTTTGTAAGTCTTTCTATGTTTGAGCATGTAAAAATCTTGCTACGCATCTTAAAGTTTCCAAGGCTGAGAAACATTGGCTTATAGAAGATTTGTAGTGGCTTACATCAGTAACAATGATAGAATTAAAAGCCAGTATTCATAAAAGAGGCTTATCCAAAATTTTAGAATTATACTGTATTAAAAGAGTACTGAAAGGACATTATTAAAAACTTGTTAAGATTAAAAAAAAACATGGTTTGAATGAAGGTTTACAATATGTAATGGAAGTGCCAGCTGAATCTCAACCAGATTGATTTGCCTTCATCATCAAATGGCCTTATTTGTCATGCCCAATCAGCATGGCCTACAAGACTTGCGTAGGCATTTTTCTTTCTATATTAGCAGCACATTAAACCTCATTCCTGACATCTCAGCACTATTGTGATAAACACAATATCCTTAAAATAAATGGTAGCAATATTTTTTTAGCTCTTCAAAATCTTTTTTATGGCCAAAGACTTCAGAGAATAGTGATGCCATGACATCAATGACTTTTTGCCATTCCTCTTTTGTTTTTTTTGTTTTTTTGCTTTTGAGTACTTTAAAAAGTGCCAACTCTCTAATGGAGGCTTACCAAACCTATACAATTTGATTTTTTTCATCAACAAGATAGATGATGTGCTGCCTATATTTGGTAATTTGTTGTTTAATGGCAGCGCCTCCTATGGGTCTGAATAAAACAAAAAGTATTTGCTATACCACGTATGATTTTAAATCATAATTAGCTGTACCTGCTTTTCCTATTACATTTTATTTATCCATCTGTTTTCATCCCAGAAAGGTAGAAGAAAATATAGTAAGAGACGTTCTGAAGCATCCTCATAATGTTATACTGCATACTAGTGCAATATTCTTTTGATAGGCAGATGTGGAGTAGCTTCCTACCCAGGAAGCATCAGTGCAGTGTGGCAAAGTCAGATTCTCACCAACATCCATTCTGTTACATGCACATTTGAAAAAGCCTATCGTGTTTTGCTGTGATGCTTTAATTCCGAATCAAGACAATTTTGAAAAGAACACCTTCATATTGTCATTGTTAAATAACAAGATAGGCTGAAGTTTAAGATTCTCTTCAAGTTTTTTTAAAAAAAATGTTTTTTCAGCTTTATTACCACCACCACCACCCGCAAATGCATGTACATATTCCTGACTTCCTCAGAAATCACTTTGTCTGTGTCTGATTAGTGCAGGCAACCAGCAACACGACAGGACTTGCTTGTTTACATAGCTCTGAGGGTTATGACAACATATCAGAATATACAGGTGCCATGAACTGATGTAGGATCCAAGTATGATCACCAAAATGGACAGTTTAATAAAGAATTCCTGAGTGTTCAAATGTTCATAGCTTTCAATATGCTTCGAAAAATAATCTGCTTAGCTTCTTTTGTCTCTTTCAGTTGAAGTGTTTTAAAGTATTTTAAAAACAAATGCAAAACAGTTGTGTTAATTGAAAAAAAATCTTATAAAACATGTGGTTAAGTGCAATTTCCTCATAATTGCAGCAGATGTGCTGCCAAGTCCAAGACTATTGCAAAATACTTTTGTTATGCTTTGGCCCGTTCAAGGGTATTTCAGCCCATCCTTGTAATATCAGGAGATGGTCTGGAAGGTATTGTTCACAGTTAGAATAGATGGGAAGCCTGTGTTCTAAAGCTGTTTACAAAAACAATGCAGATTCCAAATGTATTGTCAATGGGACCAAATGTTTGGAAAACTAATCATTAAAAAAAGAGAAAGAAATAGTGGAAGAAAAGTAGAAAAATAGAAAACCAAAAGGGAACTTCTAGTTATAGCAAGAGCACTTAGACTTATATACCATTTCACAGTGCTTTACAACCCTTTCTAAGCAGTTTACACAGTCAGCATATTGGCCCTTACAATCTGGCTTCTCATTTTACTGACCTCAGAAGGATGGAAGGCTAGTCAATCTTGAACCACTTAAAATTGAACTTCCAGAGTGAGCAGTGAGTTAGCCTGCAGTACTGCATTATACCCGATGGGACCAGTCTTTCCTCTTTTAGATATCAGGTGACAATAGCAAAAATAGCCGATTGAACATTTGTAGGAACAAAAGTAATGGTATGACACTGCTTTAGTTAAATAATCATGAACACCCAGACTTATTTGTGCTAAACACACAGAGAGAATCAGAAAAACACAGATTTCGTTGTCAGATTTCATTTCATTGACTAGCACTGATGATATTACCCACAGAAGTTTGGGTAATGAAAATCTGCAAGAAAACAACTGAGCTGAGGAGCCATAGTGACACAGTGGTTAGAGTGCAGTACTGCAGGCTACTTCTGCTGACTGCCAGCTGCCTGCAATCTGGCAGTTCAAATCTCACCAAGCTCAAGGTTGACTCCATTCTTCCTTAAGGGTAATTGGGTAAAATGAGGACCCAAATTTCATTTTATGTTCAGTCTTCTTCAGGCACTAAAAAAGCACTCATTGAAAAGCCACACAAGCTGAAAAATTCAGGAAACAGGAACCATTAAGATTTCTAGAAATACCTTTATTGATTGAAATAGAATCTTGAAAACCTACCAAAATAATTCTCTTACTTTGTATGATTAAGCCAGAGTTAAGCCTGAGTCTCTTTCTCATACTTCCATAGCTTAATGGACTCAATAATATCTTTTCTAATGGTCATACTTTTGCTTTATAATAGGGAATAGGGAATATTTGATGGCAGCATATCCATTTCTGTCATTTTTGTCAAATGTTCAATCGGCTATTTGATGCCTGCATTTTTGCAGTCCATAACTGGAAGCTTAGAGGAGAAAGGTAGGGAAAGATCATTTCAGAAGCTAGAATGACCCAGATATCCAGTATGCAATAGTGGTTAAGCTGCTGGACTAGGCCCAGGGGGACCCACGTTCAAGATTCAAGATTACCAGCAATGGAGAGTCACTGAAGGTTCACTTAAGGTCAATCTTTATTCCTAATCCAATCTCACAAAAGGCTTGCATAGAAATCTTGAAGGAGGAAGTTGTACACTCACTGACTTAAACTTCTGAAAAGAAAAAATATACATTATATAAATAAAAGTTGCAGGTAAACTTTTCCCTCCTTTTGTCACATGACCATGCTATTCAGTTACAGCAATTCTAGTAATCCTAGTTGCCTCCATTAAGCAAGGACTGCATGGATCATTAAGCAAGAACCTCACATGACTGTGACTTCTGATTCCCAACTTCCTATCAGCTTCCACATTGACTATGTTTGTAGTAAGTGGGCAGGGAAGGTTGCAAATTGCAATAATGTGACTGTGACGTTGCAATGTTGTAATTGTGACCAAAGCACCAAGATTGTAATTAAATGACCACTGGGATTTTGCAATGGCTGGAATTCCAGGGAACAGTCATAACTCCTCCTTGTTCAACACATTCACAAGTTTGAACAGTTGTTAAATGCGTGGATATAAACCACGGACCACTTGTATATGTAAGAGCTGAAAAAACTTTAATAAATAATAAAGTATTTTCCCACCTTCTTGCTTCAGTTCAGTTATGGTTCCATTGCTTGATATTATATTTTTCATGAATTAGATGGGATCTCAGAAATAGTCACGTCAAACTACTATTGAGGCAAGAAATTAACTGTTCCAGCATCCCTATTGGGTAGCAATCTAGCCTCTATTCAGAAGCCTCTAACAAAGATGCGTTTGTTTCTGAGGCATACTCTTCCTGGATGAAAATCATATCCCACCAGGGAAGATATGTATGTGAATATGTGGTTTCAATCAATTGTGAACAGCTGCTGGAATGATCTAAAATTATTCTAGAAAATGATGAGTGAATGTAGACATGAAATATGTTTTTAGGCAGAACCAGTATTTTACTAAAGACTCTCTGCTCAGTGCTTGCATCACAGGCTCAGTGTTTGTGTCTCTCTCTCTCTGTGTATGTGTGTGTGTGAGAGAGAGAGAGACAGAGAAACAAAGAGAAGAAAAGACAGGTGCATTAATAAGAATGTCTAAAACTGCTAGCAAAAAAAATGCTAACACCTTGAGGGCACTTTATTACAGAGGAATTTTGTAAGATGCTGTAATTAAGTTTTCCAATTTGCTTAGAGTTTTTGTGGGGGAATAGCATTCTAAACATTTATCAGTTTTCAGACAATAATGATTCAGCCACATTTTGAACCTTCAACTTTTTGCTTTACTGAAAAGATCTGTTTTCCTGTCTGTTGCTTCTGCTGGCAAGTGACTGAAAATATGTGTGCAGGTCAGTGCCTGCCTCAAGGTGCTCCTGAGCTTGAGCAATAATACATATCTCAAATTTAGTTACATGTTTTTTTTCTTTTCTTTTTGTGAGATCGTAGAAAACATGTTTCTGGGTACATTTCATTGTTAAGTAAAAATAATTTGAGGATTCCCCCCCTCTTTTCTATGTATCCCCTACATCATAGAAATGCTGCATTATATAATCATTAGATAACTAACTTCTAATTTGTAAGGCACAAATTAACCAACATATTCATTGCAGCTATATTTTTAAAACTGCAAATAAAAAACTAAAAAAGCTGATAATTATTAGAGTTAAAGCTGATATGGAAAAGTTCTTTTTTCCTTGTTAATGAATTGATGCAAACTCGTCCGTTGAAGTCATTTTATTCTGAAACAAAAGCCCCATTGATGTCATAGGGAAAAGCCCTACCACTAACAATGATTTCAGCAGAACAATTTCCACAGTAGTTCAGTGAGGGTAGGAGGAGGCATATTACAGTATCTAGCTAACTTATCTCTGTGTAGGCAAACTGGCAAATCTTCTTGAGAGGCACCACAGTGAGACCTGGCACTAATCCCTCATGCCTACTCCAGACAACACAAGCCCTATAACTCTTCAGTTTCTTGGAGGAAAGACAACGCTTATCCTGGGAGGTCAGTATGTGGCACCACCACTATGAGTAAACAAATTTACCTCATAGATCAGTATGGAAATGAAAGTGGGGAAAGACTGTAGCGAGTGCTCGGAAATGGGCAAAACAGAACAGTGAATGGATTGTTGCCTAATATTTCAGAATAAAAGTGTATTGAGTGATTTAGGTCAGGAGTCTCCAATCTTGGAAACTTTAAGACTTGTGGACTTCAACTCCCTGATTTCCTCAGCCAGCCATTCTGGCTAGAGAATTCTGGGAGTTGAAGTCCATAAGTCTTAAAGTTGCCAGGGTTGGAGACCCCTGATTTAGGCAACATCTCTGGGTGGAAAGAAAAATATCTGTCTTCATACCAGTGAAGCCCTGGTACTTAACAACCTCTTACTCAATGTTTCTTGTATTCTAAAAAAGCAAAATGATTATTAAATACAAATGTGTAGAGGGTTTTTTTTTTTTGTTAGAATGGTGACTATTTTAATATGATTCGGAAGAAGTGCTTTTGGCCTGGGCAAACAAAGCATCTCTTTGCTATTCATTGAAGCAGCAGCAGTATCTTTTTTCAAACTTGTTTAAAAGGGTGTGGCTGTTTTTAAGGAATAGTAGAAAGGTAGTGTGTTTGTGAAAGGGGTTCCACCACAAAACCGCGAAGCCCTTATCCGCGCTGACATAAGTGTGGAGGCAAATCCGCGGCGTCCGAAGCGCTAAGAAAAACACGACCCTACCACCGCGACAACAGCGTGGTGACAGAAGGGCATTCTACATGCTTCGTTCTTTGCCAAGAAGAACGAAGGTAGCCCTCCTCCTCCAGCTGACAGCGGCAGCGGGCACGGGGCAAAGCGGGCTGCCCAGCAGCAGCAGCCCGCGGGAAAGGATCAGCTCAGCCGCGGGGGGCAGCAGGAATCCCGCAGGGGCCCAAGCGGGGCCACCGACGCCACCTGCCCTGCCTCTTCCTCCGGGGGAGGCGCCGACGGCAGAGGAGGACTCGGCAGAGGAGGACGCGGCAGCGGCTGAGGCTCTCCCGGGGCCGGCGAAGCGGGCGGGCGGCCGCTTCCCCCGGAGGAAGAGGCAGGGCGGGTGGCGTCAGCAGCCCCGCTTGGGGCCCCTGCAGGCTTCCTGCTGCCCCCCATGGCTGAGCTGGACCCTTCCCGCGGGCTGCTGCTGCTGGGCAGCCCGCTTTGCCCCGTGCCCGCTGCCGCTGTCAGCTGGAGGAGGAGGGCTACCTTCGTTCTTCTTGGCAAAGAATGAAGCATGTAGAACGCCCTTCTGTCACCGCGCTGTTGTCGCGGCGGTGATGACGCACGGTGATGACGTCGCGGCTTTAGCAACGCGGTTTAATCACCGCTATTTTTGCAAGCGTGGATTTGTCGTGCCACGTGCGAAAGGCCCAAGGCACTTATTCTAGATCTACAGTTGTCCTTCTTGTGTGCTCTGAAGAATTACTATGATGCGCAACCAGTGCTGTCTCTTTTCCTGCTTTTGCTTCATTACTTCTTTATTATGAGACAAAGTTGGAACTACTGATCAGATATAGGACTTACCGTATATATACTGCTTGGTTGTTTAATCACTAGATTGAGCAAGCAACAAAACAAAACAAAAAACAAGAGCCACCCCAAAACAGATATTTCCTTCAATGAATCTCCCACTCACTATCAAAGCTACTTGCAAGGCACATTTTTCTGCTATATTTCAGATATGGACATTTGTATATTATGTTCCCTAAGTGTTCCATTCCATTTGGGATAGCACAATCCTTCCATTCTCCAATTGAAGAAGCTTCTTGAATGGGAAGCTTAAACATCTTCAAGGAAAAAAAAGTCTAGTTGCCTTTTGAAAAAGCACCTTTGGAACAACCATGAACAAGGTGACTGAAAATCTCCATAAGCACACTTTAGTTTGTCGCAAGTTAACCTAGAAGTGCACTGACTATTTCACAAAGACCATTTTACAAGAATTCCCCTTCAACTGAGTCAACACTTAACATGAACCCTTACTCCTTTTAGAGTTTACTTTACCATGATAACAATAACACTTTCTTTCTAAAGAGAAGGTTGCTGTTGCACACAGCAATAATGCCCCTTATTGACTATTTTTCTTTTAATTTTCCTTCCCCCCCCCCAGTTCTGTTCTTTTTAATGTCCAGTTATTTTATTTTTCCAGTTATCTGAGGAAGAAGGGTTTCATACTTCACCCAACTCCCTGTCTATTTGGGAGATGATACTGAATTGCTTCTTATATGACAAGGAAAAAAAAATAGTAACAATGCACTGTTCAGCTTATTATACCAACATCACCCCCCTCCAAGTAGACTAGATAGTGTAACTAAGTACACACACACACACACACACACACACACACACACACACACGAACACAAATTCTCATAAATACTCAAATATAAAGTTACATGTATAGGAAGAGCCTCCAAGGAATAAGAGAGATTGGTAATTGCTTTTCGAGAACAGAATGATAGAAGGGCAAAGCAGCTGGGGGAACTATTCAGTAGGAAGACATGGGAGTCTTCTGTCTTGCTAGCTATTGCCACTGTGCTTCAGTCTGGACAGAATTTTCTTAAACCAGCTTAGAGTAAGCTGATATGAGTACTGGAGAGGAGCAGCTTAAACAGTAAGTGTTGCTACATCTTAGATGTCAGAAAAGGATTGGTAAGAGGAAGAATTGGCCCTATTGTTAGGATGAGGCAGATGTGTCAAGTGGCAGGTGCTGGAGGGCAAAGCCATGAAGGCTCCTCAGCCTCTGTGACTCATTCTCCTTTTTGATGGATGTGGATACTATCCCTTACTCAGAGTTGATACAAGATTCAAATATTAGCCCAATCAGATAGCATATAAAGAACAGGAGAGCCAGCCATTTCATTATTTATCTCAGGCAGAAGAATTTCAGACAGTCTTTTGTGGCAGGCATGAAGGGAGAGGTGGACAAAAGCAGCAGCCCAAGTACATGGGCACAAAAGAAATATGACAAAGTCTGTTGAAGAACTGAAAGCAGACTCAGCCCAAACATAAGAAGCATAACCAGCACGGAGGCTGGCTAAAATTAGACCTGCTTTTCTTCATTTGGATGATTTTCAGATATATTGACTCCCAGTTTTCTCCAGGAAGCAGCATGGCCATTGTTAGAATCCTGCAATCCCCCTACATTAGGTTGGATGTTGTTCACTACAGCATAGATTAGTATGGCAAGATTGGTCCAGGATAATTAGTGGCATCTCTGGATATGATGCTTCTAAAGAAACAAAATCCATGTCTGATATCTAAGAGTTCTTTGGAAGGGCATATTTATATACCACCAGTGCAAACCACGTATTGTTCACCATTGAATGTCATTGATTTAATACCTCAAGAAAAGGATTGGCCCCTCTTATTAGTTGTCCCTTTAGATTGGACATTTTCTCATTCCCTTACCAGGACTGAACAAGAGATTACTCCGAAATATCCAAGTAACTGTAAGATTAACCTTTAGAGCAAAGACAAACAACAGTTTGATGACATGGAACCCAAATGCTTATTAGATTTCTCTATGAATTTCTAGCATATTAGTGTGCTAACCAGTGGTGGGCCCAGCATCACCTACATGGATATGCGTGGTGTACGCGCACCCGCACATGGTGTGCGCATATGTCGTACCTGCCTGCAACACCTCTGCAAGCATCCGCAACGCTCCAGCTGCTTAGCAGAGCATCACGTAGGCGCCATACATACCATGCTCATGCAGGGAAGCGCCAAAGGCTTAAAGGACAGGTAAGGACCTTGGGCGGCCGGGTAGGCCCTCTGGAGCACCATACTGCCTGCAACCCACCTCTGGTGCTAACTGAAATTGCACTTGGAAGTGGTTATTAAGGAAAGGCTGAGCTGTGCCTATTCTCTTCCCTACCTTTATAGTATGCTGTGCAATTGCACAATGCCATTTTTCTAGGAAATCATGCCCACTTATGGAATGTGTAGACCAACCTTTAAGAAGTTAAGAGAAAACAATACTTGGGATATCAGAAGTGCTTAAGAAAATACGGATATTAAATTGTGAAGGTTTCCTGCCCTCCTCCAAACATCTTGCCTAAAGTTAACAGATGCAAGTATAGCTCCAAAGTTATAGAAGCTACTTTATGAAAACAGAACATGGACTAACATTTAAGATTTTCTAAAATTCTAACTTCACTTTGTTCTTTACCATTACCACCACTACTCAGATCCTTGTAAACCACAACTGTGCTTCCAGGCCAAAAAAAATAAGGCAAACCTGAAAGCATTTCTGGGAGAGGTAGGTGCAGGGAGAAGAGAGACAAAGCAATGCATAATTGTTGAGAAGCTTAGAACGTGTCCCAACATCCATTGCAGGTTTTTTCTTTTCTTGAGGCAATCAGAGCACTGCCTGAATTTTGCACCTGCCATAGGCAAGTGTCTCTGACTGTCAGTGAAATCACTGGGTGAATGTGTTTCACGGCAGGCCCTGGCCTGCTCCATATCCTGCTTTACCCAAATGATTATATCTTCTTTACTTCTGAATAGCCTTCTAAAAGAGAAACCGTCATTCCAATTTCTGCTATTCAATATTTGGCAATCCTATTAGGTAAAGCTGAAAAGAAAGCCCATCACCTTACTCCAATAACCCTTATTCTTAAACCCCGATCAGATTCAGTCAATCTTTATTTCAGTCAATGAGCAGCCTAAAACAGAGGCAGTTACACAAGCAACAAATAAAAGGAAACAACATGTTAGGCAACACCATCTCAGGTGACATCTCAGATTTAGTATTAATATGAAAGGTGCAATTCTAATGCTAAGATTATATTAGCATTTAAAATGAAAACATTGACCCTAGTCAATCTGAATGCTTTATATTATGGCTATTTAGTAGTATGATACTTCATTGATAACTTTATTTAGTTCCCTTATGGATAAAAATTTAATAAATATGATCACAATGTTAAGACTCACACTCATGTTGTAGCTTTAAAAAAAATGAACAAACACCTGTGCATAGAAATATTGTTGCAATTGGAGCAGATTTTCAATGTAATATTACATCTTCAGATTCAGGATTTGAGATTTGAAAATTTACCTGGATGAAAATAGTTCAAAGCAAAGAGACATATATGTTGTGCTCTAAGAAGGAATCCAAATCAATCCGGTATATTTCCAAAATCAAAGACATGGGGGTGGATGGAAGGGCTATTTATGTTTTTTCTCCTTTTTCTTTGATGCTGCATTTTCGTAAAACCTAATGATTTTGGCTTGGAAAGCTCTTATTTCCACAATGGCTATATAAGCTTATTTTTGTAGCAAGTCATACAGTACATATACAATCTTAAGAATAGTTGAAAAGTTTGACTTAAGTAGCATTTATCAGAACTTTCAGAATCTCTAAGGAAGATATAAGCTTGTCTGTGCGGTCTGAAGCCACTTGTCAAAAACTTTAGAGTCATAGATGCACAAAAATGTAATAAATGTAATAAAATGTAATAAAAATACATTTCATTTAGTATTTCTTTTGCAGATAAAAAGAGTATCTTTAATGGACTTAGCAAGGACTGAACTAATTCCAACTTTCAAAATGATCTGGATAAATTATATATATCATTTCTAATTTAGTTCTGCTTCTTTTTATGTATTCGATTTATATAGTTGCCCATTTTACTACTACTTCACTCTAGGTAGCTAATTCTCCAAATCAATGACAAATCTCAAGTTTATGTTTGGGAATGAAATCAGATTTCACAATTCTGTTTTTGAACATGTTAACATATTGAATGTTTTGCATTTAGCACCATAATTAGAAAATATACCTACAGTAATGTCTACTCACAATAAGTAAAGATTACTGGTCCGCATTGTAGAACCATATTAAATTATTCTTCTACTTCGAGTGGTCCATATTTCCCAACAAGTATGGATAGAACTGCTCTTCTGTGTAGCTGCAGGCTTCCTTTAAAAAAAAACATCCAAAAACTTGGCAGAAGCCCTTTAAGGACATATGGAGCATTTTTTTTTCATAGTTCACTGTCAGAACCTGTTTAGAGTTGGTGGTAAAAGTTTCATTTGGCCTCCCAAATAGTGGCCCAACCTACAATATAAAAACACTCCTAGTTCTATAATCTTGGCATTAATTATCCTAATCTTTTTTTTTCTTTTTGGTAATGTTCAAGCTGTTAATTTAACCATGTTGTCTAAACTTGAATTGGAAGCAAAGCTGGATTTGTTTATTTTCAAGAGTAGGCAAAAATGAGCTGAAGGTTACTTATCAAAGGAGTATAAGATAAGAGGGGCATGACTGTAGAAAATTAGAAGCTATTTATGATGTATTTTCCCAAATTGTCAAAGGTCTGCTTTAAACTTAATTTTCAGGCAGGTGTAATTATTGCCCTGTTTTGTCTATCTTCACAACTAGAAGCACATTAAGTATTTTGATGTATGTCTACCTATATTTAAATACTGTTGTATAATGAAATTTAATAAAGATGCTCCAAACCAACTATGTCTATATATTTTAATATGATTTTAAATAATATATCTAGAAAGAGTAAAATTATTATTTTTTAAATCTCCAAAAATCTAGCTGTTATTATGGATGTTTAAAAACAATTGTTTTAAAGCAAACATTGCTAGACAGAATTATCTTATTCCTATTTCTTGGTAGAAGAAAAAACCTTGCGGGATAGAAGCTTACTTAAACCAGAGCACACATATCTTCTGGTGTGGTTTTTCTTTAATACCAAAGGGTAAAACATATCATACCACACTTTTCAATGGCATTGTGGTTTATGATGACAGTCTTTCCATTTCTCCTCATTCTACTTTTACCAACTTGCACCAAAGTACTGGATTAATTGTGAAATGATACAAAATTACACAAACCTTTTAAGTAAGTGGAACTTATCTATACACTAAATAGATATTGCTTTATAACACATTCTAGTTCAATAAAGAACTCTGGAGAACTTGTTAAAAAGAGAGAGAAAGATGCAGGAACGTGGGGCAAGAATTCAGAAGTGGTGATAAAAAAAATTCCTGTCAGCATTTCCAAATGACTTAGTAGGTTTTACTAAATATCATCCATTTCTTTAGACAACTCTGTAGCTTGCATTTTTGTACCTGAGTGTTAACATGCTTTAGCAACATGGTGTCATATTAATTCCTATTGATTTTCAACTAGCATGTATCATTTTGCAGCACCAGATATGGGACCATTACAATCATATGATGTTTTGTGCCAAGGAATAAAGAAAAGTAAATAAAGAAAAGACCCAGGAAAATAAAAAAATCATTAAAACAAGACTGCTTGGTCAGGAAGACTGGCTATATAAATTCAAAAGTAATCCCTGGACTTCTGACCATATGCCTCTAGAACAGTTGAATGTATAGTTTAAATAGCTCAAACAAAAATGAATAATTTTAAGCATTTCTACAGATGCATCTGCAACAAGATGACTTTAGATATCTGGTCTGATGTCTACTGTACTTAGCTGTAAATTATTAGGAAAATAGTCCTGGAGTTATACTGTATTGTTAAACCGTATGAGTTGGATGAGTTAACCTATCAGACAAATAATTAGGAATACCTCTACCAACTGTAATGAAATTCTAGTGATCAGGAGTTAAATTGTTTTAAGGATTCATGCATGTTCTTATCCCTGTGCATAAATTGCAAGACATGTATTTGATTCAGCTTGAGCAATGCATTTAAATACTACAGAGAAAGGACTCTAGCATTCACCACTGGATCTGACTGGGTTATATTTAAAACTAGCAAATAAAGTAAATCAGATTCATCTATTCCCAAAACTGACTGTGTACACGAGGTTAGTCTTTTTCTTCTGAAGAATGCCCTTGGGCTAATTGGGACCTCGACTGACCACCTGTCAAGAAACTGTCAGCTTAGGAGCTATACAGAGCTATACTCTGATTTTGGGCAATGATTTTAAGCCATCATATCCTTTCACACATAAGGCTGTGTTTCTGCTCAAAGTGTTGCTGTTGGCTTCCTTTCCATCCGCCTGGAAAAGGAGGGAGTACAAATTAAAAAAGAATGCAGCTCTTAACGCCTACACCCAGAAGCTTTCAAAACAGGAGGCTGCTACACCTGTGGGGATAGAACAAGTGTATCAGTGTCTTGGGCTTTGCCTCAGCTCGTCTGCTTTTGTTAGCTGGAATGTGCCGATGAGACAATCAGGTGCAGCAGGCGCGTGGCAGCCTGCTTCAAGATGGCTTCTTTGGAGACAGGGAGAGGTCTCTGACTCATGCACTGTATAAGCTCATGATAACCATTTTCAAATGCAGCAATTAGAGAATAATGAAAGTACAGTACCATTGCAAATACTTGTACGGTTCATTAGTTAGAGAAGCAGTCTGCATATGCTAAGGTATAAAAAAAAATACTGGAAAAGCTAATTCCTATACAAAAGAGAAAAATGTACAAATAATTTGGCGTATCACTTTGGTTACCCAACAACTGGACAACTTTGTTTTCAAATGTTCTGCTTCCTGAAAAACATTTGGTGATTATGGTAGACCCCTTCAAACTGAACATAGGTAAAATTTCAGAATAACTGCCTGCTGTAGGAGTCTGAGAAATATGAAATTAAATTTTAATGACTATGTATTTAATCACATAATGTTTCTGACAGGCTGTGTGAGTTCAACAGGGAGAAAAGTTTTGCTTGTACTCAGTATCTTATGTATCTCACTGCAGTGAAATTTCTTTGAAGAATTGGATTGAATAAAGATCCCCTGGGTAAAAAGATTCAGAAATTTGGACACATTACAGATGTTGGGACTTCAGCCTGACAGGGAGTTTGCGCATGTGCAGAATGGGAAATGGCTGCCCAAGCTAAACGCTTGGGCTTGCGAAGAACGAAAGGACGAACAAACTTGTGGATTAAGACCCCGGATACAGATGAAAAGGAGTCCTGGCAGGAGATTAATTGTTGGGCAAGCCGGAGAGGTGTCTACCTGAGGGGGGGGGGTCGCTTTCGGATGGCCCCTGGATGGTGTTCTGTGTTCCCATGCTTCCATACTGGCCTCGGCGGCATTGGCAACAGCGTGCGAGTGGTGAGCATTTTTCCGGCTGCGTGGCGCTGCTGGTGAGAGCCTGGAACCTGGACTTGTGCTAGACTTGTATTGGGCGGTGTGCTACACGTGGCGGTCTGCGCCTCGCCCTGAGGAAGGGGCGGCTGAGTTTCAACATCAATGTTGCTGGGACTTGGCGGCTGGTTTCTTGCCGCCGCCGCTGCAGTTCTCTCAGGCCTCCCCCCCTTCTCTCTGGTGCGGCCTCTTCTCTGTTCGCTGTTGCCGCTGCGGGCAGCGTGCAGATGACGGCATTCTTTACTATCTTTTGGTGCCTGCAACATCCTTTGACTGTGCCTGCCCGGCTTGTTGAACCCCTGGGGACCTTTTTGGACTGCCACCACTCCAGAGGGGGAGAGAATGACCTGGGCACCCATAGAGGTTGGGCGAATTGGGCAGCTGGCTACAATTGCCGCCGCTATGGCCCTTCCGGATGCCCCTTTCCCCCCTCTCTTTTTGGCTCAGCCTTAATGCTTAACATTATATTAACGCTGCCTTCTTTCTCTCCTGCTTTCTGTTTGTTTGGACTTCTTCCCTTGGTGGATTTGGTGAGTTTCTCCCATAGCCCATCATAGCTATTGTGGAGCCTTTTTCTACTTCCCCTGCTTGTCATCTGGCCCTTTTCCATCTGGGCTTTTGAATATCAAGTTTTTCCTAACCATAATCCCAGGGCCTCTGGACGTGCTGCCTCAGCCCCAGTTGCTTTGATTACTACTAGCCGCAACTGCCCTGGGAATACCAATACCATCTTGGACAGCACTTGTTTAATTCCACCCATTACAGTGCCTTGGATTTTGGGCAAGCGGGGATGTCCACTGTGTGTTGGAAGGCCTTCTGCTCCCCTCAACCACCTCAGACTCTTGGGACCTTCTCAGGCTTAACAGAGAGGGGGAAACGTGACTCTCCCCTGTACACCTTCTGTGGACTGTTGCTGGGTTTTTAACCACTTTAACCATCTTAATTGTTATAGGAAGGGAGAGGAGAGGAGTAGCTCTCCCTCCTTCTCCTCACTGTTGTTCCATCTTAAGACTGTGCAAACTTAGTTCTTCACAATTTTATGGATGAGGTGTGTATGGTGTGATTGTTGATGCTTGTACCCACTTTTATTATTTTTATTACCATTGTATTTTGTATTTTTAATTGACTTATGTGGGGACTGTATGGGTGAGTGGCTGTGTATGTATGAGGGGACTGGGATTACAGCCTGGTGCCTCCTTCACTGAATGCTATTGCAGAAGTGGTAGGGGGCCCAGGCCTACCTCTCGTCCTAGAATGAATGATATAAATGGCCTGCTGGAGAGAATGGAGGCTACGGGAGGGGAAATGGGGTCTACGGGTGCGGGGGTGGGCTGGAGCATTATGGTCATGATGGGGAGGGGCAGGTACGACAGGAATTTAGGGCGAGCCATTACCGGGGAAGGAGGGTCTGCTACTTCACAGCGATCCCTCCTTCCAGCCCTGCTAGCTCCACTCCAGGACCAGAAGGCGAGAGTTGTCAGGGCCCTGGTCTCAGGCTGTTGTTGCTAAATGCCTGGTCTGTGGTTTACAAAGCTCCCCTTGTCCGGGACCTAATATTAGACATGGGGGCAGACCTGGCATGTATTACTGAAACCTGGCTGGGCCAGGAGGGAGGAGTCCACCTCACTGAAATGTGCCCAGAAGGGTTTCAGGTGCTCCATCAGCCGCGACTCCAAAGAAGGGGTGGGGGAGTGGCTGTCATCATCCAAAGGTCATTAGTTCCTCGTAGGATCCCTGCTCCGGAGCTTGTCGGGTGTGAGTCCCTGTTGGTGAAGTTGGACCTTGAGGGTCAAGTGGGCTTGTTGTTAATGTACCTACCTCCCAACAGTGTTACAACAGCCCTCCCTGTGCTCCTCGAGTCAGTAGCCGAACTGGCGGTAGAGTTCCCCAGGCTTATGGTGCTGGGGGATTTCAACCTGCCTTCACTCGACGAACGCTCTGATGGGGCGCAGGAGTTCATGGCTTCCATGACAGCCATGGACTTGACCCAAGTAATCCGGGGTCCAACTCACTCAACGGGTCACACGCTTGACCTCGTATTTTTCTTGGAGCAGTGGAGACGTGATCTAGATTTGAAGGACATTAAGACCTTGCCCTTGTCATGGTCTGATCACTTCCTACTGAGGCTTGACTTTCAGAAACCAATCCCCCACTGTAGGGAGGTGGAACCAATTAGGTGGTTCTGCCCCAGGCGCCTGATGGACCCTATGGGATTTCAGACGGCGCTTGGTGAAATACCTGATGCTCTCATCCACAGTCTGGCAGAGTCCTTAGTCGCTGCTTGGAATACAGTGGCAGCGGGGGCTCTAAACCGGATTGCGCCTTTACGGCCTCTCCGAGATAGTGGATCCAGGAGGGCTCCTTGGTTCACCTAGGAACTCCGGGAGATGAAGGGCCAAAAGAGATGCCTAGAGCGCCACTGGAGGGCTAGTAACTCTGAATCTGACCGAGCACTGATGCGAGCCTATATCAGGACCTATCTCGTGGCAATATGGGTGGCAAAATGTGCACATTTTTCCGCTCTTATCACATCCGCAGAATCGCGCCCAGCTGCCTTGTTTAGAATAGCCCACTCCCTCTTGAAAGGGAGGGATGCGGACGACCCTTTACAGGGTAGAGCTGAGGAATTTGTCCAGTTTCTGTCGGATAAAGTCGCTCGGATTCGGACGGACCTGGACTCCAATTGCACGGTACCAGCCAAGGTACTGGGGGAAGATCTTGAGCAGATTTTATGGAGCGAGTTTCAACTTGTCGCTCCTGAGGAAGTGGACAAGGCCATGGGAGCGGTGAGTGCCTCCACCTGTATACTGGACCTGTGCCCCTCCTGGCTGGTCTCGACCAGTAGGGAGGTGACATGAGGCTGGCTCCAGACGATTATGAACACCTCTCTCCGGGAGGGATCCTTCCCGCACCTCCTAAAGGATGCGGTGGTGAGACCCCTCCTGAAGAAACCTTCTCTGGACCCAGCCGTTTTGAACAACTATCGTCCAGTCTCCAACCTCCCCTTCATAGGGAAGGTTGTTGAGAAGGTGGTGGCCTTTCAACTCTGACAGACCTTGGATGAAACTGATTATCTGGATCCCTTTCAGTCGGGTTTCAGGCCTGGTTACAGCACGGAAACTGCTTTGGTCGCGCTGATCGATGATCTCTGGCAAGCCAGGGATAGGGGTCATTCCTCTATCCTAGTGCTTCTTGACCTCTCAGCGGCCTTCGATACCATCGACCATGGTATCCTTCTGCGACAGTTGCGAGAGGTGGGAGTGGGAGGCACCATCTTACGGTGGTTCTCCTCCTACCTCTCGGACAGGTCGCAGTCAGTGTTGGTTGGAGGGCAGAGATTGACCCCTAGGGCCCTCAATTATGGGGTGCCGCAGGGCTCGGTCCTGTCCCCCCTCCTATTTAACATCTACATGAAGCCGCTGGGTGAGATCATGCGTTGGCATGGGATTAAATACCACCAATACGCGGATGATACTCAATTGTATCTGTCCATCCCGTGCCAACTCAGCGAAGCGGTAGAAGTGATGTGCCAGTGCCTGGAGGCTGTCAGGGTCTGGATGGGAGCGAACAAGCTTGCACTCAATCCCAACAAGACTGAGTGGCGATTGATGCTCCCTCCCAAGGATGGTCCAGCTATTCCATCTCTTAGCCTGGGGGGTGAAACTATACGCCCCTCAGACAGGGTTCGCAATTTGGGAGTCCTCCTGGATCCGGAGCTGACGTTAGAACATTATTTGTCGGCTGTGACCAGGGGGGCCTTTGCCCAGGTTCGCCTGGTGCACCAGTTGCGACCCTATCTGGACCGGGAGGCCCTTCGGATGGTCACTCATGCCCTCGTCACCTCAAGACTGGATTACTGTAACGCGCTCTACATGGGGCTGCCCTTGAAGAGTGTTCGAAGACTTCAGTTAGTCCAGAATGCAGCCACGCAAGCGATTGTGGGGGTAGCTAGGTACACCCACTTTACACCTATCCTCCACGAGCTGCACTGGGTTCCCATTGGTCTCCAGACATGTTTCAAGGTGCTAGTCGTTACTTTTAAAGCCCTACATGGTTTAGGTCCTGGCTACCTGGGAGACTGCCTCCTGCCATTTACCTCCCAGAGACCTATGAGATCTCACAAATTAGGCCTCCTCCGGATTCCATCTGCTGGTCAATATCGGCTGGCGACTCCCCAGGGGAGGGCCTTCTCTGTAGCAGCTCTGGCCCTATGAAACGATCTCCCTGTGGAGATCCGGACCGTTACTACTCTTCTGGCCTTCCGCAAAGCGATTAAGACCTGGCTGTTCCAGCAGGCCTGGGGCTGTTGACTTCATCCAGCCCCATCCTAAGCTACATGAATGTTGTGCAATTTTAATGTTTGTTCTTTTTTAATTTTTATATGTTCCCCCTCCCTGTTTATGTGTAAGCCGCCCTGAGTCTCTTGAGAGTGGGCGGCATACAAATCCTAATAAACACTAAACAGTAAACAGTGTCCAAAAATTGTCAGCAAGTTTATAGTTTATAGTTTATTTATTTGTATGCCGCCCTTTTCCCTGAGGGGACTCAGGGCGGCTCACAAGTTAGGGGAAGGGAAGGACAAAACAAGTTATGAACATAAAACAATACATTGTTAAAAGAGAACACAACAATCATACCATTCGGGTGGGGTTAGGGTCTTTAGCCTCAGGCCTGCTGGGACAGCCAGATTTTAAGGGCAGTGCGGAAGGTCTGGAGGGTGGTGAGGGTACGAATCTCCACGGGGAGTTCGTTCCAGAGGGTCGGAGCAGCCACCGAGAAGGCTCTCCTCCGGGTAGTTGCCAGATGACATTGGCTCGTTGATGGAATTCGGAGGAGGCCTAATCTATGTGATCTAATCTGTCTAGTGGAGGTAATTGGCAGTAGGCGGTCTCTCAAGTACCCAGACCCAATACCATGAAGGACTTTGTAGGTGACAAGTAGCACCTTGAAGCGTACCCGGAGAGCAACAGGTAGCCAGTGCAGCTCGCGGAGGATAGGTGTTACGTGGGTGAAGCGAGGTGCACCCATGATCACTCACGTGGCCGCATTCTGGACCAGCTGAAGTCGCTGGATACTCTTCAAGGGCAGCCCCATGTAGAGCACATTGCAGTACTCCAGCCTAGAGGTCACAAGGGCATGAGTGACTGTTGTGAGGGCCTCCCGGTTCAGGTAGGGGCGCAACTGGCGCACCAGACGAATCTGGGCAAATGCCCCCCTGGTCACAGCTGACAAGTGATGTTCAAAAGTCAGCTGTGGATCCAGGAGGACTCCCAAGTTGCGGACCCTATCTGAGGGGTGTATAATTTGACCCCCCAGCCTGAGAGATGGAACACTGGGCCAATTAGTGGGAGGGAAGCACAACAGCCACTCGGTCTTATCTGGATTGAGTACAAGCTTTTTAACCCCCATCCAGTCTCTAATGGCCTCAAGACCCTGGCACATCACGTCCATTGCTTCATTGAGTTGGCACGGGGCGGACAGATACAACTGCGTATTGTCCGCATATTGGTGGTATTTTATCCCGTGCCGTCAGATGATCTCGCCCAGCGGTTTCATGTAGATATTAAAAAGAAGGGGGGACAGGACCGAACCCTGCGGCACCCCATACGTTAGGGGCCTAGGGGTCGATCTCTGCCCTCTGACTTACACCGACTGCGACCTGTCCGAGAGGTAAGAGGAGAACCACTGTAAAACAGTGCCTCCCACCCCCACCTCCCGCAGTCGTCACAGAAGGATACCATGGTCGATGGTATCGAAAGCCGCCGAGAGGTCAAGGAGTACCAGGATGGAGGCGTGGCCTCCATCCCTGGCTCTCCAGAGATCATCGGTCAATGCGACCAAAGCGGTTTCTGTGCTGTAGCCAGGTCTGAAGCCTGACTGGAATGGATCAAGATAACTGGCTTCCTCCAAGGACCGCTGGAGCTGAAAGGCCACCACCTTCTCAACAACCTTCCCCACAAAGGGGAGGTTGGAGACTGGACGATAGTTGTTTAGGACGCAAGCATTGATAGATGCTAGTTTCACTGATATTGTTTTTCCATTGTGGCAATATTCTGGTAAAAGCTTTCAACATGTTCATCACTGATAGCACCTAGGTTTTCAGGAAAGAAGTTCAAGTGTCAATGCAGAAATGAACCTTCAGTAACATGTTGCACTTCATGGTCTTGTATGCTGTAAGACAGAGGTGTCAAACTCACATTGTCACAGCGGCATCACATGATGTATCATGATGTTAAACCGGGTGGGGGCAGAGCCGGCATGTGACATGGGCCGCGAGTTTGGCATCCCTGCTGTAAGTAGTTTGTCCACCAGCTAAATTCAGTTTGGTGATCTGGAGTAGCCAAGAAAATTCTCAATGATATTCCTTGAATGCTTCAAACTTCTCATCAACAATGTATCTGGTCTGTGGAAAAACAAAAATGCCTTCTTTAATCTTGGCATCAGTTATTCTTGAAAACACTCATCTAAAATAATGAAAAACCCCATCTTTCTTGTTCAACATTTTCACAAAAAAAATCATCAGTCCCAAGTTCTTATGTAAAGCGGACACACTCCTGCTATAATTCTGCAAGCATTAAAAAACATTATATTCCAAAACAATGAGATAACAAACAGCAAGTTTAAATATTTATACATTTTTGAATCTTCAACATAATGAGAAACAACATAGCACTGTAATGATGGTATTAGGATTGATACCAAAGAGAGCCAGTTCTATCATCAGCCATGGAAGGTCACGGGTGACTTTAGGCCACTCACTTTCTTTCAGCAAAATCTATGACACAGGATTTTTGTTATGGAGAAAAATAGGAAGACAGTGTACTGGGTATACTTGAACTTTTGGGGACAGAGTCAGCTATAAAGCAAGCAAGCAAACAAATCAAGAGACGCTAATTTATCTTATGAATAGAAGATATTTCATAGGACAAAAGTAGAGATCATATTTACTTAAAGAATACTTCACATATTAGGCATACATTGGGTTCACATATGCTGCTAATGTAGCTGGATTAGAAGAGACATTTGGCTTTACTGTATATGGCAGCTTCATATTTTCTTGCTCTGACACTGTAAAATATTGAGTTATATATTTATATGGCTTAATAAATAATTATTCTTACTTATACACAACAATAGAAAATATCCACATTTCAAGGGCAGATCTTCCTTTAAATAAAAAAGCATAGACTGGAGACAAAATTATGATTTTTTAAAAGAAATTTTAATTACAATTTAAGTTATTTTCTACACATTAGCTAGGTCAGATGAGTTCCTAAAATTACAAAACAAACAAACAAAAATCAGCAGATGGTAAATGTTTATAGACTACACCTGCCTTGGTTCTGCCAATTTTTTAAAAGTACCATCCTTTTACATGCTGAGTGCACATTATGTTCAAGCCCCAGCATTAGGAAGAAAGATTTGCAAGCCTGCACTAGCAATTAGCAACAGATTTATAGAAAGACTCTAGAGCTTTAAACAAAGATGCTGCATAGGCCTCTTTAAGTTTTCATGCGTATGGGCCTTGAGTTTGACACCCCTGGATTACTGGGTAAAAGCAGTCCAAATCAGTGGTGAGTTGCCATTTTTTTTACTACTGGTTTGGGTGTGCTCGCGCTCATGGGTGTGCATGCACAGAAGCGTCCGGATGGGTGGGCGGCGCCTCCCACCACTGCTACTACCGGTTCACCTGATCCAGGCTAAACCGGGAGCAACCCACCTCTGGTATGTATGTATGTATATTAGAAGAGTTAATTAAAAATAATAAAGTCATTTATTCTGCAACAAGCAAGGTTCTACTTTGATAGCAGCATTTAATTATTTTCCCTTTCAAAATGGGAAGTACTGGTTTTCTCTTTTTTATTTTTAATTACTGTTTATGATTTTAATTGAAATTCATGGTCCAATTAGAATTTAGCTTCATTCTAGCAATTCAATGTCAGTTGTTCTATTGTATGAACTCCAGCACTTCCCCCTCCCTTTGATGTTTAAATACTAATTGCAAATGTGACGCTTTTGATGCTGCCATTCACATTTTATTGCACCAAAGAACATTATTAGCTATCTTAATCTAAGCAAAAGTAAACAAATGGGGACGGCATGGCAGGAATTATGCATCATAACTTTTAAATCTAGAAGAAAGTTTGGGGTACAGAATTACATTGCATCTTAGGAACCACTTGATTATTCACTTCCCCGCTACACGGAGCACACTACTCCATGAAGGGGAATCTGACCTCCCACTTTCTGCCTCTCTGCTAACCTCCAAGTCTTTAACATAAGAAATCTCCAAATAAAATGGCAACAGTGAGTTGAGAGTTGATAAGGGTTACTTATTACAAAAAATATTTTATGAAAATTTCCTTACATTTATAATATATAGTACATAATGAATATAGGAGGGTGCATTACACACAAAGTACAGGTTTCATTCTTGGCATGCTGACACTTTTTTCCTGGTAAGAAATGGCTATAGTTATCTGAATCTCCTAAAGTTACATATTTGTGTAACAGCAGGTACTTTATAAGAGTGTTTTAGTATCATGCAAAATTGAGATGACTTTTTTTTTTGCAAGAATTCAGCTTAATACTCTAAAGAGTCTCCTTTCTCCCTCCTCCCCAAATGTTCCAGTGAAAGTGCATTTGAATTTTTCTCCCATTCATCAATTTGGGATTTATTCACTGAAATGCAGTCTCTAGTAGTACACTATTCAAATCTTTTAAAACATTTATCTGCAGGATAGCACGAATTGTTTAACTTGGTTATAGAATTACATGGAGGTAATAACAGAGATTTTCTATTGAGTCACCCTTGATTTGGATACTAAATCCCCTCATTTAGGATGCAGTACAATTATTCCTGAATCATGTTAACAGGTGGGTCCAATTAGTTTTGGCAAAATAAAATAGAAAGGTAGAATGAGTTTCAAGGGTTTCAGCTTTGTACAAGAGGCAAGTAAGGGCAAGGAGGTTCACTGTAGAAGGGCAGGCAAGGAATCCTAAACATTTCTCTCTTGCAGTGACACTGTGGATAGCTTTGCATTAGTAGCATGAATAGTTCATACTGTGAAGTTCCAGAACTCACAAGGCACTTCTACAGCAGGGTGTATGCTCATTTAGACATTGCACATTTCTGCACGTGTAATAATTTTTGCAACCCCAGGGCTAATGTCCCCTGAATTTACTTCTTTGTTGTTTCTTGCACTGTATGAAAAGATTCGTAGATAGCATGTGGTTTTGCTGCTTGAGTCACATTTACAGCTTTTCATTGGGCATGGAATGCTATTTCAGAATAGGTTTAAAACGATGCATTTAATCCAGGGAATCCCAAATTTGACAGCTGTGCTTATGTGAAACCCTTATGTTTTATAGGAGATTGTAGGCATGTTGTAGGTTATATGTACTCTTGATTGGACTTATTATATTCCCAAATTGCCCCAGTTAACTTATACTTGTGTTATGGAATACATGCATCCTCTTTTCTGGTGGCAACAGAATTCATCTGATAGCTGTTCATATGCCAGTGAAGCCTAGAAAAAAAGCTGAAGCTTAATGAACTCCTGCCATCTAACCATCACACTATTGGACACGATTGAAAGGACAGAGCCCACCACCATGAATTGTCTCTGTTCCTGGGATGAAATAGAGATAATAATTCCTGGTAATAAAAAAGCTGGTTCTTTGGTGAAGAGGTTAAGCTCTAGGCACATGGATTCTGGATATTTTGACTTTGGGATCGGGTGCTTGATTACAGTTGGCATAATGATTTGAACTTCTCTTACCCAGTAGCCCTGGGGTGTCAAATTCTAGGCCCGGTGGTCGGATCTGGCCTGCAGGGTGCTTAGATCTGGCTTGCAGGGCTGCCCTGGAAATAGCAAAGGACTGGCCCATGGTGCCTCTGCCAGTAAAAACAGGATCCTGAGCTCCATTTTTGGCTGCGAAGGCCTCCTGCAATCCTCTGCCAGTGAAAACAGAGCTCGGCCCTCCCTGTCTGAGGGAGGAAGAGTACTCAGGCAGAGTACTTGGGCCTCCACAGGTGCCCCTGATATGAGTGATGTAGAACTGGCCATGCCCACTCTGGCCCCCAAGGTAAAACACAACCCTGATGTAACCCTCAATGAAATCGAGTTTGACACCCATGCAGTGGTCAGTTGTTTCAAGTGGAGGCCCTAAAATCATCTCCAGTGTTATTTGTATGTTGCATCTGGTTGACTGCATTTGAAATATGAGCCCATGCTCTTCATACCAGGGTCCTAGCACCTCCTCTTGAGAGGATGATATGCTCAATTGCCAATCCGTCAATATTTGTTTGCCTTTGTATTCAATTAGAAATTACTTTAGGCTTCTTCATAGTAAATCAATAGCATTTCCATTTGTTCACTATTTTTTGTTCTAGAACAAACTATTACTAAAGAGCCAAAAGGTGAACTTCATACATTATTTTTATATTTTTGATATAAATTTTGATAATAAATATTCTGTTTATATACCAAGCACATGTATATACAAACATGTACCATTTTTTAAACATTATGCTTCATCTCATTATCAGATCAACTTAGTTTTGGTTAGAATTTATTTTCAATTTTGTTGTAGAAAAATATATTTACATGGATACATTTTGCTATTAATTAGAAGTTGCATGTGACCAAGGAAGCCACAACCAATAGAATTTTTTTGTTGGATTTTGTTGGATTTGCTGGATTTTTTTGTTGGATTTTGTTGGATTTGCGTGATCCGTCTGGTTGTCACCCATGTTAATTTCCATTCTTTATCTAGATTGTAAGACTGTGGAATGTTATCCCAAATTGGTTTCCTAGACTTAAGTCTGGTAAGAGGTAGGGAGTCTAATATTTTATATATTGGAAGATCTCTAGGAACTGATGACATGTTTATCTTATTCCACTTTTGGACTGTCTGTTGTCATCTGAGATAAGGAGGGGCCGTGTTAGAAAAAACATGGAGCCATGAGACTGATATAGATTTAAGCCTTCCAGTTATCATTCTTATTATGTCATTAAGGTGAACATCAATTTTGTTTGTATGGCAGCATCTTCCCCATACAGATGCAGAGTATTCGGCAACAACATATACGTACAATGTACTAATGCAATGTTTTGGTTTGTGCTCCTCAGCCTATTCCTGTGATTTTCCTAATCAAGTTGTTCTTGGTTTTCAGTTTTTGTCCAATTACTTCAAGATGTTTCCAAGTGTAAAGGATCAGTCAAATATTATTTGGATGGTAGTTGTGTTTTATCCTCTTCCCACAAAAAGCTACATTTAACTCTTTCTTTGTTATATGATTGCTGAGATGGAAGGTGAATACTTTGGTTTTACTTGGTTAGGGCATACATAGCCTTCCACTTTTCATAACATTGACTTAGTGACCTCAGATCTTAAGTAAGAATGTATTCCATTTCCTCAAAATCTTTGGTTAGGTTAGCTATTCTATAACATTAGCAAAGCAAAAATTTTCAGAATTGATTTATGGTAGGCCACTAGTATATAGATTAAATAGGAGTGAGGCTAGAACCAATCATTATGGCAAGTCACTATTAATGGAAAAGAATGGCTTTTATAATGAGCTTTATAATTATGTTTATTTTATGTAAAGCTATGTGCTTTTCTGATAATCAAGCAGAAAGCTTAAAATCTATTATCTATTTTATTTCTAAAAAAAAATTACAGAAATTATTGGGTGCCCATTTCAACTTTTACATATCCAGTAATTTGGAGACCCAAATGTACATCACCAATGGATTTCAAGCACGTAAGTATTGGCAACAGATTTGTAGCGGGTCATTATACTTAGGAGGGTGTTGACTTTTCAAGCCCGCTTCAACTAAGTAATCTGGAAAAATGCCATTGGGGTGCAAATACTTAGGGTTAGCATTAGGGCTCCATTAGTTTAAAGAGCAAAATGGACATAGTTAATGCATTCATAGTATGTCATTATACTTAGGAGGGTGTTGATTTTAGAATTCAAAGAGCAAGCACCTGTCACATAACACCCTCGTCTTAACAACTGTCGATAAGAAAAACAAAAAAGTCTAGATAGTGGATGTGGCAATGTCTGTAGACAGCAGAACAGAATATAAAGAAGTGGGGAAGTTAATAAAATACAAAGACCTGCAAATAGAAATAGAATGACTGTTGCAAAGCCAAGCAAAGGGAGTATCATTAGTAATAGGTGCATTGAATGCAATCCCAAAACAACTGAGCACCACCAAATACCATTGGCATTGACAAATTTACCATCAGTCAATTGCAAAAGGTGGCTTTACTTGGAACAACTTCCATCCTGCAATGGTATCTGTAACAAACATCTAGATCTACCTATCCCAGGTCCTTGGTAAGGACTCAATTAGTAGGAAAAAAATGGCAAACTGAGTCTGAACATCTGACTGATTGTGCAATGATCATCATCATCAACAACAACAGGAGCAGCAGCAGCAACAACAACAATAAGCTTTGAATCTTACTGGGAATCAAATTGAAGATTAATAATAATGATAATGATGATATTTCATCATGTGCTTTAAGATCTAGCTTATTTGTATTGCACACATATCCCATTTCTCCATTTAAAACAAATTAAGTCCTTGTGTAGACCAAGAAAAAGAGAGAGAGTGTTTTAGAAAATGTTGCTTTTCCATGGTGTTGAGTGTTCATGTGTGTCTGTTGTGTAAATTCTCCTTGGTGGTTGGGAACAAAGTCCTCTTCTGTAGCTGTTGCTCTCCTGTCTCCTTCAGCAGACTCAGTGTCTGTGCAGGGAATTCCTGTTTCTGGACCAAACCCACAGGCCTTCAGCACTGAAGGATGAGGTCAGGCATCTCACATACCCAAAGTTTCCTTGTGTTGACAGCTGATCTAAGCTCTGGAGAAGCACAGTAGTGGAGCACATATACAAACATATGACTATGTGCACATAGTAAGCACATACTTTCAGTTACACTTGACTGAAAAAAGGAAGTTGTTGCTTTTATTCAGTAAATTAAAAAATACATAGATTTGAGTCTGATCACCTTAGCCTTATGAGTCAAAACTAGGTTTCAATCATAAAACCTATAATCCAATCCTGTATTAATAAGGGAACACAAATGTTTTCATCAAAGTTAAATGTGTTCTTAATGTATACTTTGACAAAACATGCAAAAAAGACTTTCAAGATTGTAAGATTTCTGCATAATTTCAAAAGAACTACAACTGCATTTTGTTATATAATTTACTTTAATCTAAAATACATTTTCCAAGAAGAATAAATGAAGTGATATTAATATCCAGAAAGAACAGAATAGCACTATGATGGCGAACTTATGGCAAGCGTGCCACAGGTGGAATGCAGAACCCTCTCTACGGACACGTGAGCCTTCGTCCCAGCTCGGCTCCACTGCACATGCATGCATGTGCACATGCCTTTTGCTGGCTAGCTGATTTTCAGCTCTCTGCTGCACATGTGCAGGCACCAGCAGGAGGGGTGGTGGTGGCGGCAGCGGCTGCTTTAAGCGCTGCCTTGTCTCGCAGCCGGGGCCGCTCCGGGCCACCGGCCGCTGGCACACGCTCCTGCGAGAGCCTCTGCGCAGCGCCGGGAGGCCACGGAGAAGCTTCGCTCCGCTTCTCACCCAGCCTTCCCCCAGAGGTGATCCGGTACTTCCAGTGGTGGAGCCTGGAGAAGCAGGCCGGGGCAGCGGGCGGGTGGCAGCATTGGGGGCGGCGGGGCACTTTGCATCGCGGGAGCCGCCAAGTGCCCAGGTCTGCAGCAAAGAGCAAGCCTCCTCCTTCTCCCCCACTCCTCTCTCCTCTGAAGCGCGCCCTCCAAAATAACCCGCCCAATGTAAGCGTGCTCAAGAAGACATGATTCGCTGCTTCCAGATCAGGAGGTGAGATAATTAGTGCCTCTTTTGCATCTGAACTTTTTTGCCTTTTAACTCTTTCTTAACTTTTAGAAGGCGAAAAATTCCTTATGGAAAAGAGGCCCTGAGTTCTCTTGCCTCCTGCTTTGGTTAACACTAAGCAGACACCAAGCCACTGTGACTTGGAATCTGGTAGCAACTATCTTGGCTTTAATTATTTTTTAAAAAATATTTAAATTTCTTTCTTTTTCCTGAGGAGATTGGTGAGGCTCCGCCTTCCTTGCCTCTAGTGACTGCATGTCCCTGAATACAATACAATACAATAGCAGAGTTGGAAGGGACCTTGCAGTCTTCTAGTCCAACCCCCTGCCTATGCAGGAAACCCTATACAATTCCAGACAAATAGCTATCCAACATCTTCTTAAAGACTTCCAGTGTTGGGGCATTCACAACTTCTGGAGGCAAGCTATTCCACTGATTAATTACAGTTGTCTTAGTAATAAGAAAATAAGAAGAGTTCGGCGGCACCAGACTAATTTTATTTTCCAGCATTCCAGTTCCATGATGGTTAACTAAATGCCTGTAGAAAACCCCACAATCAAAGTATGAATGCATATTCCCCAGATATAGACACCCCATACACTTATATACACATAAACTCTCTTATGGAGTTGGAGTTGGTGAAGATATAGCTTCTTTTTCTCTCTTAACACTTCTCTAAATATATAAAAAGACTTCTGGCATTTTGGTATTAAACATATTTGTTGATTGCCCTTCCTAGCTAGATTACATCCCCCAAAGCAAAAGAGGTAATACAATTACTGTGAAATTAAATGAGCAAAGGAAAAGGAAGAGAAAACCAAGAGATCTGAACAAAGCTTTGAAATTTATCTCTTCCTTTCTCCATCAGCAGTTTTAAAACAATAGGAATTAATTATAACCTGGCAAAAATACATATAACATTCTGTATATCAATGAGCATTGGAAGAGATTTAACAGAAAAAGAATGTAGCATTTGTTGGAATATTTAAAACAATGTCAATAAACAACATATATTAACTAAATTGTTAATTCAGCTGCTTTCAAGGACAAACTATAACTAAAGTATGGACAAGATATTTGGAGATGAGCAAGACGTTTTGACCACAAAACATCCCAATCTTGAAATGTTCTGAGTTGAAAGAAAACATGCATTTTTCAAGAGGTTTTTTTTTTTTTAAGTTGGAGCAAAACTTCCCATATTGAACGTATTTTTGAATGTTCTGAATGTTTTATGTGCTGTGACTGAGATGCTATTTTGACCTTTGAGACATTGCTTTTCTTCAAGCTTTTGCTAGTTTAGGAAAGACTAGTCATGTTTCTGCTTCTATTGGAGTGATGTGGTAGTGGAACATTGAGGGAAAGTTATAGTTAAACAATAAGTTAAAAGAAGACTGGTTATAGAAGCATGCTTCCTGATATATTTAAACCATTCTTTGCTGTGGGAAAGTTATTATGTGGGTAATAGGTAAGCTCAACAAGCATTATGCTATGTTGTGTTTTCTGAGCAGGTAATGTAAAGGTTACTGCATGCATCTGAGTGCTTTAAGACTAAGGTGACCAGATTTTCAGATTGGAAAAGAGGGACGCCCTTGACCGGGGGGGGGGGGGGGGGGCTTTATTAAAAAAATTTTTTTTTGTCAAAAGGTCACCCCAGGACACTGAAACCAGCATAAATACGAATCTGTTGCCAAACAAAATTTTGATCACGTGACCATGAGGATGCTGCAACGGTCGCTAAGTGTGAAAAATGGTCGCAACGGTCGCTAAGTGTGAAAAATGGTCATCGGTCACTTTTTTCAATGCCATTGTATCTTCCTGATTATTAAAAGTGCAAATTCACTCAGTGTCAATGACTCCTGAGTCCATTTCAAAGTATTGTGCATAGAAATTTTAAAAATGGCTTGTTTCAATTTATTTTGGATAGAATCTTTTTTTAAATAGTCTAAGACAATTTAAAAAAAGAATCAACACAGAATACCACTATTTTAAAAAATCATATGCACAATAAATAACATATTATTTTAAAATACATTAAAAAAATAAAAGAAAAAACCCGGCTCACTTACCAGCAGGCAGGCAGAGTCAGCAGATCTTCGTAGCAATGGATGGAAGCACACAGGGAGCCTATATATACGCAACTGCAGTAACAATGACAATGATGAAGGATTGGATTGAGTTAAAGAATAAAAGAATTCTGATCTTAGAAGGCCATGACCTGCAGGCAGGCTGGCATAATTTCTTATGGAATGAATGACAAACATAAAACGCACAAATACTTTCAAAATCATTTAATTAGAACTTTACTGCAACAATGGCTCAAAATCAAAAAAATCCACTATGTGAAAACCCCAAATTGGCTATCACCAACAGAAAGAACGACACACCCAAATTTTACAGATTGGAACAAAATTCTAAGATACAGAGATCTAATTGACAGACAGGGAAATTTAAAAACAATTGAAGAATTGGCAGATCAGAATATGAAAGGTGATTGGCTAACCTACCTCCAAATTAAAACTAAATACAATAAAGACACTAAAATATATGGTATTGAAACAGAACCACACAAATTGCATAAAATTATTGAAAGTCTGGACAGAAAGATGATAGGGAAAATATACAAATTCCTCTTGAAGTATCAAATGGAAGAGGAAATTGGAAACTGAAAAAGAACCAATGATAAAATGGGCACAGAACTTTGGCTATAACATTGAACTAGACAAATGGGAAAAAATTTGGGGAATAAATTTAAGAATGACACTATCAATCCCATACAAGGAAAACCTTGTTCTTTCAATCCTTCCAATATTTTTTCCTTCATTCCCTTGTCTGTTTCAATATTAACTACATTTCTTCCTTTCTTCCTATAATTTTTTCCATTTTCTTCCTTATATTCTTTTCCATTTCAACATTGTCTTCCTTTTTTCCTTCCTTCCTTCCTATACGTCTTTCCATTTTCTTCCTTATATTATCTTTTCTGTTTCAACAGTCTTTGTTTCTTCCTTCCTTCCCTCCTTCCTTCCTTCCCTTCCTTCCTATACTTCTTCTTTCATTCATTATATTTTCTTTTCCATTTCAATATTAAGTGTAATTCTTTGTTCCTCCTTCCTTCTTTCAATCCTTCCAATACTTTTTCCTTCATTCTCTTTTCCTTCAATATTAAGTGCAATTCCTTCCTTCCTTCCTTCCTTCCTTCCTTCCTTCCTTCCTTCCTAAGTTATTTCCATTTTCTTCCTTATATAATATTTTCTGTTTCAACATAAAGTGCCTTCCTTCCTTCCCTCCCTCCCATCCCTTTCTTTATGTTTTCTTTATGTTTTCTTCATGCTTTCTTTTCTTTTTCCTCTGCTCTTTTTAAATCCCCCCTTCTTCTCCTCCTCTACATTTAGGTTGGATTAGTTTGTACAACAGTCATCAAACTTCTGAAGTAAAAATAAATAAATAAATCATATTTAAGAAGAAGAAGAAAAAGGAAGACGTTTTTAGTTAAGTCAAACGTTTTAATAAAAGTTTCATCTTTTAAGATTCGTCCAACACATCCAATTGTAACCTTAACAGTAAAGAATATCACCCCAGCTGCTAAAGGTTCAACCAGTCTGAGAACCATTGAAAAGACAACAGTGCAGCAAAATCCAAAAGACACAACTTCCTCACGACCTCACCGCCATTGCTTTGGTACCAAATCTTTGAGGAAGGGGCTCCAGAAAGGAGGAGGAGGAGGAGGAGGAGGAGGAGAAGGGAACCAAAGAGACGCTCTCGGAGGCGGCGATCCCATTGACGAAGAGGCAGGTGGAGAGGTGGGCGCAGCGGCTGCCGCCCGCAGAGAAGATCCACGCGCTTCAGGGGCTTCTGCCAGGCGACGGGAGCCGGGAAGCGCGTGGAAGTTGTTTGCGGGCGGCAGCGGCTGCGCCCACGCTCTCGGAGGCGGCGATCCCATTGACGAAGAGGCAGGCGGAGAGGTGGGCGCAGCGGCTGCCGCCCTGCAGACAACTTCCATGCGCTTCAGGGGCTTCTGCCAGGCGACGGGAGCCCCGGAAGCGCGTGGAAGTTGTTTGCGGGCGGCAGTGGCTGCGTCCACGCTCTCGGAGGCGGCGATCCCATTCACGAAGAGGCAGGAGGAGAGGTGGGGGCGCTGCATGAACGGACTCCTCGCGGCCACTCCCACGCTCCCGGAGGCGGCGATCCCATTGACGAAGAGGCAGGAGGAGAGGTGGGCGCAGCGGCTCCTGCTTCTGCCAGGCGACGGGAGCCCCGGAAGCGCGTGGAAGTTATTTGCGGGCGGCAGCCGCTGCGTCCACGCTTTCAGAGGCGGCGATCCCATTGACGAAGAGGCAGGCGGAGAGGTGGGCGCAGCGGCTGCCGCCCCGCAAACAACTTCCACGCGCTTCAGGGGCTTCTGCCAGGCGACGGGAGCCCCGGAAGTGCGTGGAAGTTGTTTGCGGGCGGCAGCGGCTGCGTCCACGCTCTCGGAGGCGGCGATCCCATTCACAAAGAGGCAGGAGGAGAGGTGGGGGCGCTGCACGAACGGACTCCTCGCGGCCGCTCCCACGCTCCTGGAGGCGGCGATCCCATTCACGAAGAGGCAGGAGGAGAGGTGGGTGCGCTGGCAGCCGCCCCGCAGACAACTTCCAGGTGCTTCAGGGGCTTCTGCCGAGCGGCGGGAGCCCCGGAAGCGCGTGGAAGTTGTCTGCGGGCGGCAGCGGCTGTGTCCACGCTCTCGGAGGCGGCGATCCCATTCACGAAGAGGCAGGAGGAGAGGTGGGGGCGCTGCACGAACGGACTCATCGCGGCCGCTCCCACGCTCCCAGAGGCGGTGATCCCATTCACGAAGAGGCAGGAGGAGAGGTGGGTGCGCTGGCAGCCGCCCCGCAGACAACTTCCAGGCGCTTCAGGGGCTTCTACCGAGCGGCGGGAGCCCCGGAAGCGCATGGAAGTTGTCTGCGGGCAGCTGCCGCTGCGCCCACGCTCTCGGAGGCGGCGATCCCATTCACGAACGGACGCCGTCCGCAGATAACCTCCACATGCTTCAGGGGCTTCTGTGTGGAACTTCTCTGCCGCGGGCGGCTGCAGCTGCCCCCACCCTCTCCTCCTGCCGCGGCGAGCGGAAAATTCGATTAGAATTAGATTACTCACCAGTCAGCGCAGCTGCAACCTCTTTCATCTTTTGTCGAAAGGAAATGGAGACTCGCGCAAGCGTGCTGAAAATTTCCCATCCCAGCCAGCTCACTGATTGGCTGGAGTCCAGGCCAATCCAATCAGTGAGCGGCAGGCTGGGCTGGCTTAAATTTGTAGGTAGTAGGTAAAAGGCTAAAAGCACGCTTTTTTTGGCACTCGCAGCTCCCGCCCATCAGCTGCTAGCTTGCTGGGCTGGCTCATCTGGTAGGATAGAGAACAGAACGATGAGCCAGCCCAGCAAGCTAGCAGCTGATGGGCGGGAGCTGCGAGCGCCAAAAAAAGCGTGCCTTTTAAAAAAGCGGGCGGGACGCGGGAAAATGCATTGGAAAGCGGGTGTGTCCCGCCAAAAGCGGGACGTCTGGTCACCTTATTTAAGACAAGTGTTGCTAATGCTTTGTAGGTATATAAATGCAAAAGCTGTTAGAAGTGTGTTAATCTGTTGGGGTTCAGGATGTGGTCTTTCCGCATATTTCCTGTAATTTGATCATATTGAGAGCACTTAAAAATGCAAAGATATTTTTAATAGGCACACATGCGTGCATTCTGTGCATGCACTTGTATGTCTTTTTTGGAGCTAGCAGCAACCATTGTATAAAAGAAACAGCACTGACAATGAACAAACTAGCTTTCCAGTACCTGCAATAATAAAGAAAAGTTCTAGGTGTACTTGTACAATCTGTTTCCTGACTTGACCTCTCTTGAAGGAATGACATCAATGCTGAAAGCTTCACAGAGGATTTCCCCCTTTTATACCAAAGAGTATCAAGGGAGAACAATCTTGCATTTCTTTTTCACTTCCAGCTTCATTCAAGGCTAAGTTGGTGTTTCTATATAATGATTGTGGAATACTTTCTTCAAATGATCTTCATGTTGCTTTACATATTATCTTCCTGTGCCTGCTTTAGAAGATTTTGTCTCCCTTTTGTGCTAGAGTGCTATGACATTCTCCTACAGTGAACATGGTTTTTGTTTTGTCTCCATGCAGAATTGCTCCAAATGAACTGTATTTCTTAGTTAGAAGAGATCAAACACTGTACTTCAACTTACAAAGAATCTGTGATAATACCTGAATGTTTATCATCTGACCTTTTTCACTCTTTTATGCTGTTGAAAATGATGGCGGAAAGGGCACATATGTGATCCAAGAAGAATTTGGAAGATGCAGTCAGAGGTGAGAATTGTTGGGAAAATTAGCCCATATGTTAATTTTACTTCATGAAATGTCGGATGTCCCTTTGAGCAGCGGGTGGAATTGTTTTATATTTTATGTGCTTTTCTAATGTGGCTTTAGGAGTACCTTCTGCTGTAAGAGAGTGTTGAAAAGCTATCATTCTTCAAAATATTGATTTCAGTCAAGTTTGCTGAAGGCCTTGGTTCTGTATTTCTGCTTTCATATTTAGGATAGCAAGTACCTGAATGCGGTACTTTAGCATTCATCACATAATAATGTATGCAACTCCACCTGAACATCTGTTTCTCCTAGACAATACAGTCTGCATGAGATATGAGTTGGAGTAATGATTAGTGAGGTGACCAAGTGAATGGAAGATAAGCAGATATTTGGGAGGGATTTTAGATGTGATTCTCCCCTCTGTAAATTGAAATATTTCAGCTGTTAGTTTCAATAGAACCAAAGTTTTATTCGTGATCATTTTATTACATCGACATATGCTCACTGTACTTGCTCGTAAAGTGATTAGGGATTAGGCCTGCACTAGGCAAAGAACAGTATTGCATGATGAACATTGGGAATTGCCTTTCACCAAGTCAGACAGCTGGTCTAACTCATTATGCAACTAGCAATAGCAATTTAGAATGTTCAGTTCTTTCCTAATCTTGCTCTCTGAAGTTTGTAAATTATCTTGCAGTATTTGTAGACCGGTGGAACTAATCCAGATCCAATACTGGACTAATTCCCTAAAACATTTTATCTTTTTCATACTTCCTAGAAGCTTGTCCAACCTGGGTGCCCTCCAGATGCTGTGGATGTCAGTTTCCAAAATTCTCAACAGTAAGCATGCTGCCTAGAGAATTCTATAAGCTGAAGTTAACACCATATGAGGAAACTCAAACTGGGGAAGGCTGGCATAAAAAATTCCAGGAATGTTGGATCAGAAGAGCCATCATTATGGTTAACTTATGTCCCTTTTATCTAAGCTTCTGAGTTAGCATCTTTAATATCCCAGTTGTACTATTTTCTAAAGGGATTTCTAAAATATGGGCTTAGATTTATTAGTGTAGACAGTGCAACAAAGGCCCTTGCTCCAATTAATACGATATAAGCACATCTTATCTTTTCCTTGCATTGCATATGGTATTCATCATAGACTTATTTCCCAGGAAAACATATAAATGTATTTACTTATTTTAGCTATTACAATTTTTAAAATAATTCTTCTCATTGGAAATAACCCTGAAACATACACATACAATGGCTATACATACATACACAAATAATTTATTATATTCTTTGTTCCAATTAACCCTGGAACAAGTTGATCTTGCTGAAGTTTCATGGTTTTGACTGCATCTTGGAATGGTGCAGGATTCAAGAGAGCTGATATTTGCATTTCCTGACCTTGAGCTCAGATTATCTCTAATGTTGTTTTGTGAGCATTCATTTTGTCAAGATTTCTGTCTGCATTCAGTCTGGAGTACTTTGATCTTAGTTATCTAATGTTCATAGAGATATTTCATGAAGTACGCAAGACACATTTTAAATTCATTTTTTTTACTTTCCATTGCTTCCTTTCTTTAGAAGTGTGTCTTGTATGAACATGAACTTTAGCTTGTAAAGAGATTCAAGGGCACAACAGTGATCAGTGGTGAATTTAATGAATGTCACCCACTAGTAGGAGTTGACTCAGAAATCACTGTGAGTCAGACACATACCTCTAAGGAATCACAATTTCTCATCTATATTTTCATTGCTCTAAAAAGGGCTGTAATACTATGTCAAGTAATCACTATGCCTCATCCACTTTCAAACTGATGGTAGTATGAATGAGACATAGCACAATAACCAGTCTTCAACAATCCTGATTGGCCACAGGATCTTGATCTGTAGATAAGGTAACTATTCCATTTGTATGCTTCATACAAATCTCAATCAAATATTTAAAACATATGCCATTATGAATCACTCTAGATAGTCCTTCCTGAGATTACTTTTCATGCAGAGAGATCACACGTGGGAATGATGCACATATATCAAATTTGTCAAATGGTTGTAATAAAATGTCTAATTTTTCAGAAACATAGTGCTCATATGGTTTCTTAGCTCAAAAGTCATCAAGGATGAAGGAACAGAATGTGTACATTTCTCATTGTAGAATGTTGGGATTATATCCATAGATGTACAGTGCTGGGAAATGACCTCTTGATCTATGCTCCTTCTTTGCTGGAATGGGCAGTTCCTCTGAGATAGGCACCTAGAGTTTGTTCCATGTATGTGGATGATATGGTGATGTTTCTGAAAAGTGTGGAATTTGGGGTATTGAGGGGCTTTGGAGGATTCAAGGGTAGCAATGTAAGAATATGAGTTACCAGACTTGAGTTGCCCATTTTTTAAATAAATAAATTGCAGCACTGCAGTTTTTAGCCATCTTTTGACCAGATTTTAATAGTGTAATTGAAATGCAGTGCAGCAACTTCTGGTTTAGATGTGGTTCTCCAAACCTATGCACCTTTGGCATTTAGTCATGCCAGCCACATGACCATGGAGACATCTTCAGACAGCGCTGGTTCTTTGGCTTTGAAACTGAGATGACCACCATCCCCTAGAGTTGGGAATGACTAGCACATACATACAAGGGGAACCTTTACCTTTATCTTTTAAACCTATGTTCTAAATCTAAACAAACCAAGCAAGCTAAACTACATGTATTATGGTCATAATAAGATAAGTTCAAAATGAGAATATAACAAGCAAAAGAAACATCAATATGAGAAGTATGGTAGTAAGTTCCAGATAGAGCTCATGATCAAAATAATGTGTCATTCTGTTGGACTCTACTTTCTAATAATCCGCAACATTATTAACCATGCTGATTTACTTGGTTTGGTTATGCTGGAGTAGAATCACCATGCAGGGAGAAGCTTAAAGATAAATGGAGATTGCAAATGTATCAGCTGACATTGTTAAGAGATGGGGTATTAAATGCTATATAATTGTTTTATCTGCATTGTTATTACATGGCTATGACTGAGAATTGCAAATTTGACCTTGCCAGTTAATGCTACAGTATGGTCTTGTTGAGGTTAAGGTTGAGATTTATTGGATTTATATGCCGCCCTTCTCCCAAGGACTCAGGGCAGTGTACAACATAAAAGAAAACACATGTTACAAAAATTAAAAAGGACATTAAATAAAGTATCCAAAAACCCCCAACTGATATTTAGAATAAAATTTTAAAAATTAAATTAAAATTAACAACCAAATTAATCCTATATTTTATTCTATTCAGGCTTCAGGTTACTTATAAGAATAGTTGAACAATAATTCTGAGAAATTAGAGAAGTATTTAAACTAGATTGCAAGGATGAAATGGGTTAGTCTGGAGTACTATTTTAACATTATGTTTTCTATGGTTCTAAGAAAAGAAAACTATTAAAATCCAGTCTTTGCAAATTGGCTCCAAGTGAAATCAGACAGAAATTACAATGACTTTATAGTAATGATGCTCCTGTAGCAGTAATGGAACCCTAAACAAAGTTGGTTGACCACTGAGCCGAGGTGGCGCAGTGGTTAAATGCAGCACTGCAGGCTACTTCAGCTGACTGCAGTTCTGCAGTTCGGCTGTTCAAATCTCACCGGCTCAGGGTTGACTCAGCCTTCCATCCTTCCGAGGTGGGTAAAATGAGGACCCGGATTGTTGTTGGGGGCAATATGCTGACTCTGTAAACTGCTTAGAGAGGGCTGAAAGCCCTATGAAGCGGTATATAAGTCTAACTGCTATTGCTATAGTTTTGATTTTTCGGAACTCAGTCATTTCCTTTTATCAGTTGATCTGATTCATTCTGTAAGAGATATGATAGAATGATTAATTTGATATGCATACAAGGAAGTCTTGGCTAAGTAAAGCAGAGGTGGTTTTACTTATATTTTCTTTCCCTCATCTGTATTCTGGATATCAGTCTAAATTTTCTGGTCTGGTTTCTAATGTCATCCACTATTTCTCTGCCACTTAAAGCTAAACAAATAGTAGAAAAAAAGTTGTCATAAACATTTACTCAAATAAACAACATAATTTGCTTATATGGCACCCACAGTTTCTTTTATTCCCTTTTGGCAAATACTGGGACAAGAAAATGCTTGTTCATGAAAATATCTATCTGAAGAGAAATACCTTAAAGCATTAGCTGTGTCAAAGTGTCTGCCTGGCCATCTTGAAAGTGCCTTTAATGTTTTGAAGTAAAATACTTGCAGCTTAGGTCATTACTGCTCTATGGTGATATTTTAATTTTATTTATCACTTTATTTAAGTAATATTTTAATGGGAAATTTAAAAAAAATCAGTGAGAATGAAATGTGCAACTGAATAATTGAGCTGTCACATATGAATATTTATACTTGTTAAATATAAAAATGAGAAAAATGAGATTATCACAAAGGTGTCATGCATATTTGTGGACATATACAGTATACAAAGTCTAAGATGGTTTCTAAGGAATCTTAATTTATGAACTGACAACATGGCATTCATTTAAAACACAAGTATCTAATTATGGTGTTAGACATACTAATTCCTCTCAATGCAAGCCTACTCCAGCTGCAGTCTTAACACATCTGGAGGGAACCAGATTTGGAAAGCCTGGTATTATAAGTCAGGGAAATGCAAATATACTGAACAAAAACTCTGACATGCAGTTAAGAAAGTGCTAGGATAGAGAAAATTGGTCTATGCTCTTCCCTTCCTGGATGCTTCATGTGCTCCCCCCCTCCTTAGGGTGTTTAATGGGTCCTTTTCTGATCCATTTAAACTCTTCATGTGTACATCATAAATAAATTCTGACTTTTCTGAATTAATTCCCCAATAAAAATATTGGAACAAAAGGTATATTTGAATACTTAATTAAATATATGCTTCTAATATACAAAGTACAATTCTACAAGAATTTTCCTTCAAATTTTGTAATTGCTCTTTTTTTATATTTCTCATACATTTAGTAGCTGGAGCAGCAACATTCTTCTTTAGCTCAGGGGGAGTAAATTATTTAAACCCAGGCACAAATGCAGAACCTACAGATTAATCAAATAACCTTGGAAGTAAACTGTCACAGGTAATCCCAATTGCAGCCCACTGCTGCAATTAAGCAAAGATATTTCATTTTGGTTCATTTTTTTCTGCTGACATTAATTAGTTGTATAATCCCTAAATTTATCCTCTAGCAAGTTCTGTAAAGAATTTCTCTTCACTTTATAAATATGCAATATGTTTCCTACTATAAATCAATGAATTCTATGTTCTAATGGATATATTAGAAAAATGTCAAGTCATTGAAGATGTTGGCAGATCATATAAATGCAAAGTATAGTATACAATTAAGTGTGAGTTTTATGATAGGGATGAAAGATTTACTTACATCTTTTATACTTGGTATATTGCTTTGATCAAAGTAGGAAGAAATGCTTGTGGAATTTTCTATGTCATGTACCAGGGTAAATTGTCTGTTATATATCTTGTATTGTTAAGTAGGACACAATCTCCTGCAAAATTTCTTGAAGAAGCCCTTTAGATGAATTCCAGTGTCTTCCTCAAAAATGTTACATAAATATAAAATATGTATATAAATAGTATTAATAACATTCAAATGGTTTGGTCAGCTTGCATCTCTTCCCATTATTTTGTTTAGGATTTTGCATTTATTATAATGATATACAAAATAAAAAAGGAATTGCAATCCTGTATCCCAGAAAGCCATTTTAATTCCAGGGATTTATTTAACAGTGAGAAATGTTTTGGGTTTTTCTTGTGCGTTTTATGCTGCAAAAGTGAAGTGGTGTTTCATATTTAAACCAGAAGGCAATCTAATGTACTTCAATGAGATGCTTTGTGGTGTTCTGCTGCCTTCACTGGTGCTTGCATTTCTGTGCATCTTTGTGATTGGGTAAGAGCATCAAGTGCAGTTTTTGCATATTAAATACCTCTTTCAGTTATTGAATCTCCCAGAGGAGATTGAAAAATGCAATAGTTCTTTGCACTTCTTGTGGCTTTACAAAGCAGTTCCAAAGCTGCACCAAAGAAGCACTTCACTCAGGCATTTATCAAAGGAAAGTACCCTTTGAATAATCTGTCCAGCTGTATTATTTAAGATATGGTTAAATGTTATCATATATTATTATAAAATAAAAGTGTAGAAATTAGAAATTTTAGTAACAGTATTTTGAAAGAACGATGTTTTGGGGAAGTTTTTGAAATTAGATCCACTTGTTACAATGATCTACAATTACATGTTCACCAGATACAGACGCTCAGTCTAAGAGCACATATGCTATTAGTCTTGTTAAAAAAGAGTAGAAGTCTTATCCAGAAGGCATCAGAGAGTAACTTTACCAGCAGAAGATTGTTTTCACATTATAAAGGCTGCTTAGGTATCCCAGGATGAAATTGAATCAATCAGTACCTCAACTGTAAATCTGATAATTTAGTCAATTATACATTTATTCCAAATAGAAAGAATAATAAGATGGATTATCAACTGGAAATGCTTCTATCTTGTCCTTTTCAAAATTTACCTCTTGTCTGTGACAAATCTTAAGTACTAGTTTAACATTTCCACAAAAACAAGAAGCAAAATTAGCACAAATGTTAAGGTTCATGGAGGAAAATATGAAACCTTATGTGACTTTAGAAAATGAAAAACCATGATGTTGGGTAATAATCCTTCAGCAAACATCTATAAGAATTAACCTTTTAAGAGGGCAGTTCAGAGTTGCAATTGTAGGTCATATGAGCTATCTACCCAGTAATTTTCTTATCACAATCTATTTGGCTAAATCCAGAAAAAAAGTTGCATACTAAAAAGGTTGGTTTATCTATACTTAATCTATATAAATAGATTAAACACAAAAATATCTAAGTTAAATAGTACAAGAGATTGCTCTCAATCAAGAAAATCTGCAGCTGTACAGCCATCAATCAGGTGAACTCTTTACCTGAGAAAGGACATTTTGTGATTGTCTGAGACTTATTGAAATCCTTGGTGGATAGGTGAATCTTCTCTTAATTTTCTTGCAAATGGTTTCTTACAGAAATCCAAGCAGACATTGGGTTAGATACAGATGGATGATCTGTGATTGGCTTCTCTACTGGAGAAGCATTTTGCCAAAGACTTTTTCTTCTGCATCTTACACCATGAAAAGCCATAAAATCAAGGGAAAGTGTCTGTTTCGTTACATAAAGATATTAGACATCTTACATATGGAACCTACGAATAGTTCAAAACAGATGTAACTAAGAGAATGAGAAATTATTTATGATTTGCTGGTGTATCCATTCAAAGTAAAATTCCAAGATATTTTCAAGAGCTGACATTTATGGTAAACTAATAATAATGCCTGGCAGAAATGAGTTATTCCGAAAGATCAAATTTTATTAATTCAAAAGCATTATAGTTCTAGACAACATGAGAAACAACTGGACTGATGAATGAACTGCATTGAAAACACTACTTCTTCAAATGTTATTCCCATCTGAAATGTATGTTATAAATGGGTAATTGATTAATAAAGAAATCAAGTGCTGGTTCAGTATATTTTAATATGTAATGTGTGATAGAGATTACATTACAGATTATATTTTATAGAGTTCCACCATCTCAACAGTACAACATGCAGATATTGTACTTAGGCTAATTAGATGTCACATTTGTAATTAGAATATTGATTGATAAGCTGGTTTACTTTTTTTCATATATATGTTTTATTTCAATATCTGTTTACCTGCTTTGTCATTGTTGAGCTAATAACTATTTATTTATACATAATTAATAATTAATTTTTTAAAAAAAACTAACATTAAAGTTGTAAATGGAATGTCTACCCACAATTATTTTAAAAAAATACTCCACCCAAAAGGCAAATATATTATTAAATGGGGAAAGTACAGAGACCTTTAAAATAATGAAAGGAGTAAGGCAGGGATGCCCACTATCACCTCTGCTCTTCATCCTGATGCTTGAAAGTCTTTTAATAAAAATTAGACAAAATTCGGAGATAAGAGGAACTAAAATTAAAAAAGAGGAATATAAAATCCAGGCCTTTGCAGACGATTTGGTATTCATTATAGAAGACCCACTAGAAACAGGAAATAGCTTAATGCGAGAACTAGGAAAATATGGAGATGTAGCCGGGTTAAAGATTAATAGAGGAAAGACTAAAATGATAACTAAAAATTTGAAGGAAGAACAAAATAAAGAATTAGAAAGAATAATAGGACTGTAAGTGACAAAGAAAGTTAAATATCTTGGAATATGGCTAACTGCAAATGCTCAACTATAAAAGAAAATAATTATATAAAATTAGTGCAACAAATAAAAAAAGATCTAGAACTATGGGGGAAACTAACATTATTAGGGAAAATAGCAGCGATAAAAATGAATGTACTACCCAGACTATTATCCCTATTTCAAACAATCCCCATAAAATTAGGAAATTTTTTTTTACTGAATTGAATAAGATTATATTAAAATTTATATGGCAAGGGAAGAAAGCCAGGATAAAGTTGAAAGCTCTACAGGATGACAGAAGCAGAGGTGGTATGGGACTCCCAGACTGGGAGATTTATTACAAAGCAGCAGCACTAACATGGATCAGGGATTGGATAAATTTAAAAAATAAAAGAATACTAACATTAGAGGGCCACGATTTGCAAATGGGATGGCATTTTTTCCTATGGGAAGAGAGTAAAAAGAAACAAAAATACTTTCACAGACACTATATAAGATGCACTGATACAGGTCTGGAATAAAATTAGAGAAAAACATTACATGAAAATACTGACATGGCTTTCCACTATGGAAGCCATGACACATCCCATACACTAGATCTATCGAAAATGGTTAGATATAGTGAAATTTTAGACAGCCAAGGGAATTTGAAAACAAACCCAGAATTAAAGGAGCAAAATATAAATATAAATTGGTGGCCATATCTCAAAATACAATCGAGATACAAAAAAGACGTAAAAGAATATGGAATATACACAGAATTACAACAAATAGGTTATTGGCCCGGAAAATAAATTCATAGCAAAAATTTATAAATATTTATTAAAAGTAACATTAGAAGAAGAAAAAGTTAAAGGTTGCATGATAGCGTGGGCCAAAAACTTTGGTTACAACATAGATCTAGTGGATTGGGAAAGAATTTGGAACACAAATTATAAACTAACACGATCAGCAGCATTTAACGAAAATATATACAAAATGTTTTATTGTTGGCATTTATCACCTGCTGGAAGTATAAAAAAGTACAAGGGACTTATTATCACATATGGTGGACCTGCCCGGAAACACAAAAATATTGGACAAAAATTTGGAAATGGGTGCAAGAAATTACAGGAGAACAGATAAAATACAAACCCGAAATCTTTCTACTGGGAATAATCAAAGGGAAATATACAAAGAAAATTAAGTACATATTAACACATCTGCTAACTACAGCTAGAATAGCATTTGCCCAATGCTGGAAACAAAATAATACCCCCTTGGCCGAATTAGTGATAAAAAAAACTTGGATTGTGCAGAGATGGACAAATTAACACTGAAATTAAAAGATAAAGAAGAGTCGGAATATTATGAAATTTGGAACAATTGGTACAAATGGCTGCAAAACAAGAATAAAATTAATTAAGCCAAAAAACAATATATATAAATATATATATAGAATTGTGTATAAAGTGTGTAAATATAGAAGCGAAATATTATATACATGTACAGGTATGATGACATTACAATGTTGATGTAATGACTGTAAGGTGTTGTTGTAGAAAGGAAAAAATAATTTAAAAAATCTGCTAAAAAAATAAATAAAATAAAAAATAGTTCCAATGAAAACAATGTTTCCTGCTCTATACCCCTCCAGTACTGCCAAGGAACTATGTTGTAGAATATAAATCAACCATATTTGGGAAGATACTTTGTTACAGAGCTCAACATGCATTACATGACCTGTTTACAGACAAAGAGACCTTGTAACTCTGATAATGTAAAAAACACATTATAAGATATCCAAGATTTTTTACATTAACTCTCTCATGTTCATAAAAATCTATATGACTGTTGCATTCATTATTAGGAAACTTTAGGGTTAAATCAAGAATACCTACGTTAGTACATACTGCTGTGTATAGAACATTTCTCCTTGCTATTAATTTACTGTGGCATGGCATGAAGAAGATTGCATCACAATTGCAGGATACAATTACAGGAATATTTTGCCTGTACTTTGGTCTGGAATAACATTTGGCTAGGTCTTTAAATCATTTTTTGCTTCATACTTTGTCGGATTGTAGCCACAAATATAAAGCAGTCTAGTGATTAGAAAAAACTATTACATTTTGTGGATGTAGTGTTTATTTGAGTCTCTCTCTGTGAATCTGTAAGAGAATGAGGAAAGAGAAAAAAACAGTGGGGTGAATGGGGGAGGGAGATGAAGGGAGAGCATTGGCAACTTGTTCAGATATAACAAAGCAACTTCAGCAGCCTTTCTGAATGGAAATCTTCATGGTTTCACCTTGTTATGACCAAGGTAGGCCTAGGCACCATACTAAACCAGTAATAACTGAGTGTGACTTTAGCCCAAAGTTGTTGTATCAACAAAGGTAAGGGGCTTGAATGCAGCCCTGAAAATCTTCACGTTCTTGCCACATTGTGGTCTGTAATGTAATGAAAGTAAATGATTAAAGTTTAAAGTTTAATAACATTTATATGCCGCCCAATCCCGTAGGACTCCGGGCGACTTACAATACAAAATAAATCAAAAAGAATAGAAGAAAAGAAAAGATAGATTTAAAAGACACACCATACACTCCGTTCTAAGTGGGGCTGGACCGTATTTTGGGGTCAACACCCCAGGCCTGCCGGAACAGCCAGGTTTTAGTGGCTTTACGGAAGGCCGAGAAAGTGGGAAGGGTCCGGATCTCTGCGGATAGATTGTTCCACAGGTCCGGGGCAGCTACAGAGAAAGACCTCCCCCGAGTAGTCGCCAACCGGCATTGCCCAGTCAACGGTACCCGAAGGAGGCCCAGCCTGTGGGATCTTATAGGTCGTTGGGAGGTATGTGGCAGGAGGCAGTCCTATAGATATCCAGGTCCCAAGCCATGTAGGGCTTTAAAGGTAACGACCAGCACCTTGAAGCGCATTCGGAGACCGATGGGAAGCCAGTGCAGCTTGCGGAGGATAGGTGTAACATGGGTGTACCTAGGTACACCCGATATCACTCGCGCGGCCGCATTCTGGACCAATTGTAGTCTCCGAACACTCTTCAGGGGCAGCCCCAAGTAAAGCGCATTACAGTAATCAAGCCTAGAGGTGACGAGAGCATGAGTGACCATTTGAAGTGCCTCCTGGTCCAGGTAGGGCCACAACAGGTGCACCAGGCAAACCTGGGCAAAGCCCCCCTGGTCACAGCCGACAGGTGGTGTTCTAATGTCAGCTGAGAATCCAGGAGGACACCCAAGTTGCGGACCCTCTCTGAGGGGTGAAGAGTTTCGCCCCCCAGGCTAAGAGATGGAATATCTGGTCCGTTCTTGGGGGGCAACATCAATAGCCACTCAGTCTTTTCTGGATTGAGTGCCAGCTTGTTACTCCCATCCAGACCCTGACAGCCTCCAGGCACTGGCACATCACTTCTACTGCTTCACTGAGTTGGCACGGGGCGTACAGATACAACTGGGTATCGTCCGCGTATTGATGATATTTGATCCCATGCCGGCGAATGATCTCACCCAGCGGCTTCATGTAGATGTTAATAGGAGGGGGACAGGGCCGAGCCCTGAGGCACCCAATATTTTAGGGGCCTAGGGGTCGACCTCTGTCCTCCAACCAACACTGACTGTGACCTATCTGAGAGGTAAGAGGAGAACCACCGTAGCACGGTGCCTCCCACTCCCACCTCTCCCAATCGTCACAGAAGGATACCATGGTCGATGGTATCGAAGGCCGCTGAGAGGTCAAGAAGCACCAGGGATATCCTCTATCCCTGGCCCGCCAGAGATCATTGGTCAGCGCGACCAAAGCAGTTTCAGTGGAGTAACCAGGCCTGAAACCCGACTGAAAGGGATCTAGATAATCAGCTTCATCCAAGGTCCGTCGGAGCTGAAAGGCCACCACCTTCTCAACAACCTTCCCTACAAAAGGGAGGTTGGAGACTGGACGGTAATTTTAAGAATAGCTGGATCCAGAGAAGGCTTCTTAAGGAGGGGTCTTACCACCGCGTCCTTTAAGGGCAATGGGAAGATCCCTCCTGTAGAGAGGTATTAACAATCGTCTGGAGCCAGCCTCGTGTAACCTCCCTGCTGGTCGAAAACCAGCCAGGAGGGACATGGGTCCAGTAAACAAGTGGAGGTACTCACAGCTCCCATGACCTTGTCCACTTCCTCAGGAGTGACAAGCTGGAACTCGCTCCAAGAATCTGATCAAGGGCCCACTCTCGGCATCTCTGCAGGTACTGTCCAAGTGGAGTCCAGGTCCGTCTGAATCTGAGCGACTTTGTCTGACAGAAACTGAACAAATTCCTCGGCTCTTTCCTGCAAGGGTTCATCCGCATCCCTCCCTTTCAGGAGGGAGCGGGTTATCCTAAACAGGGCGACCGGGCGTGATTCTGAGGATGCAATGAGAGCGGAGAAATGCGTACATTGTGCCGCCCAAATCGCCACTAGATAGTCTTAATAAAGGCTCTTAATTGTGTTCGGGTCAGATTAGGATTTACTGGCCCTCCAGCGTCGCTCTAGGCATCTCTTTTGGCGCTTCATCTCCTGGAGTTCCTCGGTATACCAAGGGGCCTCCTGGATCCACTGCCGCAGAGAGGCCGCAAGGCGCAATCCGATCAAGAGCCCCAGCCGCCGCTCTGTTCCAAGCAGCGACCAGGGACTTCCGTCAGACTGTGGGCAAGGGAGTCAGGTATCTCCCCAAGCTCCATCTGAAATCTCAAAGGATCCATCAGGCGCCTGGGGTGGAACCATTTAATCGGTTTCCACCTCCCTGCAGTGGGGGAGTAGTTTCAGAAAATCAAGCCTCAGTAGGAAGTGATCGACCATGTCAAGGGCAAGGTCTTTATGCCCTTCAGTTCCCAGATCACATCTGCCCCGAGAGAAACACAAGGTCAAGAGTGTGTCCCGCTGTATGAGTCGGACCTTGAATTACCTGGGTCAAGTCCATGGCTGTCATGGAAGCCATGACTCCTGCGCCCCGTCGAAGCGTTCGCCGAGAGATGGCAGGTTAAAGTCCCCCAGTACTATAAGTCTGGGGAACTCACCGCCAGTCTGGCTACTGACTCCAGGAGCGAAGCAGGGCTGTTGTAACGCAGTTGGAGGGTAGGTACGTTAACAACAAGGCCACTTGACCCCCAAGGTCCAGCTTCACCAGAAGGGACTCACACCCGACAGTCTCCGGAGCAAGGATCCCACGAGGTGCTAATGATTTCCGGATTACAACTGCGACCCCCCCCTTCACTGGTGTCGTGGTTGGGTGCAGCACCTGAAACCCTTCTGGGCACATTTCTGAGAGGGGGACTGCTCCCTCATGGCCCAGCCAGGTCTCAGTAATACATGCCAGATCTGTCCCCGTCGTCTAATATTAGGTCCCGGATGAGGGGAGCTTTCTGAATCACAGACCTGGCATTTAGCAGCAGCAAACTGAGACCAGGCCCCTGACATCTCTTGCCACCTGGTCCTTGGGTTGAGGTTTTCAGGGCCGGAACGAGGGATCGCTGTAACATAGCAAGCCCTCCTTCCCCGGTAATGGCCAGCCCTGAAACTCCCATTGTACCGGCCTCTCCCAAACATGACCAGGATGCTCCGCCCGTCCCTGTTGCCGTAGACCCCCCCCTCCCCTCCCATGGCCCCCGTTCTCCTCCAGCAGGCCATTCGTATCATACACTCTGGGACGAGAGGCGGGCCCGGGCCCCCATCCACTTCTGCTTCTGCACTCAGTGGAGGGGGCTCCAGGCCTCACTTTCAATCCCCTCATACATACCGCGCCAGACATTCTCCGCATATATACCCCACTAATAATAAAATATTAAAATATACAATAATACAGGATAAATTTTTTAAAAAAAATTAAGTTTAAAACACGTGGGAACATTCTCACAAGCATCCATACCTACATTCACTCCTTCACTCAGCAAACAAGATGGACACCGTTCTTGAACTGCCAAGCAGTTGGCGCAGCTTTGAAATAAATAAAGTTAGTAATAAGGTAAGAGAGGAAAGTCGTTGCGCTCAGAAACTTCTCCTCTGCGGAGTCCAGTATAAGAGCAAAGCTCTAAACTTTGAAGTGGATGGGGGTTGACACCGGTCGGAGGGGAGGGGGACGGCTCCCTACCCACGTCTTCTTCGTCCTCCGCTTTCCCTTTTTGCGGAGATCATAAACACAGAGTGGCATGCAGGACTCTCAGTGAAGGCAGAGGTCTGAGGACTCCATGGCCGAACAGCAGCAGCCAGAATGGCGAGGGGGGGAGGCCCCTTGTGTCCGCGTTGTTGATTAAGGATCAGACCAGAAAGCAGAGGGGAAGTAGGCGAGGGAGGGAGGGGTCGTGTCAGAAACCAATTAATGGCGATGAAAAAGGGAACAGACAGTTGATCTCACGCGTCCCAATTCTCTCCGAAATGGGGGTCCTAGGAGCGAAGGTGAGGGTGGGAACGGTCGAGAGGTGAAAACAGTCGGGGGGGGGGGCAGCGTCATCTGGAAAAGGCATGCCTGAGAATAATTGCGGATGCAGCAGCAATAGCAGTGGGAGCCGGAAGGCCGGCCACGGTGACCGAAAAGCCAGAATTTCAACAGCCGGTCCGCAGTAATGATGGTAAGAGTCAGAAGGGCCGTGATGGAAAGGGGGGTGCGCTTGGGTCAGCAGCAGTGACGGCAAGGAGACCAGTCGCACAGACCCATAGCACAACAATGTTAACTCACCAACCCCCCTGGGTGGCAGTACAGCTCAACGGTGTCTCGCCAACGAAAGCAGGGCCATAGCGATCCGAATTCGGACTGAGCTTGCCATCAGCTGGAGGAATTGCTGTCCGCAGGGAAAAGGGGGGCACCGCCTGAAGGTCGCTCGCCACCACTCAGCATCGCCAGAAACTGTATAGAAACTGTCCCAGGCTGCCAGAGCAGTGCCCCTCCAGGCAAAGCGTCGCTCCGTAATGAAAAGCCGACCCGAACTCAAGCCAAAATTGCTGCAATCTGAGGACCACCATCCACGGGGGGGAGGGGGGGCGCCGCCCAAAGGCCACCTGACACCGTCCGACACCCGCCGAAGACTGCCCAGAGCTCCCTGAGCAGCGTCTCTCAGATAATCACCCTCCGAGATTGTGTTAGTTTCTTCTCACCCAGGTTCCACTTTTAACAGGTCTGGCATTTGGCAGAGGCTCAATCTAAGTGAATTCGTCTCTCTTCTAGCCTGAGCACAAGCTCAGGCAGCCATCTTCCCTGCGCAGGCGCATCACCAGTTGTGCAAGTTTAATTTGGTTAAATTTAATTATAAATGAAATCAAGTTAGATTTTGTTCTGGAGTTCAGGCTCATCATGCTTTCTGAAGGCTGAGATCATTTTGCCCATTAAACATTTTCCCCACCCCCATCACATATTAGGCCACAATCCATAGTTTATGAAATACAATGGATGCATTCATACACATGTACTTTATAATGAACAGTTACCTTCAATATTTTTGAAAGTTAGACCCTATTTATTCTACCTGTTCATAATGTCAGGGCCCATTTTAATTTACAGCTTCATTACAAACAGTTACTAAGTTACTGTTTTCCCATATGGTGCTTGTAGCTGAAGTAGGAAGTATATTATTGGTATATGCAGTTACATTTGAAAAATAAAATATGTGTTCAAATAAAATTGAAATTCTTTACATTGAGTAAAAGTCCCAGACTAGATTGGGCTTAAACTAATTTTTCATAAAGTACAGATTTTCAATTTAAAAATGACTTTTACAGGAGATTGGATTATTTATTATTAGCTACTTCAGCAGCCTTTCTGAATGGAAATCTTATTTATACATATAGCTTATGTGTTTTTAATTTAATTTATATGATTGTCTTTGAGTGGCTCATATCAATAGAGAAAAAAATCATAAAAAATAAAATATAGCAGTATAAAATATACTGTGCCCAAGAACAAATACACACTTTATGCTATTTCATAATATAAATTCCTAGGCGTACGGTAGGAAAATTGGTCTTTAGAACCTTCTTAAAGGCTGACAGGATGGGTCCATTTGAACTTGGGTCCACAGAGCAAATGCTTCAATAGCAAGTACTGCATACTACCTGAACAACATAAAATGCTACTATTCATTAATGAGTAATGGAATATGTCTCTCCTATTTAATCTTATAAGATAGCCAGAGATCCACAAGTAGCGAGGCCTTGTGTCATGAAGAACTTTACAATTATCTTCTTGAATTGTACCCAGAAACCTGTTCTGTGGAGCTCACAAAATAGTGTTATTTATGGGAATACAGAGATCATAGCTAGTCATGATACCACAACCTAGACCAGCTGTAAACTTCCCAGTGGTCTTGTAAGGGAAGTACTAGGACAGAGGTGAATGTGAGTATGGCCTCTCAATAGGTGTAATTGACAGGATGGATTTATGTGAAGGTCTTTTTAGCTATGGCTACAACTTATTTTCCAACAGGAAGTTCAAAATTTCACACTAGTTTTACATGGAGTTGTGTAGCCTCATACAGAGCTAATAATGAAAGCTCACCAGGAACACGTGCCCTCAAAATCCATAGCCACTAGCCACCTATGGTTGCTAGGTTGAGTCTTAGCTTGTTTGTCTCTACCCAGATTTCCAAAGTCTCCACTATCTTGATCACTTGGCCAGCCAGAGTTGAGAGATGTAGTAGGCATTTGCAGTCTGAGTTCCCAGATTTAACTATTAGCTTCATGTAGATGTCAAACAGAAGCAAGGAGAGTATTCAGCGTTAAGACCTGCATAAAGTAGGAGTCTCTCTACCCCCTATCAACACTATTTGGAACGGGCCTCAGCGGAAGCAGGAGAACCACCACTGAAAAAATGTGTTTTCCATTTCCAACCTGCCTAAGCTGATCCAGAAGGATTGATAGTATCCAAAAGGTCTTGAAGCATCAAGGAGGGCCAGGATAATAATAAATAATAATAATAATAATAATAATAATAATAATAATAAATAATAATAATAAAATAATAAATCAAAAAATTAAGGGCAGATGCTAGTAACTTAAAGAACATGCATGAGCAACGGCTTAAAAACAACAAAATCATAGATCGGCTAATCAGAAGATATAGATTGGATACAAGAAACATCAATGAAGCTGTAGAGATTGTAAAACAGTAGATAACAGCAACAGCTAGAAAAATTGAAAGATATGAGGCACGAATCATCCAATATAAACAAAATCAGCAATTTCGATCAGACCAACGGCGTTTTTATCAAAGTCTTAATGTGAATGGTGACACCAAAAGTGAAAAACCAGAAAAACAGGCCACAGTTGAATTCTGGAAAGAATTGTGGGAAAATGCAAAGGACTACAATAAGGAAGCAAAGTGGATACATGACTTTGAGAAAAGCATTGGCAACAAACAAATGCAAGTATTAGAAATAACAACTGAGATGGTCAAAAATCGAGTAAAAAAGGTAAAGAATTGGACATCACCTGGAAAGGACCAATTACATGGTTTCTGGCTCAAATATCTGACCAGTTTACATGCAATATTGGCCAGGCAACTGAATGAAATTTTACAAAGGGCCAAATTGATGAATGGTTGACAACTGGAAAAACATACTTGATTCAGAAAGATGCAACTAAAGGAACAACACCTGAAAACTACAGACCAATAACATGCTTGCCAACAACCTTCAAATTACTCACAGGCATTATTGCAGATAACATGATGGATTATTTGGAAACAAACAACATCTTGCCAGTAGAGCAAAAAGGCAACAAAAGAAGGAGCAGGGGCACAAAAGATCAGCTTCTAATTGATAAAATGATATTAGAAAATTGTAAGAACAGAAAAACGAACTTGAATATGGTCTGGATTGATTACAAAAAGGCATTTGACTCACTGCCACATAGTTGGATCATAAAATGCTTAGAAACAACTGGCATTAGCAAAAATATTACATCCTTTACTGAAAAGGCGATGAAACAATGGAGAACTGAGTTGGCAGTAGGGAATGAGATCTACGGAATGGTTAATATCAAGCGAGGAATTTTCCAGGGTGATTCACTTTCACCTCTTCTCTTCATCATCGCAATGAACCCACTATCAGTAATCTTAAAAAAAGTGAAATTAGGCTACCAAACAGCCAAAGAAGCTGAAAAAAATTCGCATTTACTATATATGGATGATTTGAAACTCTATGGAAAGTCAGAAATAGAAATCCAATCATTGACAAACACAGTCCGAGTATTCAGCACCGATATTTCAATGCAGTTTGGCATGGAAAAATGCGCCACTGTATCCATAAAAAGGGGCAAAATCACTGCATGTGAGGGAATTGAAATGCCCAATGGCCAATTAATTAAATGCAAAGAAAATGAAGCCTACAAATACTTAGGCATTCTGCAGTTGGATAACATCAAACATGGAGAAGTAAAAACTATTGTCAGGCGAGAGTACACCAACAGAGTTAGGAAAATTTTGAAATCTAAATTGAATGGTGGAAATACAATCAAGGCCATAAATACCTGGGCAATACCAGTTATAAGATACCCAGCTGGTATAGTTAACTGGACACAAGCTGATTTGGACCTTTTGGACCGAAAAACCAGGAAACTAATGACAATGCACTACAGTTTACATCCACGTGGTGATACTGATAGACTGTACCTGCCCCGAAAATCAGGTGGCAGAGGATTTTTACAAGTGAAGCAAACAGTTGAAGAAGAAAAACATGCACTGGCTGATTATTTAAAAGAAAGTCAAGAACATCTATTAATCGAAGTAAAGAACAAAAATCTACTGAAGGCCCAACAGACGAAACAAGAATACAGAAAAGATGTGATAAAATCAAGAATGGAGAGTTGGCAGAACAAAGCACTGCATGGCCAATTTCTGGAAAAAATAAAAGATAAAGTGGACAGTGAACAAACTTGGTTATGGTTAACAACAGGTACATTAAAGAAAGAAACAGAGTCACTAATCCTGGCTGCGCAAGAACAAGCTGTCCGCACAAATGCCATTAAGGCCAAAATCAAAAAATCCTCTGATGATGCCAAATGCAGACTTTGCAAAGAAGCTGATGAAACTGTTGATCACATACTCAGCTGCTGTAAAAAAATCGTGCAGACTGATTATAAATTGTGGCACAATTCAGTAGCACAAATGATCCATTGGAATTTGTGCAAAAATTATAATATTAAAACAGCAACAAACTGGTGGGAACATCAGCCTGAAAAAGTCACTGAAAATCAGATGGTCAAGATCTTGTGGGATTTCCGTATACAAACCGACAAAATACTGGCACATAATACACCAGACATCACACTGGTTGAGAAAAATAAGGTCACAATCATAGACATCACAATACCAGGTGATAGCAGGGTCGCCGAGAAGGAACATGAAAAAATCGCAAGATACCAGGACTTAAAAATTGAAATTCAACGACTATGGCACAAACCAGCAGTGATAATTCCAGTGGTAATTGGCACACTGGGTGCTATACCAAAAGCACTGGAATTACATTTAAAACAGTTAAAAATTGACAAAATCACCATCAGTCAAATGCAAAATGCCGCACTGCTTGGATCTGCATGCATATTACGAAAATACGTTACGACGTCCTAGGCCCCTGGGTGGGGCCCGACTAGTAACCAATGCCAAATCTGGCGAAACAACTGGCCACTGTGATACAATTGTATAATAATAATATCAGGAGTACTGAAAAAAGAAACAGAAGGCTTTATTTTGGCAGCTCAAGAACAAGCCTTAGCCACAAACTGCATGAAGGCAAAAATTCAACAAGTTACCACCAACAGCAAATGTCGCCTCTGTAATGAGAAAGATGAGATAGTCGACCATTTGATCAGTGGCTGCTGCAAAATTTCACAAACTGACTACCTACAACGCCATGACTGCGTTGCTAAGATTATTCACTAGAAATTGTGCCAAAAGTTTGGATTTGAGTAGAGCAAAAACCACTGGGACCATCAGGTTGAGAAGGTTTTGGGGAATGAGAAAGGCAAGATCTTGTGGGACTTCAGAATCCAGACTGACAGGCACTTGACCTACAACACACTTGACATAATAATTGAAAAGAAAAAAGTATGGTTCATTGACATTGTAATACCTGGTGATGCACGAATTGAAGATAAACAGCAAGAAAAAAATCACAAAATACTGGGACTTGCAAATTGAGGTTGAGCGACTGTGGAAGAAGAAATCGTGTGCTGTCCCAATTGTAATTGGAGTCCTTGGAGCAATACCTAAAGGGCTACCTCACTATTTGAAAATTCTAAATTTACCTGACTTGAACATTCTGATTCTGCAAAAAACCACCCTACTTGGAACAGCTTATATCCTCCAATGTTACCTTAACAGTTCCTAGGTCCTTGGTTAGGACTCAAGCTGTTAGACTACCAACCAGCCCCAAAGGCTGTGAATCTCACCAAAGATTAACCAAATAACAACAACAACAACAACAACAACAGAAGATTAAGAACAAATACATTTAAAGTCAGAATTGAGAAGACAACAACAGACAGCAAGTGCTGTCTCTGCAAAGAAGCTGAAGAAATAGTAGGCCACCTGCTTAGCTGCTGCAAGAAGATCTCACAGACTACAAGCAACAGCATGACAATGTAGCAAAAATGTTGATTAGAAAGATCTGCAAAAAACATTATTTGCCTGCAAGCAATAATTGGGGGATTGTAAAATAAGGAAAGTTATAGAAAATGAAGAAAGGGGCTTTGGGACTTTACAATTCCAACAGACAGGCACCTGCCTTATGACTTAGCAACTGTCAATAAGAAAGACAAAAAATTCTGGATAGTGGATGTGGCAGTATCTGGAGACAGAAGAGCAGAAGAGAAAGAATGGGAAAAGATAATAAAATGTAAAGTCAAAACATTTGGAGCATCACTTGAACATCATCAACATTGACAAAATAACTTTCAGTTAATTGCAAAACTCAGCTTTACTTGGAACAACTTACATTCTGCAGTGATACAATCAATACCACAAACAACAACATCTGCCTATCCCAGCTCCTAGGGGAAGACTCGATAGGAGGATAAAAAATGCCAAATCCAGTCTACACATCTGTGCAATGAACCATAATAATAGTAATTGAAATTGAAAGATTACAGGAAAAAATGGTCGTGGTGGTCCCAGTGGTTATCTGCACACCGGGTGCTATATCAAAAATCTTAGATGATTTTTAGAAAATCTGTACATTGACAAAATTTGTCTCTGCCAATTACAAGGTTACACTGCTTGTATCCAAATACATACCGATACATTACAACATCCTAGGTTCCTGGAAAAAACTTGATGCATAACTAAAGACCTGTAAGCTATAATTTAATATTGCTGTATTGTGTACTAATAATTTATTTCATTTATATACTGACTAACTCTCAATATCTTAGAATATATTACATTTATCCCAAACCTGCCAGAGATTATCAACATGTGCAACCAAGGTAGTTTCATTACTATATCCAGGCCAGTTATAAAAACATCCCAACTTTCACATATGTATGTTTTCAACAATTATTTTCATTTACTGCTGCTGTTTTCTAAAACAGGAAGGCTATGATATCAGCCAGGCAAGAGTCACAGCATAACTCATTGGCACTATGCAACCAATCATTGTAACGTTGATGCATTTATTTAGTTTACTTCAGTCTGTCACTAAAGAACAAAAGTACCTATTGCCCACATAAATAACTCAAACCATAATTTGTCTTGCTATGCTACACTGCTTCTTTTTTTCATGCATAGAATTGTGTGGCATTACTTTTCAACTTAGAATTCAATCACAACAGATGAGCTGTATTTATTTTCAGATGTGCTTACAGATTGACATCAAGATAATGCTGGCCTTCTGCTTTGCATTACTTTAAACAGGATGTGCATTCAAGATATGTATCAGAATATATTTCTTCCTCAACAATGGACCTATCTTTTGTGAAAAAAAATCCAGAGTGGTTTCTATATAAAACTGAACTGTGCATTAATCCATAGTGTTAAGCTACATTTTTCTCTTTTTCCTGAATTAATTATTGGTGTGAGGGTAACATGATCAATACTACTAACATTTCTAGAAAGGAAATGATAGCTAAACAATCTTGGTTGACTTATGCAGATTTACTGGTTTTGTGAAAGGGGAATTCAGACCAAAAGCAAGAAATAAACTGGAAAGAAGGAGTTGCATTTGACATTGGTTTACCTATGTACAAATATCTGAAATATTTAAATTAGACAAAATGAAATTTGTTTTTACAGAAGAAAAGCTGGAGAGAGAGGGGGGGAGGGAGGGAGGGAGGGAGGGAGAGATAGATGTACTAGTAACAAGCATTTTATTGCTAAAATTACAAATTGTTATTGAGAGGCAGTCATGAAGATGAATATGTGAAGATTGATTAAATGGGTAAAATGAGAAATGCCTATTCCAAAGCTTCTACAAGCTTTGGGAACTATTTGTAATTGTTAATGTGACAGAAGGAGAAAATGTTCAAGAAATGAGGAATAATCTCGATTCCATGGTGCTGAGACAAGTTCCTCTCTTTTGAGCGGGAATAGGAAATAATCATGTTTATTGGGGTTCTATCTACAATTAAAATTAGGAGAAAGAGAGAAAAAAGGAGAATGGAATTAAGCATAAAGCTTCAGTACTTTTGTTATGATTTCTGTTACTTGTTGCTTTAAAGCCCCAAGGAACACTTTGTGAATTTGTGATGCCAAATAAAAGGTCATCTGTTTTCATGTCATATTTCCACCATTGGAAAACTGAAATCCCATAAGAAAACCAAATGTCATATTATGTGAGTTTTATATATATTGAAATGCAGCATTCTATGAAGAACTCAACTCATGGGATAGGCTAACCTTTTTATGTTCATAATTCAAGAATTTTGTAAATTGTTTCCCAAAATTTGTCCAGAAGTCATGCAAGACCTTGCTATCATAAGCTTTCCATGTGTAAGTATTGTGAACAGGAAGACACACTTTTCTTTCCTAGAAATTCATATATGCTTTGGTGGCAAATTTTAATCAATCCATGACACTTTATACAAAATATTCAGAAACATTATATATGAAACTGGATTTAAATGCTCAACATTTGAAGCTAGATCCTATTGATTCTTGCAGAGGACAGTGAGATATCCACTCAGCAATTATAAATTGCACTCTAAAACACACAATAGAGACAAAACCCAAAACGACAAATTGGATCAGGATTGGACATGCCCAAGATGGTGTCCTGTCACATTTGAGAAGAGCTTTGGGGAGATGATTGTCCTTCTCGGGGTTTGCAGGGGGTACCCTATCCCATCGATGGTTCCAGGTCCAGCTATGAGAACTTTCTGGGACCTTGGGGGGACCTTGAGCTGCGATTTCCTGCCTTGTAGCTGGAATGTCGTGAGTGAAAGGAGAATGAAGACCGGCGGCGGCGGCTGGTGTGGGTGTGGTCAGCGGCAGCAGCGAGATGCCCGGCCTGGGGTCTCTGCAGCTGGTGTGGGTGTTGTTGGCAGCGGCAGCGGGTTGCCCGGCCTGGGGTCTCTGCAGCTGGTGTGGGTGTGGTTAGCAGCAGCGGCGGCGGGACACCCAGCCTGGGGTCTCTGCAGCTGCCGCTTCCCACACCGTGGTGTTATCACGATTGCTCCCCCACTCCACCTTGCTTATGGACGTGATAAATTGGATCACTGGGGAGTGACTGAGGCAGCTGGCATGGTTATTGATGCCAGTGGAAGATGGCTTCGGTAGTTGGCATGGGCGTGGTTGGAATGTGGGGGGGGTCCTTCATTGTGGCCCCCTCCGGTATTACCGCCATTGCCTGGGCCACCATAGTGTGTCATTTGGCCATTTGGCCCCTCCTCTTGTGACACTATGGACTGGGTCAACGGAGTGAGGCCCTGGCAACGGATATTAGTGCAGCTGGCGTGGACGGAGCTTAGCTGTTGGAGTCATTGAAGTTGGAGCAGCCGCCGCTGCCGCCATTGTCCTCACCACCGCCATCACTGGCTGCTTCACCACCTCACAATTTATCATCTGCTGCGATTTTGACATCTGGCCGTTACTCTTACATATTGTCCTTAAAAACGACCATTGCTATGATGGACATAAGCTTCCCGCTACCCCCTTGAACACTGTTGGCTGCCCCCCCATGGATATTTCATCTCCTCGTTCCCTCTCCCTGTGATGTCACCCCGTTTGGTTGATGCCACACTCTCCTCTATGTTATACTGCGACAGAACTTTACTCCCTTTGGGAACTCCCCCTTTCCTGGGGATGGCTTTCTTGCTTATCAAAATACTTCTTTAATGACGGATCTTGGGATCCTGAGAGGTGGCATGTGAAGAAGAGACTTATTAAGGGTTTCTTACAGGGTTTTTTAAATCAAATTTTAAGGTGGGGGCGGGGGGTTGATTTGGATGGCTCAGACAGGCTTGGGGGGGAGTCTGCCAGGGTACAGGCCAAAGCTAACTAATGGGTGTGGGTGGGGAGTGCTGGGAAGGGTTGGGATTCCAGGGGAGACATTAAGCCATTCCATTGGGGGGGGGGGTTCACCATCTCTACTGTTTGTGGGAGAGGCAGATATGGTGGGGGCCAAGGGCCAAATTATGTTTGGGGAACGCAGGTTCGCTGTTTAAGAGCGATCGTGCATTCCGACCCTCATCGCCCTTCTCGCACCCCCGGGTGTTCGGGATTACAGGACCCTGGTCTCCAGCTGGTATTGCTTAATGCCAGGTCCGTGGTACATAAGGCTCCCCTCATTTACGACCTCATACAAGAGGTAGAGCGGACCTAGTGTGCATTACAGAGACCTGGTTGGGCCATGAGGGGGATGTTCCCCTTAGTGAATTATGCCCACCAGGCTTCCTGGCGTTTCACCAGCCGAGAGCCCAGGGCAGGGGTGGGTGGTGGTAGTGGTTATTAGGGAAAGTTTCAGACCTCAGGAGGTCACTGTGCCTCAGATACGCGGGTGTGAGTCCCTTTTTGTGAAATGGGGCCTTGGAGTTCAGGTGGGCCTTTTGTTATATACCTATCTCCCTGCTACGTTTCATCGGCCCTGCCAGAGCTGCTGGATGTGTTAGCTGGATTGGCGGTTGATTTCCCCAGGCTTATGATCCTGGGGGATTTCAATCTGCCTTCCATTGGTGAGACATCCAAGTCAGCTTGGGAGTTCATGGCTTCCATGACGGCTATGGACCTAACTCAGTTAATTCAAGACCCCACCCATAATAGGGGACACATGCTCGACCTGATTTTTGTCTCTGGGCAGTGGATGAATGATCTAGATTTAGGGGATATTTCTATCCAACCCTTGTCATGGTCTGATCATTTCCTCATCAGGCTTGACTTTCATACTGCTACCCCTTGCCGCAGGGAGGCGGAATCGACTAGATATTTCCGCTCCAGGTGCCTGATGGACCCTGAAAGGTTCCTGATGGAGCTTGGGACTTTTCCTGAATCCCTTGCTCACAACTCAACCGAAGCCCTAGTATAAGCCTGGGATAGGGCAGCCACTGGGGCCTTGGATCGCATTGTGCCTTTGTGGCCTCTGACCTGGTGTTGATCCCGGGTAGTTCCCTGGTTTACCAAGGAGCTCAAGGAGATGAAACGCCAGAAAAGACACCTAGAGAGTGGTTGGAAGGCCAGCCGGTCTGAATCTGATCGAACACTAGTAAGAATTCATATTAAATCCTACGGCAAAATGGCAACATTTTTCCGCTCTTATTGCGTCTGCAGATAACTGTCCAGCCGCCCTGTTTATGGTGATCCACTCCTTACTTAAGCAAGGAACTGGGAAAGACCCCTTGCAGGGTAGGGCTGAAGAATTTGTTCAGTATCTGCAGGATAAAATCACTCAGATCTGGACAGGCTTGGACTCTGGGTAGATTCGGGTGAATCTTGTGGAGATTATCTGGGATGAGTTTGACCCTGTGACCCCAGAGGGCATGGACAGAATTATGGGGAGACTCAGTGTTGCCACTTGTGTGCTGGACCTGTGTCCCTCTTGGTTAGTTTCGGCTTCCCGGGAGGTGACATGAGGCTGGCTCCAGGCAATTACCAATGCTTCATTGAGAGAGGGGTTCTTTCCCACCACCTTGAAGGAGGCAGTGGTGAGGCCCCTCCTTAAGAAGCCTTCCCTGGACCCAGCTTCTTTAGCCAACTATCGTCCGGTCTCCAACCTTCGCTTTGTAGCGAAGGTTGTCGAGAGTGTGGTAGCACGTCAGCTTCTCCAGTACCTGGATGAAGCTGTCTACCTGGATCCATTTCAGTCAGGTTTCAGGCCCAGGTACAGCACATAGATGGCATTGGTCGTGTTGGTTGATGATCTCTGGTGGGCCCAGGACAGGGGCTGCTCCTCTGTCCTGGTCCTATTAGACCTCTCGGCGGCTTTTGATACCATTGACCATGGTATCCTACTGCAACGACTTGGGGGATTGGGAGTGGGGGACACCATTTTTTACGGTGGTTCTTCTCCTACCTGTCGGATTGGTCACAGTTCGTGTTGACTGGAGGGCAGGGATTGACCCCGAGGCGCGTCACTTGTAGGGTGCCACAGGGGTCAGTTCTCTCACCCCTCCTGTTCAACATATATATGAAACCGCTGCGCAAGATTATCCGTGGTTTTGGGGTATGGTATCATCAATATGCTGATGATACCCATCTCTACCCCAAACCACCCAAACAATGCCCTGGACGTGATGTCCCGATGCCTGGAGGCTGTGCGGATCTGGATGGGGGAGGAACAGGCTCAATCCTTCCAAGACTGAGTGGCTGTGGTTTCTGTCATCCCGATTTGTGCATCTTGTTCCATCTTTGATGGGGGAGAAATTTTAGCCCCCTCAGAGAGGGCCCGCAATCTGGGAGTCCTCCTGGGTATGCAGCTTAGTTTAGAACAGTGGTTCTCAAACTTGGCAACTTAGAATTCTGGGAGTTGAAGTCCACAAGTCTTAAAGCTGCCAAGTTTGGGAACCACTGATTTAGAAGAACACCTGATGGCCGTGACCAGGTTTTTTTTTACCAGGTTCGCCTGGTATGTCAGTTGCGCCCCTTCCTGGATCAGGATGCTCTGTACACAGTCATTCATGCCCTCATCCTTTCTCACCTGGACTACTGCAACGCTCTCTATATGGGGCTGCCCTTGAAGAGCACCCAGAGACTTCAGCTGGTCCAAAATGCTGCCGCGCGGGTTATCATGGGGATACCTAGGTGTTCCCATGTCACACCCCTTTTAGGCCGCCTGCACTGGTTGCCAGTTGTTTTCCGGGTGCGATTCAAGGTACTATTTATGACCTTTAAAGCTCCATGGCTTAGGCCCAGGGTACCTGCGACACCACCTACTGCCACCAGTAGCCTCCCACCATCCAGTGCGATTCCACAGAGTTGGCCTTCTCAGGGTGCCGTCGGCCAGATAGTGTCGACTAGTGACCCCAGGGGGAGAGCCTTCTCTGTGGGAGCGCCTTCCCTCTGGAATGAGCTGCCCCTGCAGCTTCGCATAATCCCTGACCTTCGGTCCTTCCGACGTGCCCTAAAAAGTTGGCTTTTCCAGCAAGCCAGCCTGGCCTGAACAAAATAAAATAAATGATTGATTTAATTGTTAATTTTAATCTAATTTTTAAAATGTTATTGTTAATATTAATTGGGTTTGTTTTTGGATATTCTATCTAATTTCCTTTTTAACTTTTGTAATATGTTTTTTTTTTACTGTTGTACGCTGCCCTGAGTACTTTGGGAGAAGGGCGGCATATAAATCCAATAAACAAACAAACAAACAACCTGGCCTTCTTACATTTAATTTTCGAAAACTTGGATTTCAATATTATTTTCAAACTCACAAATAGCTGGACTCTTTAATGAGAGAAAAAGCATTCTGCCTTTTCCAATGCTATCTAGTAGAACTTGGGGGCAAAAAGTTTCACAAAGGGACACGAAGGTCCATTTGTGTTCCTTCAAACACAAGCTATTTGCTTTGGCCTTAACCAAGAACAGAAAATAAAAAGAAATGTCTACATAATGTCTAGAATTCCTCAAACTCATATTAAGACTTTCCTGAATTAATGTCTGCACTAAAAGGCTGAGAATAGAGCTATAGAGATGACAGCTTAAAATAAGCTGCATCAGGAGTACAAGAGCTAGGAACCATTAACATCACAGCTAAGAAGCATGCATGTCTCCACAGCTGTACTCAAATATCAAAGTTGTTATTTTTTATGGGGATGAAATACATTTTTGAAGGGTAGTAATATTTTCTCCTAATCTTTTTTTTATACAGCCTTTTGGGGCACTTGTTTGTGTTTTTTCTTGAACACCACTACTGTATTTTCTTCTCATTGTTGTATTCTCCATTCTGGGTTACATGTCTATCCAAGTCCAAGGAGTGAACGAAACAATTTCATACAGATAACCATCTAATATCCTTGGTCATTTCTTGAAAATATTTTTTTTCAGCCAGAGTCTAACAATGATAAATTTTCAATGATGCTAGTAGTATAATTTATCATAGTAGGCTATGAAAAGTAAGGAAACTGATATAAGGACACATAAGAAAGTGGGGGGACCCATCCCACATCTGAATGAGAATTGGGATTGCCTAAATTCCTTCAGGCCACTCCTTTTCCTGTCTGAGGTTAGGATAACAAGTAGAGCAGGTCTGGTTGCCCCAATCAGCATACTGTATCAGCATTTGTAGAAGATAAACTTATTATTATTTAAAGAAAGAAATATCTGGAAAAGATATCAATCATTCTAAGTGATGCCTATTGAAGAAATATATTTGGGGAAAATGCTTTTTTCTATATTTGAATTCGCCTGATGATTTCTCCTCCATAAGTCTTCATTCACTGTTGCAATTAATTTGTTTTAAGTATCTTGCAAATGTAGTGAATATTCCTCAATAAGTCTGACAGTTCAACAAAAGTTAAGCAGGCATATCGGATAATTCTAGGTCTTTTGAAGTGGTTTATAAATTAAATGTGCCTGGCATGTTTATTTGTCTGATTTCAAGGCATAGCAGAGCATGGCATGACAAGTAGACATACTCACAACAGGTATTACTATGACATCTGAAATCACACACCATTTCCTCTTTGACTTAGTTATAGCAGAATGAATCACAACATCCTACTCTTAAGCTTTAATCTTGTATAACATGAACATTGCATAATGAGGCTATTAGAAATGATAAATAAAGTACTTTTACTCAACTCTCTTTCATGGAAATACTTTATCTGGAAGTACATCCCATTGAGTTCAATAGTTTAAAATATCTAAAAATAATAGACAAGACATTTTGGTTTGAATTCAGTTTGTATAACAGCCTTCTTTGACTCAAATACATTTGATGTAGCACAGACCATGAATTATTTTTATACTATTCTTCCTTTTATTTTCAGAATAATCACATTATTGAATGGCCCCACTAACATGCTATTTCTCCTAGCATCCCAGTCTCCGAAGGTGAACTAGAGTAGACAAAATGTTCAAAGCAAACTTCAAATCAGCATTAAGGTACAACGATAGGGCTCTCAATAACTTTCCCATTATGTACAGTAATTGGCGAAATATGGTAAACTATTCTCCATATCTGGAAAATATACATGTCAATCTCTTCACATTTTTATCTCAGCCTCTGCCATTTACCAAATATGTAAAAGTGAAAGTAATACAATTTAACCAACACAGTGTCCCTATTGCAAGACATACTTAACTGGATCAATGGGATTGGTATTAGTATGCCAATATTAAAAAGGAGTTAGCTGATCCATGAGGTTAAGTACTTAGCCCCTCAAAGACCTAGCTTTCTATAGAGTTAAATGAACTACACTCAACCTTATATTATAAGAACATTTAAAATCTAAATTAAAAAAAAAAGTCTCGCTGAATTCATATCAAGGACTTGTTATACAGAAACAATTAATTACTAAAAATGGATGGCATTGCTCAATTATACCTATTGCTGCTCAGTAAAACAATGGGGAAAGGGCTAGGGATATTATTACGGCTCACTGCACAGTCAACTAGATATTCAGATTGGGTTTAGCATTTTAGTCCACCTTTTGAGTTCTTCCCGAGGAACTGAGTTAGACAGAAGTGGCTGTTTGATGGTGTTACAGATCAGTAATGGTATCCTCTTTTCTTCACTACCAGTTCGGTGGTGGGAGCGCACGTGTGTCTGCAAGCGCAGAAGGTTCATGATGACATCTGGGTGGGTGGGCAGAGTCTCGTGCTGCCACCACTACCGGTTCACCTGAACCGGTGCAAACTGGCAGAATACCACCTCTGTTATAGATATTGTTGCAGAATGTAAGCTCTTTCAAGTAAAGCTGCATTTTGCAATTGACTGATGGTAAATTTGTAAAATGCTGGGGTGTTCAAGTAATGCTCCAGTTGTTTTGGGATTGCACCCAAGGTTTCTACTACTTTTGGTACTACCTTTGCCTTCTTTTGCCACAATTATTCTATTTCTATTTTCAGGTCTTTTATTTCATCTTTCTAGGTCTTTTTCTTTTATTCTTCTCTCTTTAGGTACTGACTATCCACTATCCAGGCATTTTTGTATTTTTTATCAACAATTGTTAAATTTGGTGTGTGTGTGTGTGTGTGTGTGTGATGTAGCAGGTGTCTGTCAATTTGAATTCTAAAGTCCCAAAGCATTTAGCTTCCTCATTTTCTATATGATCTCTATTTTATGGTCTCACCAGTTCTTGCTTGCAGGCAAATGGTATTTCTTGCAGATCTTCCAATGCACCACTGTTGCTACTTTGTCATGCCATTGTTTGCAGTTAGTCAGTGTAACCTTCTTGCAGCAGCTAACCAGGTGATCTACTTGTTCTTCATCTTTTTCGCAGAGTCAGCATTTGCTGTCAGTTGCTGTCTTCTCAATTGTCACTTTGTGTGCCTTTGTTCTTAAGGCTTGGTCTTCTGCAGCCAGAATTAGCCCCTCTGTTTCTTTCTTTCCTGCTCTTAACCATTGCCCCGTAATATTCTTTCTTTTTTTCTTTCTTTTTTTTCTTTCTTTTTTTCTTTCTTTCTTTCTTTCTTTCTTTCTTTCTTTCTTCTTTCTTTCTTTCTTTCTCCCCCACTCTCTCTCTCATGCACTGGACATGTAATGCTTTGTCTTCCCATGTTTCTTTTCTGTTCTTCGTTTGGTTGTTTTTGTAGGCCAGTTTGGTCTTTAGTACTTGGTAGATCTTCCTGGTAAACTGCTTCAGTTCATCTTCTTCACTGTCCTTTAGACATTCTTCCAATACCCCTTTTCCTTTTTCAATCATCTTATGTACTTGCCCACCTATTTCCCTTTATAAGTAGTCTGTCGTATTGCTGTGTGGATGAAGGGCTTGATTCATTGATTATATTTTTGGTCTTCCTATCCAGACTTTTAGTTCTGATTGAGTCCAGTCCACTATTGCAGCTGTGTATCTGAAATTGCTGAGGTATTAAATACCTTTATGTTATTACCTCCATTAAGTTTGGACTTTAAGATCTTCTTCAGATCTTTTCTTGATGTATTGATTTCTAACCTTTTTCTTGACATCTTGCTTGATGTTGTCAGCTTGAAAGATGTCCAGGTATTTGTAGTGATCATCTTCACCCTGACTCTTGGTATTTTCACTAGGTGACCAGGAATGGGTGACTGTCTGTGGGGCTTCCTGTTTCAGGAAGGGACAACTGGTGCACAACAAGAGTTTGTGCAAAGGTTCTCCTTGTCACCTGTTCTTTGAGTAGTAGCTGTGAGTCAAGAAGGATTCCCACATTGCACACCACATTAGAATGGGGAAAGGGTATCCCATTCAATATCAATGATGTAAACAACCACAAACCTGGAAGGTCACTGTCCTGTCCAATCCAGACCTGAATGGAGATAATGAAGCATTGCTAGCATTTTTGCGCAAGGATTTCTGAAGTTACACAATTCCTGGGGCAACTGAGCTGTGATTATATTTTCCAAATAGCAACTATCAACTGTCAGAACTGCTACCAAGAAGACCAGTCATGGTTACTGTGTTGTGGTGATTTGATTTCATTAAAGAGAGAAAAATGCCTTATATCACTTGAAATAAAGGTAATTAAAAAACAGAAATGAAAGATACTGGCATATTCTGAACATTAACCACTATAACTATTATTTAGCTATGATCTATGTCTTTGAATCAAAAAGAAAGAAAAAGAAAAAAGAAAAAAAGAAAGAGCATGTGAATAATTTGTTTATGTGTGGTTATATGCATATACCCCATACACATGTGTCCACACACAGAAACGAACCCTCAGATAGAGAGAGACAGATACTACACACCCCCATCCCATACAGCAAAATGAAGAGATAGCTGATGATTAAAGCTTAAGCAGACAAGCAAAATGCAGGGCTGCCAATGTTTTTATTGGTTTTTAAGTACAGCATGACATAAAAACAGAGCAGTGGAAGCTTTCCCCACAAGGAGATAAACAACTGAAGAAAACTTCCTGTGCTTAATCTCCATGGGTCAAACTCCTGTTAATAGTATTTTTAAAAAGCCATAAAAAAAGTTGGCAGGCATAGCATGGACTCCAGGTTAGCACCTTGTACTCCTATAAACAATTTCAGTTTGGCATGGATAATGCTTTTAAAAGTCCCAAACTCAAATCTTGGTTGAAATACTTGTAATTTTAGGAAGGATTTGGGTTGACTCTCCTGCTTTATCTTATTTATTGATCAAGGTAATAAATAATGTATAGTTTTCTAGACAGTCCAGCTCTACATGATTTCATGTTCTGATACATTTTGGACTTAGTCCTGTAGGTCGTTTCCCAGACATCCCCTATTCTGCTGAAGTCACCACATTGGATGTTTGCCCACCCTGCTGGGCCAAGCCCCATCTGAATATATATAAATGTTGAGCCTTTGACTGATGAGGAAGTTGGCCACCTTGAAAGGACTGATGTAACTTTGCAGCCTTGTATCCTCAATGGAAAAACATCTTCACATAATTGGAAAAAGGTGAGTCCAGGCTAAATGTAAAGACTTTTTTCCCAAATTACTTTCAGCTTTATCATTATTGAGGTTCCACTGTGAAGTTATTCTTTCCACCCTCACAAACAAATCGCTCTGAGTGAAAACCAGTCTCCTAGCCAAGAGGCTTTTCACTGTCCCTACCTTACCACGTTCATGTCAAACAGATAGGAAAGAAATGGAGGTAGTGACAGATTTTATTTTCCTGGGCTCCAAGATCACCGCAGATGGGGACTGCAGCCAAGAAATTAAAAGATGCTTGTTCCTGGGGAGGAAAGCTATAGCAAAACTAGATGGTATACTAAAAAGCAGAGGCATCATCCTGCCAACAAAAGTGCATATAGTCAAGGCTATGGTTTTCCCAGTGGCAGAGGATGGTAGAGGACAGGAAAGCCTGGAGGAACGTTGTCCATGGGGTCGCAATGGGTGGGACACGACTTTGCAACTAACAACAACAACAACCTTACCCAGGCAAATATGTCTCCAACCAGGAACTAGATAAACAAAAATCAGGTTTCAAAGCTTAAAACCAGATAAGTCCCTCCTTTCCTATTTTCCACTCCGGAGAAAAAGAGGAAATGTTTGGGATGGGAGGTGCAAATATGGATAGAAGAGCACCTGCTGGCTTGTGCTTTGATCATGCCATTTGGTTGAAAGGCTCAAAGAGACAGAAGAGAGGAGGTGGTAGTGGCAGTTTTGGGAGTTAGAGAAGGAGGGGAAATTCAGAGGAACAAAGAATCCTTCTGAGCACAGAGCTCATGTATGTATCTTGTTCACTTTGTATCACATTCCCGGCCACAGCGTGGAAGACAAATGGGAGGCCAGATGATGTCTGATAGAGATCAACATTACTCTAATGGGTTCTGTGCTTGTACTATGTGATAGTAGCAGATGATCACTCAATATGGGGAGAAAACTGATGCCTATTTGCTGCCTTTGCATAATGTCCTATGGGAAGTATCATAGTTACGAAATGTTACCCACATCTGACCAAAATCAAGATGCCCTTTGATTTTTATATCCTAGGACTGGCCTCTTAAAACCTGATTACTTGTAGAAAAATCCAGAGCTCCTTTTCTAAACTGATCCCTGTAATCTGTATATAGCACAGCTTTTCAATTGTTAACGGAGCCAGAATTGATATTAACTGTTTTTTCCAGGAATGTCGTGGCTCAAACGAATATATAATACTCCATGTCTACAGAGGCTTAGATCTTGAGTGAAAAATCCCACATATTCTACAGTGGCAAAGAAAAAGAGAAGAAAAGAAAAACAAGAAAAAGGAAAAAAAAAACAAGCAAAAATTGGATGAAGTTGGGATCTTTCAAATCCAGGCATGAATTTTTTCTTCCAATTAATTGTGTCCAATTCTCAGAGACTGCCCGGAGAAGTCACTGTAATTTTCTTGGCAAAGTTTCGAAGACAAGGACCATTGGTTGATTGTTCCCATAGACAAGGGAACAATCAACCAATAGAACAGCTTGCTTTCAGAAGTTGTGGGTGCTTCATCATTGGAGGCTTTTAAGAAGAGACCGGACAGCCATTTGTCAGAAACATGTTAGGGTTTCTTGCTTGAGCAAGAAGTTGGACTAGATGATCTAAGGTCCTTTCCAACTCTGTTACTCTGTATTCTGTAAGTGGTTTGCCACTGCCTCCTTCCTGTTCTCCTTTGATTGAGCTTTATTGAATTGTAAAAGGTAAATGTAAATGTTTCTCTCGCACATATGTGTTAGTCGTTCCTGACTCTAGGGGCAGTGCTCGTCTCCGTTTCAAAGCTGAAGAGCCAGCACTGTCCAAAGATGTCTATGTGGTCATGTGGCCGGCATGACTAAATGCCAAAGGCGAACAGAATGTTGTTACCTTCCCACCAAAGGTGGTCCCTATTTTTCTACTTACATTTTTTACATGCTTTTGAACTGCTAGGTTGACAGAAGCTGGGACAAGTAATGGGAGCTCACTCCATTACACGGCACTAGAGATTCGAACCACTAAACTGCTGACCTTCTGATCGACAAGCTGAAAATCTTAGCCACCGAGCCACTGCATCCCTTTTTCATTTTCATTTTTGAGCCGAGCTTATAAAAGAAGATGACCAGCAGCATGAAGGAACACTGAGTTGTAGTGATAATGGGTCCATTACTGGAAGCTCTGAAGGACCAGGTTAGAGACAGAATATCATAAGGACAATCTATCTATGTGGATGGCCCATAATCAGTCAGTCAGTCAGTCAGTGAATCAAGCTTCTAATTTGGACAAGAAAGAGCAACTTCTGGTGATCCTGTTTTTTCTCGTATAATGTTATATACCCCTATTAGTTCTTACACACCCTTTTAATGACCATTTTTAATGTTTATGTTTGTATCTTTCCATTTCTATAGGATTGCATTGCACTCATGTCAAAAGCACCAAGGCTCTTCTGGGTTGAAATGATTAGCCAGTGACATCACCATTGCCCAGTTGGGGGCTCCTTTCATGTCCAGTTACATATAACAGCATTATGAATTGGTCATTTATTTTCAATTACTTTCTTAATGATGCCAACAAGAATTCCTGTTTTTACAGCAGTTCCCCTTTGGGGAGGAAAATTCTGTTGAGCTATCCAAAAAAGGCTAAACCATGGCAGTTCAGACCTCTTAATTTGTAATTAAGATTATTCCCCCCTCCCAATGAATGTGCATTGCTTATTTTTGGCTATACAGAGTTGTGGTTTTATGTTGATGCCTCTATTTATCAGTTTGCAGAAATCCTTTTGAAGTTATTTGTTGTTTTATTTCCGATCATCATAACATCCATCTACTTACTTGTTTTCTACCCTACCTTCTTACAATCAAAATAACATGGTATTTCTGAGACTGACCATACATTCAGAAAACTATATCTAATATAGAAAGTACTGCTAGAGCTTCCATGATGTCAACTATTTCTTGGAGGCAGTATATTACAAGCACCAAATATCCAGCTGCTTTAATATAGGCCTCTGTTTTAGGAGAAGCACATAGGCACATGAATTGCACCTTCCTTTTACTTTTTGATTGGACAGTCTGATTTCCCACTTTGCTCCTTGATTTCCATTCCATAGTTGACACATGGAATTACATGAGAGAGATAGAAAGGAAAGACTAACTGATTGTCAGGTGAGATAGCTTGCAATACTAATAGCAATAGCACTTAGACTTATATACTGCTTCACAGTGCTTTACAGCCCTCTCTAAGCGGTTTACAGAGTCAGCATATTTTCCCAACAATCTGAGTCCTCATTTTACCCACCTCAGAAGGATGGAAGGCTGAGTCAACTTGAGCCTGGTGAGATTCAAACTGTTAAACTGCAGGCAGCCGGCAGGCAGCAGAATAGGCTGCAGTACTGATTCCCACCACTGCACAGACATGACTCATATAAGCATCATATAGGCATTATTTCTGTTTCAGAATTGCAGGCTGCTACATAAGTGATAAGCCTATACGACGATCTTATCTTTGGTGATGTTTTGAGGGTAGAGTTGCTTAATAATGTGCAGTATTTAATAACAGGACTGCTAAATATGCTGAAATCTATTTGGACCTGATGAACCAGGAGAAGCTCATCTCTTCAGAGGGCCTTTAAACATGCATATGTAGTTAATCTATAATATGCAATCTTTTGCTAACCCTCGGTCCTGCCCTGAAATAAAGATATGTCTCAGTCATTAATGTGGCTCTCCACTGTAATTTGAGGTAATTCTGGCTGTTTCACTGCTGGAGTCTGACTAGCAAGGTGTTTTTTTTGGGGGGGGGGGGCGGAGAACAGAGTCCTATGATTTATGGGAATGAGATTTTGCAGCAAAACTCATATCTCCTGACTTAATAAAAACCACTTAAAGTTTGCTATTATTTATATTTAGTTTATTTTTCATAGATTTTACTGTTTGAGTTAGATTGTTTGAATTAGATTACTCTAGGGATTTCATCTCACCTCTTTTTTTTAAACAGTTAATAAGCATTCATAACTTGAGACATTCCAAAAGCAAATTTTGAAAACTCATTTATTTACTCAATGGAATTATATTTTTAGGACTTCATTCTTCTTGTGCACTACCTTTCAGAAAGAAGCACAATTCCACAATTCCAGCTGCCAGAATATCCTTTATTTCTTTACCCAACCTTCAAAGATGTTGTTGTTCTCTTTTCTTCTCCAACTTTCAAGAAAATTAGTCTAACAAAAATTATATATAAGTAATTATGTCGCATGATACAATGTTTCCAACAAGAAATGATTGTTGGGGATGTTTATTTCCTCCCAGCTGATTATTGAAATTCCCTTTTCCCAGAATGGCTCTGTGTAGCTTTGTGGTATCACTGGCAAGTGGAGTCTTTTTGGCTGTACAAGTCCTGGTACAGATAGCATATTTCAGTGTTTACAAATGGTTTCATAGACATAGTTTTAAAGATGAAGGAGTTGATTCTTCTTTCCCCCTTACACTTTTATACCAGTATATTTCCATTGCCTTAAGCAGAAGACCTGGGCAATTTGCACAGCCTTAGAAGGAAAGGACAATGCTGGAAAAAGATTGGAAAACTACTGGGACAATGAAAACTCTGGGATCTTGTCAGTGAAGCACAAATAATTGGATTGAGATCCTGACCCTTGACCTGTACTGTGAAGTCTGCAGTTTGTCAAACTAAATCTCACTTCTGGATACTCATGTCACTTTTAAATGCTTTGATGCATATGATGGCACATTCCTCTTCAGCAATCTTGGAAATGTTGCTTATTTTACAATTACCTCTTATGAAGATTTATCATTTGCAGATTCTGATTGTTGTGTAGATCAAGCAAAATAAAGGTACTAGAATATGTTTCCACACCAAGTGTGTGTGTGTTGAACTAATTAGATCCCTGGATGATATGTTGAACTCCAAGAGGAACCCATTTCACCATTCATAATTTTTCAGATATGAGTCCTTCACACATTAACTGACTGTTTTATGTTATAAAACTGTATTTATGCTCTTCTGGGAGTAATAGTTTTTGAATTTTTATGCTGATTGTATCAGGTGTGAGTTCTGGCAGGCACTACTGCTGGTTCGCTCATGAGCGCCCTTTCCATGTGCACGCGCTTGATGCACACTCTGCGCGCATATGCAATGCAATAAAAATTGTACTGCGCATACACAGAAGCAAAAAACAAATGAGAGAGAACTGATTCGGGGGCATGGCAGGCCTGGGTCGTTGCCCGTTCCAGAAACCCAGGCTGCCAAACTATTACTGGTTCAGCCGAACCAGTCCGAACCAGTAGGAACCCACCAATGGATTGTATACTGCTGTATATGCAGGAGCTTATTATTTCATACTGTAGCTGAATATCTACTTTCTGTCTAATAATTCATTCTGAAAGAATATTTCAACTTGTTATTGCAATATATTAATATATCATATAAAGAAGTACAAATGCATATATCCTAAAGAAAAAGCATAGTTAGTGATGATTTATTATTTAAGTATTTATCACATTTGTATAGCTACTGATCTCATAAGAGACTGACTCTGACTGGCATGTAACAAAAAAGAAAAGCAATAAATAGATGTAAAAACAATCACTATTAAAAACTATAAGAGCTACTAAAAAGCATTTAAAAAAGGGACCGTGATGTAAGAGAGCCATGGCAAAATCTCCTGGGTCCCCTGGGACTCCCAGACCTGATAACACATCCAGGTCTTGAGGGACCTGCAGAATATTAAGAACTATGGAACTAATCTCACTTATAAGGAGAGAAGATTCCACAAGGCAGATAGCAGAGAAAGCCCGTTCCTGGGACTCACCTTTTGTAGTCTGAGCGAAGGAGGACGCGACAGCCAGGGTTCCGAACAGCAACGTCTTTATTAACAACCATAAGAACTAGATGACAGCGATTCGAAGGAACAAACCGCGCGCCAAGGTATATATACAAACAAGTTAACCAATCGGTGGCCGAGGACTGGGCAGCAACCGCTGACGTCAGTCCCTCGGCCAATCAGTACCGTATATACTCGAGTATAGGCCGACCTGAATATAAGCCGAGGCACCTAATTTACCACAAAAAACTGGAAAAGTTATTGACTCGAGTATAAGCCTAGGGTGGGAAATGCAGCAGCTACCGGTAAATTTCAAAAATAAAAATAGATACCAATAATATTTTTGAATATTTATTTCAAAGAAAAACAGTAAACTAGCGGTGTATTCAATGAAATACTTCACTCACCTCATGATGCTGATGTCCCGCTGTGATGATGATGTCCCGTGCAGCCGCGGGAGCGATGTCCCGCCTCCTATGACACACGGCACAGTGATTCCTATCATTGGATCACTGTACCAGAGGAGGTGGGACATAGCTATGTGGCTGCTTGCCATAACAAGGAGGAGGTGGGACATCGTTGCAGAGCGGCAGGAGGGGGAGGAAGGGGAATCATAAGACAGCCCTGCATTACATTAGAACGTGAGGAGGGGGGATGGTGCGGTGCGCGCTGCGCGGCAAACTGACACAGAGGGAGGGGAAACTCACAGGGGCGCCGGGCCATTCACGAGCCTCACCCAGCGGCATGGCCCCGCCCCTTTTTCTCCTCCATTTCGGGCAAATTTTTCACTGACTCGAGTATAAGCCGAGTCGGCTTTTTTCAGCCCAAAAAGTGGGCTGAAAAACTAGGCTTATACTTGAGTATATACAGTAAGTAACTTGGGCCGGCAACAGCCTCTCGCGTCCTGATTGGCTGGGACGCGCCGAGAGGCTGTTGCTGGCTAGAGAGTAATGTATATATAATTCAACTACTGAATATGCAACACCCCTTCCCCCCAGTTTGCGCATGTCCGCGGTTGGAGCATGCGTAGTCTTGAAGATACGCTGGGCGGTGCCGGACCTGCCCAGATCTTCTCAGTCCAAGAGCAGTCGTCGGCGGAGGAGGACCTTCTCATTGTAGCTCCTCCCCGAAGGGAGTGCAGCTCCGAGGGACGCCATCTTGGCACGGCCCAGAAGGCGGGCTCAACAGCGGAGGTAGGCCGGGCCATCAGTTGTCTGAGCAGGTGAAGCCAACTGTAACCGCTCGATGTCGGCCGTGGACTGTTCCGAGAGCTTGGCTGCTCTGGCAGTCTCCACGGCCTGGAGCAAGGTGATATCTTGATGGCGGAACATGCGGCTCCGCAGGTTGACATCGCGGACCGCGCAGACGAACTGCTCCACCAGATTTTCCTCCAAATTGGAGAAGTCACATTGAGCGGCAGTCGTTCACAGCGATTCCAGGAACTGGCTAATTGATTCATGTGGCTTTTGGACCCGGCGACGGAATGCGAATCGGCGCGCGATTTTTGATGGGGTGGGGGCGTAATGGTTTTTTAGCCTTGACATCAGGTTGTCCCACCCCAGCTTGTAGGCTGGCCTCGGGGCGGCCAGGGCTCTAGCAGAGGCGAACATTGAGGGTTCGCAACAGGAGAGGAAGAAACTGCACTTTTCTTCCTCGGTCTGTGCCTGGTTCTTGGTCGCTATTAGATAACATTCAAAACGTTCCATAAATCCCTCCCAGGATTCTCCGGCTGATCCATAGGGAGCGAAAGGAGGCAACGCTGAAGTCATCTTGCGTCAGATTTGAGTCGGAAGAGAGAGAGACAGGGGGAGGAAAAAAATGTTCTTTTCTCCTAGACAGCGTTCGTTGCCGGCGCGGACGCGGCGGGGCAGCTGGCTAAGTTCTTTCCTCTCTCTTGTTTCCCCTAGGCTTCGCGGGAATCGCAGAATCCCACCCTCGTCGCCAGTTTTGTAGTCTGAGCGAAGGAGGATGCGACAGCCAGGGTTCCGAACAGCAACGTCTTTATTAACAACCATAAGAACTAGATGACAGCGATTCGAAGGAACAAACCGCGCGCCAAGGTATATATACAAACAAGTTAACCAATCGGTGGCTGAGGACTGGGCAGCAACCGCTGACGTCAGTCCCTCGGCCAATCAGTAAGTAACTTGGGCCGGCAACAGCCTCTCGCGTCCTGATTGGCTGGGACGCACCGAGAGGCTGTTGCTGGCTAGAGAGTAATGTATATGTAATTCAACTACTGAATATGCAACATCACCAAATGTAATTCCCTGACAGATGGCACCAACAGCATGCCTCCTCTGCCAGACCTAATGAAATGGGCTGACATGATTGAGAAAGTCAGTCCCTCAAATTCATTCCTTTGATTGATAAACTGCAGCTCTCCTACCATTTGTTAATTTCAATTTATCATTTTTTCTTAACCTGACATTACTACATCCACTGTGTATCATTGACCTTCACACTCTTGGGGATGTTGCTGTCTCCCAAAATTTACTTTTGGTCCCTAGTCACAAACATTTGCCTAATACTGTAAAATCCCCATTCCTCCCCACTCCTGGGGAAGGATACTGTAAAATCCCCATTCCCTCCCTACTCTGGGGCCAGCCAGAAATGGTATTTGCCAGTTCTCCGAACTACTCAAAATTTCTGCTACCGGTTCTCAAGAACCTGTCAGAACCTGCTGAATTTCACCCCTGCCCTATTAATAAGATTAAATCTTTCACAACTCTCCTCTTGGGTTCATGTTTTTGCTTTATTGTTGGCTGTCCTTGCTAAACCCTCCCAACCATCCAAAAGGAAAATGCATGGATTCAATAACAATGAAATGTTGGAATGATTTTCTAACATTTTTGAAAAATTGCACATTCCCTTCTGTGGTTCCAACAATCCATTTTTTTTAATTTTTAGAACTGCGAAATATTAATAATATAAATTTAAAAAATTCTTCTAAAATAGCATATCAAAAAATACTTACATACTAGATATTTTGCTTTATTGAGTAAGAAAATCCACCCTTCACCAAAATTTGACCTTCAGCATTCTTGCTCATTTCTCATCTAGGGAATGGAATAAATATGTCACATTTTCTTTGGCAAATAACACTTTAATTGAACACACTAAAAGGTATGGAAAAAATGGAATAAAAGATATTTGGGTGATTGTTTAGCCTTTCACTTTCTCTAAGGAAGAAGGAGAGCTCTTCTTTTCCTTGCCAATTTCTACCAATTTCTGCTGTTCATCCTTTATCCCACTTCTCAAAGTAAGCTTTGAAAGAGGACAAATATGGGGTGGAAAAATAGATATCCTGGAAAGGTTAAAGATCAGAAGAATCCTTAGTGTTCTCAATCTATTGCCATGTCCCCAAATCTTCTCTGTAGTTGGAACAGTTTTCAAGTATGTACAAAGGGGAAGTTTTGGTTTGGTAATGTTTATGGATATCCTCAGTCATCCAGGTCATGGTTGTCCCAAAGATGCTTTCTTTCAAAACGCAACCGGACTTTCTTGTTTTGTTTGAAAATATTTCACTTCTCATCCAAGAAGCTTCTTCAGTTTGACTAATGGTAGAGAATGGAAGGATTGATTCCTTGAAATCATCTGGTCATTAGTTCATTAAGGCCACTTGTAGGTTTATCTTCACTTGAAAGAAAGCACCTTTGGGATATTTTTGTTTGGTAAAAAAAAATTGAAGTGCAGCAAAGAATACTCCTTTTCACATATCATTTTCTGGTGCATTACCAAGAGAAATTTAGAGTGTTGGAATGCATCCAGAGACCTTAGGGTCTGGGGAAGCAATAATCCTTTTGTTTTTGTATTGATTTGTTTAATGTTGAGGCTGAAGCTTTAATTTGTAGCTTAAATTGCAACTCACCATTAAATGCAAAAAGCATACCGTATATACTCGAGTATAGGCCGACCCGAATATAAGCCGAGGCACCTAATTTTACCACAAAAACTGGAAAAAGTTATTGACTCGAGTATAAGCCTAGGGTGGGAAATGCAGCAGCTACCGGTAAATTTCAAAATAAAAATAGATACCAATAATATTTTTGAATATTTATTTCAAAGAAAAACAGTAAACTAGCGGTGTATTCAATGAAATACTTCACTCACCTCATGATGCTGATGTCCCGCTGTGATGATGATGTCCCGTGCAGCCGTGGGAGCGATGTCCCGCCTCCTATGACACACGGCACAGTGATTCCTATCATTGGATCACTGTACCAGAGGAGGTGGGACATAGCTATGTGGCTGCTTGCCATAACAAGGAGGAGGTGGGACATCGTTGCAGAGCGGCAGGAGGGGGAGGAAGGGGAATCATAAGACAGCCCTGCATTACATTAGAACGTGAGGAGGGGGGATGGTGCGGTGCGCGCTGCGCAGCAAACTGACACAGAGGGAGGGGAAACTCACAGGGGCGCCGGGCCATTCACGAGCCTCACCCAGCGGCATGGCCCCGCCCCTTTTTCTCCTCCATTTCGGGCAAATTTTTCACTGACTCGAGTATAAGCCGAGTCGGCTTTTTTCAGCCCAAAAAGTGGGCTGAAAAACTAGGCTTATACTTGAGTATATACAGTATTTAAATTTGATTGTCTATGCCTTAACTTCCTTATATTGTGGAAATAACAGCAAGGATATAATGAGGGACAAGGGAAGGGAAATATGACACAATCAGAAGAATGCTGGAACACACAGAAGTGTGTTATTCAATATTGGTGAACAAATGAGATTCCATTGTAATATTCAGCAAGCCTGCCATCTTGCCCAAACTGGGCTTAAGTTTACTTGAGAACAATGGGAATTATAGCTATTCATATATCTGTAGTTTAACCTATTTCTGGCATGTATAGTGGATTATAGGGACGTGGTGGCTCAGTGGCTAAGACACTGAGCTTGTCTATCAGAATGGTCAGCAGTTCGGCGGTTTGAATCCCTAGCGCCGTGTAATGGAGTGAGCTCCCGTTACTTGTCCCAGCTTCTGCCAACTTAGCAGTTTAAAAGCATGTAAAAATGCAAGTAGAAAAATAGGGACCACCTTTGGTGGGAAGATAACAACATTCCCTGCACCTTCGACATTTAGTCATGCTGGACAACGCTGCTCTTCAGCTTTGAAATGGAGATGAGCCCTAGAGTCGGGAATGACTAGCACATATGTGTGACAGGAACCTTTACCTTACCTATAGTGGATTTCTCTGCAACGATAAACTATCTCTATCTTGCTGCTATCCCTCTAAACTTGTTAGTTTTATTTAATTTGTCTGGACAAAACAATACTCTCATTAGGACTATTCAGAGAGGAATATGCCTGCAACACACATACATATTTCAAACACATATTCCCCAAACTACATGGCAAAATCAAGCAGCTGTTCTTCTGGATCCTATAAGTTATTTCACCAGTTCTGCATTTCATAAGAAAACCTGAGATGAAAGAATAAAAAGATTTTTTAAAATCTTGGGAAGGGGATGAGGGGAGGGGGCCAGGGAGAAGCAGCTAGTGCCTGCATAAATTTATAATGGTATTTCTTCTCACTTCCTAAAATATGTTAGTCCTTGAACCTGCTTCATTCTATGAATGTGGTTATACTTAGAGTCTTAGAATGCCTTTGATCCTACACTTTAATCATGGAAATTAGAGATGGAAAAGGCCTGTTAGGTCCTTTAGTCCAGTTTCCTGCTGGTTCTCATATTTCTCATTGCGATCAAGAGAAGTTCTTACAGATCAAGGGCGCCACATGGATCATAATTTCTATAATACTACACTCAGTTTTAAAAGGTAACAATGCATGGATAAAACACAACAAAATGCAAACCTCATTCTTCTCATATTTTGTTGAGTCGAAAAGAAATGATAAAAGTCTGAGGTGTTGTTTATTTGCTTGTATATCAAATTTATATAACTTCCCAACTCATATATATATATGATCTGAGGCAGTTTATAAAAACCACAAATTGGGCGACTTAGAAGTAACTATATTTATTTGAAGTATACTTTGTACTATGAAGTTAACGGTTATGTGTAATGGGAGGGAATACATGAATTGGACTGTAAATACTGTTTAATTAATATAATAAGTGTAGAGAAATTTAGTTAATTATTCTCTTAGTCCAGCAATAATTCCAACTACCTGTTTTTCATCTACTACTACTCATTATACAAATTCCTTAATAATGGTTTCTCTGGTCCATCAAAAGTGATATGTGAATAGAAAGAGACTTACTTATAAGCAGGCAATGTAGAATTATATCTGGATCCTTACTTCATCTAGACTGTACACACCTATTCTGAATAGCAACTAACTAAATATAATAAAAAAATTACTGCAATTAAATCTTCGATCTTTTTAGTCACGTTCTTTTTGTGTACTGATCTCGCAAAGCTCAGCAGAGGCACTGAAATTGTGTGTGAAGGTAATACCTGGCAGGAAACATTCCTTGAGACAGTCTAATTCAGTGATGGTGAACCTTTTTGGCTTGCATGCCATAAGGGTGGGGAGCACAGGGGGGTCATGCTCATGCCTGCCGCACCCATAATGCAACGTGTGACCTTCCCTGTGCGCATGCATGCATAGAGGTACTCACCCCCATTTTGCAGTATTTTTTAGCCCTCCCCAGCCTCCAGAGGCTTTATAGGATCTGAGGAGGGCGAAAAAAGCCTCCCCTGCCCCCCCCCGGAGGCCCTCCAGAGGCTTCAGAGACTTCTGGAGGCTTCCCTGAAGCCTCCGAAGGGCAAAAAAAACAACCCTAGGAGCAAACCAGAAGTCACTTCCGGTTTGCTCGTAGGGTCGGTTTAAGCCTTCTGGAGGCTTCAGGGACCTTCAGGAGACCTCCACATTTTATTATTTTTGAATCAGAGTTAATCTGAAATGCCTTCCTGATTCTTGCCTGTGAAAAAGACTTACTTCATATTGAGAAGAAGAGAAGTATTTTTGGTATACACAGATGTTGTTAATCACTTGCAGCACTATCCTATTTTTTTCTACAACATTACATGACCCGTTTCAAAGGTAATCTTATGGAAAAAGACAAAGTAAGCTAATATTTAAAGTGGAATGTAAGAAATTAAAATGTTCAAGGAAATGGAGCAAGTCACCTCTGAGAAAAGCTACCTTTTAAACTTTTCAAGAAGGTTTAATATTTTGAGGAAAGGATAAAATTTAGAATTCTTAGAGAAATTTAAATTTAAATTAAAATAAAATAGTGGGAATTCAGGGCAGACACACAAACAAGCAAGCATGCAAGCAAGTAATAAGCACATGACCAGAGAGAAAACTTCTTGTAATTTCTGCCTGCCTACTAAGTTACAACTTTAGTAACAACAACAATAACAACAACAGATTTTGGAAAGTTCATGTGGTTCTTAGGTTATACTTTGTTTTTCAGGCAGATAAAATGTGCCTTCTTTTGTGTGTTTCTTTTACTAGGCTTCATGTACAAAGGTTACTAATGCTATTGGGGTTGAGAAATGGAAAGACTGCTAGTATTTTTTGGTTCATTGACTTTGGTGGGCTTATACCTTCTTGCCATGCTCTTGTACTTTGGTATATTGAGCTTTACAAATTCAAACCCTTGGTTGTTGAGTGCATTTTATCTTTTCTTTTATATCTTATAATGTTAATGTTATTCCTACAGTTAAAGATTAGCAATCCCCTTTTTCAGTTTATATTTTTGCAGCTGGCAACCACAACTCTATTGTATTAACAAGAATAGTACAGTTACTTTTGCTGATTCTGAAAACAGTACAAATCGTGACAATTCTGTTGTTTAACAAGTGGAATGGTAGTACTGAGAGAAAAATGTGGACACATAAGCAGAAACATTAAAAAAACTGATAAGGACAGAAAGAAGTATAGTCTGCATCCAAATTCCTTGTTTAAAAATGTAGAAATATAAAATAACTGATTACATTGATCTAGTTGTGTTAAACTAAGAGTTGGATTGCTATTTTTATTTACCCTTGTCAGGTTATGATCAATTTAAATATAGTTTGAATGTTCCTAGATTCTGAAATGAGAAGCACTGTGAAGAAGTATAAAATTTGAGAGTATGTTCCCAATCAGTATCCAATAGTAATTTATTCTACCCTTAAATCATATCTAGACTATTATAGAAAGAATCATCTGTCCTTAGATTTAGTTATTCAGTTCATAACTTACTTGTGTGAATGGCATTTCTGAGATACCCAGGAAGTTTTCAGTAAGCAGTTTATGAATGAAAGAACATGGAAATTTGAGAGGTTAGTTTTATGGAAAGGTTTGCAAATTCATGTTTTCTAAAATTCGAATTAGTTTTTAATTCTAGATCCTGGTGCAATCAAAAATTCCAGCAAAAACACAAAACTGTATATTGGTTAAATTGACTAAGTATGTTCAACATTTCAGTTTGGCACTTGAAAAACTTGCTCAAATACTTTATTGATTTGAATGCCGTGAGAGGCAGAACTGAATAACAGAGGTTTGTTTGTTCTTAGTACTAATAGGCAGTCTAGCATATGACCATTCAGCATGTGGTCAGTGTACGTATACTAATGAATCATTTGGGTTAAAATTTGTCTCATGTTATTATCAGAGTGGTTAATGCAGGCTATGCCAAGAACTGTAAGAAAAAAAAACATTGGAAGAACTTGCTTGCCTGCAATACTTTTTGATCATATTTTTATGACAGTTTAATGGAACTCTCCTATTGGGCAGTTTCACTAGTACATATGATCTTATAAATCTCTTTTCATCCCACTTTTGTGTTATGTTTTGTTAGTTGGAGGGAGAAAAAAATGCATGAATTTTATCCCTTTTATATTTGAAATAAAAACATTCCAATTTTTGTTTCTTTAAAATATTTTGTTTGCAAAGTGTTTGAGCTTTTAAAAGTCATTTAAAAAATGGGGAACTAAGACTCAATGAATCATTTCCCCCAAAGCTACACAAATGTGACTGAAACTTTTGAATGAAATATCAAATATCTAAATTTAATTTCTGGCCACAGAATCGTTTTGATTCAAATGTTTTATAAGAGTCATTTCTTAGTATTTAAATCAATGCTAAAATAGTCTAAAATTCTTGAGATAATTATACATAGACTTGAATAATTAATATTGTATAACTATAGTACAGCTCATCTTTGTCATACAAAAAAGGGGTTACATGAGCTAACTTTTCCTGATCTCATTTACTTTCTTGGATACATAGGTTTTTTAAAAAAAAAATCCCACAACAAAAGCTTAGGGATAACTTTTCCCGAGCTACTTTGTCAGTCCATGACTGAAAGATGATTGAAATGAGATTTGCCAAGGCAACATTCAGATCTGATAGGATTTGTTATGAGATCTAAAAACAACACAGTGATGAAATGGGCTTCTCAACAACTATGGATTCATCTCTGTCTACAACTGCATTTCATGCCATCTTATATGCAAAATAGAACTCCTTCATATTAATGTGGTTTCCAGAAATTAAGAAAGGACACATGAAATTGGAAAGTTAGAGCTATTGATGGATTCTATAAGAAGCTAACTTGTAGTAATTTCAGAGAAATATCTGGATTGCTTAAGCACCTGCATGTTGCAACAACACAGCAACTCAACTTTTTACATATTTACGTGCAATGTTGTGGTGCAAGTACAAACAGGCGGAATCCTAAGGAGTCTTTAGAATTAATAATTCACAGGTCTGCGACTAAAAAGCTGTTTGATTATTTTCATCTAATTTCCATGTATTTTGGTGTGCTGAAAACAAATAAAATATTGAAAAAACTCCTAGATGTCATGATTTGCCACAACATGCAAAATTGTCTTCAATTTATCAATTTTTTATATTTGGTTTTTTTTTTAATATTATGGGTTTTAAACCAAATTTAAAGTCCAAATTACTATTAATTAATTCACATAAGTGCATTTAAGATATAAAATGCCAAAAAAACCTTAAAGGGTTTGTCCGAGTTATGTAAAAAAAAATATAGCACTGTAAATCTGATAGTCAGCAATATATACATAAGCTAAGCAAGTTTTAAGTCTGTGCTCTAATGGTAGAAGGGGTTAATCTTTCCTGAAGAATCCAGTGGGAGGGCAATACAGGGCAGATAGCAGCATCTCCGGTCATTGCAGGGGGCGTGGCCAGCACTGTGACATCTCGTGTACAGACACAGAGCTGGTCTCTCCTGCATGCCACACTTGTGCACGAATCATCATCAGGTTCATGGTTCTAAGCTGTTAACACTTTTCATCACAATTCATGTTAGCTCGTCATTCTTCAACTGTTGTTATGGCTCCACGAAAGTGTATTAATTCACCAGACAGTTTCTGTTTCATCTGTGGCGAATATACAGTGTTGAAGCAACAGCAGAATATTACAGACTTTGTGAAAAAAGTATACTTTGCATACTTTGGACTAAAAAATTGGAGATCAATATAAAGTTTGGGCGCCTCATAAAGTGTACAAACGGTGTGTTGAGGACCTCCAAAACTGGTTCAAGGGTAAGAAAAAAATCTTACCATTATGGGATTCCTATGGTATGGCGAGAGCCAAAGAACCATAGTGATGACTGTTACTTTTGTTCATGCGATGCGAAAGGGTTTAATTCCAATGGAAGCATTCCATTTCATACCCCAATCTTCACTCAGCAATTCATCCCATCCCCCATGGCATAGATATACCAGTACCCAAGCCCCCTGCTACCTTGGAAAAGATACCTAGCTCCAATGAGGTGAAGTCATACCTGAACCAGATGACGAATCAAGTTCTGACTTGAAGATGATACAAACAAAATTGTTTTCTCAGGAGGAGATGAATGATTTGGTAAGATACTTGAATCTTCCCAAAGATGCCGCTGAGTTACTCAGATCAAGGCTGAAAAGCAGGAATTATTGTTGCCAGGAGTGTCATCTTCATTGTTCAGACATCATGAAAAGGAATTCATTCTTACCTTTGCCCAAGAAGACAAATTGATTTATTGCATCGATGTCGAAGGTCTGATGGGTCAATTTAAAATCCAATATGATTCAGAGCAATGGCGTCATTTTTATAGATTCTTCAAAAAAGAGTCTCAAAGCAGTTTTATTCCACAATGGTTTTTATGCTTCCATACCTGTAGGTCATTCTGTACACTTGAAGGAAACCTACAAGAACTTGGAATTGGTTCTTCGTAAACTTAAATATGGTTGGCAAGTGTGTGGGGATGCTGCTCGGGCAACAAGTTGGGTATATCAAATACCCTTTTTTTCTGTGTCTATGGGACAGTCAAGACCAACAAAATCACTAGACCAAGAAGAGTTGACAGCCGAGGGTGCTAACAGTTGGTAAAAAAAAATGTCCTCTGAGAAACTTTGGTACCTTCCCATAAGTTCTTCTACCACCTCTCCACATAAAATTGGGATTGATGAAGCAATTTGTAAAATCACTTCCAAAAGATGGAGAATGTTTCAAATACTTGGTCACCAAGTTTCTATGCCTGTCGGAGGCAAAATTGAAGGAAGGTGTATTCGTCGGACCAGACATTAGATGGCTTATAGTTGATCAAGAGTTTTGTCAATACCATGACAGATCCTCAAAAAGAAGGGTGGATTGCATTTAAAGAAGTTGTACAGAAATTTTATAGGCAATAACAAAGATCCTCACTACAAAAAGATCGTCGGAAGAATGCTGAAAGCATTTCCAACTTTAGGTTACCTGATGAGTTTGAAAGTGCATTTCCTCCAGTCCCACCTAGACTACTTTCCTGAAAATTTGGAAGCTGTGAGTGAAGAACAAGGTGAACAATTCCACCAAGACATTAAGAGATGGAAAGGAGATACCAGGGAAAATGGAGCATTACAATGATGGCAGACTACTGTTGGATGCTTCAGATAGATATTCCATATGCTACTCACAAGCGTAATTGCAGCAAGAGGAGCCTCACAAAGAAGAAGAATTGAGTTTAGTGTGTGTAGGTGAGCTCATTTCAGTTCAAAAAAAGAATTTTCATGAAAATATTGTAATAAATCTTTAATTTTATAAGTCTATTTCCATTTATTTTGAGGTATTGCCTTATTTAACATAGTTGCCTAAATTGTCAGGAAACGTGATGTCCTATGACAAAATGGAGGTTATTTTAGGATTCAGCACACCAAAAACATAAAGATTACATGGAATAACCAAAACAGCTCTCAAAAAAAATTTTTTTGCAGACCTGTGAATGGAATACATACAGCATTAGGATTGGTGTGAGAATATTGGATCAATAATGATAAAATTCAAAAGTTGACATAGAATTTAACCTAAGGAAGGAAAGCAAAATTCATTCCAAATAATGAGATTTACATCTCTATCAGGAAGGTTAAATACCTGGGAATAACTATTTAAAACTATTCACAAAATCTGAAATATGTCAGATTCTCTAAGATGGAGAAAATTAAATCTGTCTTGCTTAGAAAGAATTTCAGCCATTAAATGAATATTTACCAGGGTTTAATTTCTATTCCAAATTACTCCAACAAAAATTGAAAATAAATTATTGAATGATAGGCAGTGTTAAATAATAAATGTTATATGTCTAATAAAATACTGAGAGTTAAATTCAAGGTATTACAGGATTCAAAAGAATAAGTTATCTGTTAGAAGTTAGTTATGGTTAGCAACCATAAACTTTAAACTGTTATCAAGCTAGCTGTTGACCTTGGAGCACATTTTGAATTATATCACCCTATGGTAGGGGTAGGATCCCAGATGGATGCTACCAATATTTTTGGACTTAGACAAACAGAAATAAATAGCTTATGAGAGATTCTGCAATGATAACAAATAAATTAAAAATTTGGAATAAATACATTGGAAGAAGGTGGGGCTTAACAGTGAGAAGACGGACTTTCAGGCTACTCCTGAAACTCCTCTATTCCGAAGCATTTGGACAGTCCCTTTTTGGACCCAAGCTGTCCCGGAGAGACAGTGAAAGGTAGGAGGAGATCCAGTGGTCCCAGAGACGTTCGCAAAGTCTCTGGGGATCTGGAAAATAACCTCCTTTGCCAGTGACTTCCGGATTAGCCATAAGGCTAACTGAAACTGCAGACAGCCCTAAAGAATGTTGAAAGTGTTTCCAGCTGGTAAGATTATTTTATTACTCAGAGAAAAACAGTCCCGCCTAAAAATTCAAGCTAATTTAAATTAAAGAACAGAAGATCTAGCGGCGATTTTGATCTTTTATTGGTTTTTGGATGGTGGTTATACTACCTTTTAAATGTTTTAAATGTTATTCACACGGACAAAGGATAGATTACTCCAACATCTCCTCTGATCCTCTGCAAACGGGCTGTAAACCAATTCACTATAATTTGGTTGTTTACAACTTGACACTTTTATTGCTTGGCTGTATTGGTCTAAGATCTGATAAGATTGCACAGCTCCCAGCCTGCTTTTATTTGCAAATATCTCAGAGCTCTCAAGAAAAAATACTAACTGCGTGCAAACATGGCATTTATTCAAGCGTCTAGTCAAATGATTTTTTCAGCACTACAGAAATTATCTGCCACACAAGATAGAATTGAGAGAAAATTGGATTATTTGGTGTTTTTAGCAACAAAATACGAGGAAAAAACTGAGAATGTTCTTCAAATACAAACTAAGGATGTCAGAGATAAAGATTCTCAATTTGCTGATATTCGGGGCAACTGGTTTACTTCTGAGGGAGAAAAAGATGGAATGTCTGAAGGGGAAGCAGCCACAAAATATACTGGATTTGGTAATTGTTGCAAAGAGACTGAAATTCGTATTGACAGATATGAACAATTTCTTCTGCAGATGAATAGCTAATTAAACTCTGGGAGTAAACCTTGATATTTAAAATAGATGTTGGGAAACACCCAAGAAGGCAGTGGGGAGACCTCAAGCATAGAATTAGCCTCATATCTTCACGCAACTTCAGAACTGACCCCCCTTCTTAAGCTCAGTCGAATCTTATCTATCTATTCCTATTCTATTCCCAGCCTAAGGCTGGCAGTTTGGGAGAATCTTGTGTCATAGGTAAAATGTAATAAAGTAGTGAGCTTGAATACATTATTACGTCTCTTGCAGGGGTGATTTGCTATCGGTTCGTACCAGTTCGCCCAAACTGGTAGTAAAAATGCTACCGGTTCAGGCGAACTGTATTTCTGACTATCAGCTGTGACGTGTGATCCATATTAGGTAGAAAGTAGGATTTCCTGCTTTCTAGCTAATCTAAATCACATGGGACAGCAGATTTCCCCCTCCCTCGCTGTTTGCTTACCTTTAGAGGCATGCTTGGTAGCAGGCTCCCCCCATCCCCCGTATATCATCACGTCTGTTTTTGATGCTCTGCACATGTGCAGAAGGTCCTGCACATGCAAGCACTCACATTGCTACCCAACTTGTAGCAAAGGTAAGTTAATGTCATCCCTGATCTGTAGGTCTAGTTACATACACTTATAGCCTTGTTTTTCAACACAGAATTTAAATGCAACTAGGAAACCATTTTTGAACTGACACTATGTACAGGCCTGTACTACATCCAAAATTGTGGTTTCTCTTAAAATCTTCATCGCTCAGATGGAATTGCTGTCGTTCTTAATTTGTTTTGATTTATACTTGCTGTTACCCTTAAGGAAGGCTAGGTCAAGATATAGACTCTGCAGGGATTCCAGGAATGCTATTTTGTAGTTGTAGGGTATATTAGTGGACTCTTGAAATGCTGTCCAAGTTTCTTATGCCAAACAAAATCAAGTTGGAATTATTTCAAATTTCTAGTTTCTCATGCTTTCTTTCATCTCTAGATTGTATAATCTCTTCTCTCCAGTCCATCTTGAGGGGTTTGCTCCTTCATTACTTCCTTAATGGCATTTTCATAACTTCACCAAGTCATTGCTAAATTCCTTTAAAGATAGTTGACTATTGTTGCTAATATCATATATTACTTTGATTTTGACAATAAATGGTAGGTTTATTTAACAATATAGTATAATTAGTTACTGTTTTTTTTACTTATTCTCTGATGCTTCATTGCCTAGTACAGTGTTTTTTTTCTTTGCTTTTTCCTTCTTGTCTTTGTCCTTTCTTTTTCTTCTTCTTTTCTAAAACTGCTTAGTAAAATATAACTAAAATGCACTAAAGTAATATAGCAGCCTTGTATAAGCTGCAAAAAATATTTTATGAAAGAAGTAATGAAAAAATAGAAGGATAGAATATATGTTGTGATATCACAATGCATATTTCAAACTTTGGGCACCACTGTAGTTAGGAATAGACTGGAGCTTTCTCAGGAACAATATTCTGCTGAAAAAAAAATATTAAATTGCTTAATGTTTGTAATGAAAAAAGACATGTTTAAAATGGATACATATATTTTAACAGAACAAAAATAAAAAGGACCTTTTTGTAGGGAAAACAATGATTTATGAATGGAAATATGTGAAATTAATGCAAGCCAGGCACCTCTTTGTTCATTCCTCAATATAAACTAAAAATATGGTGACAGATTAAGGAGATAAATGCTACAGGGCAACATACTTGTAAATTACAAGTTGCAATATGGTGGTTTTTGTCTGAGAAGACACTGTTTCAGACAGTGATGCAAAACACCAATTCCTACTGACAATTGGAGGAAGTTAATGGTGCACACATCTTCCTTCTGGCAAAAATACTCCAGGAACACCTGTGACAGTTTATTGTAAGGATTGCATTTTTGTTTGTAATTATGTAATGCAATCTTACCTTGCACAATGTGATGTAATATATCAGATAACATGAATGAATTGCTTAGCTAACATTAGCCATTCAACAGTTCTATATACTCACAGTAAACTATTTGAATGTGCTGCATTTGAATTCTATCATAAAAATAGCTTGGAAGCGAGCAGAAGAATTGGAAAATGGGATGTTTTGTACTGGACAGGCTATAACAAGCCTAAATAGAACAGAGCTAAAATCTAGAAGACAAACATTTGGCATTTTAATGCCAAAACCTTAGAGAGACTCTCTGAAAAAGACATAATTTATGTGAGTTAGAAACAAAAATATTGCCTGGTGTTTGACGTAGAAAGACCATGTGGTATTGTCCTCATGGTAAAAATAAATAAATATTGTAAATAATTGACAGTTGAATGCTCTATTATATTATACCCTATCTGTAGCTTCCGCTTTCTCTTAGTGATGCCAATCCTGAACAGAATAAAATGGATTATTCTGGAACCCATATTCCTCCTTATGCTGGAGCCAAAGAAGATGGAAGAAAATCACCATCATTCAACTTAAGCAATAGAGTGTTTCACAGAGATCATGAGTTTCATGATTATTATATATTTTTTTGCAAAGACAGAATAATATTAAAGTGGTACATAGAAAATTCAGCTTGTAAATTCAGGGTTATTTCTATCAAAGTATAGCAATTATTTTGTTAATTTACTCTAATACATGCTGAAGCGAATTGATTGAATAATTCATTATAAGTTCTAGTCCTACCTTAGGTAAGAATTGACTCATGATCTTGATTAGGTCACTCTCTGTCAATCCTAGATTGGAAGCCACAAAACACTCTTTTTTCAATCTGTGGTAGATTATAGTCCATAGTGAAGAAGAGAGCTTCATCCCTCAGTTGAATGATTTCGGATGATAATGACAGTCTCATACTGTATATAGATAGTCCTTGACTTGCAATGATATTGGAAAGAGTGCTTTATGGCCTATAAAGCACTTCCAAACATTGAAAAATGTTGCACCACTCTCCCCATCTCCCGCTACCCAGTTGGTGCTTGGCAATCTGTTGCACTTACAACCAATTGCCAGTACCAACAATCTTTCTTATCTTGCTTGTGGTTTACAAACACCTTTGAATGAGCTCGAGTGATTCAGAAACAGGGTAGTTTCATATAGTGGAGTGGCAAAGATGGCTCTACACAATAGAAATATAAAAGAAAATGAAGTTCGTTTTGAGTAAAGTGGTCTGATACAATGCAATAATTTGCAGCCTGCTAGCATCCATCTCAAAATGTTTCCCAGCTCATGGATGGAATTGGAAGAAGCATAATTTGATAAAAGTCTGTAGAGAAAAACCAAGAAAGAAAACTTCTAAAACTTTGTATACATTTCAGAGAAAATGCATGCATAAAAGCACACATTATTATTATAGATAGCCTGCATAAAATGTGTATACTGGAAAAAATAAACATGTGCAAATCAGATAAAGATGTGCATATGTTAACAGATAATAAATACCAGATGTATTTAGCTCTGCTGTAACAAGGGAGACTCATTAATACACTTAAATTATTCTTGGATTAGAATTAGTTTAGTCTCCTAATAGCCTTCTATTACTGTCTAGATTAGCCTAGTGCTTCTTAATTTCCGGTGCAAGGAAGTCATCTCAAAAAGTTGTACTCCCTCTTCCTTCCTAGTTATAGACTATGCTAATAAAGGAGGTTATGGAGGTAGCCTCTGTATGGTTCAGAGCAGTAGTGGGATTCAGCGAGTTCGCATCTATTTGGGAAAACCAGTTGTTGACTTTCTAAGCAGTTCAGAGAACCGGCTGTTGAAATAAATCTCATTTTGTTTTTTTCCACATTACAGGGCTAATCCTATAAGGAAGGCAGAAAGAAAACCTGGTGCGGTTTCTAGCCCAATCTTTATTACCCGGCTTACAGAAACTGCCTCTCTGATTAATCATTATTACATTGCAGTGACGTGCGGTGAGGTTTATGGCTGGTGAGGCAAAAAGAAAGAAAGCGGCTTTTGCCTGCCCCGCTGCTATGTCCGAAATAGAGGCATCCCACCTCTATGTCGGACATAGCGGCGGGACAGGCAAAAAGAAAGAAAGCAGCTTTTGCCCACCCTGCAGCTATGTCTGACATAGAGGCATCCCGACTCTATGTTGGACATAGCAGCGAGACGGGCAAAAGCCGCTTTCTTTCTTTTGCGGCAAAAGAAAGAAAGCGCCAGCCCACCAGCAGAGGTGGGTAAAAGACCTGCTTCTGCTGGTGGGCTGCCCCGACACAGAGAAAGAAAGCTGGCGGGCTGCCATCCCTACCTCTCCTACCCCCTTCCCTCTCTTCTCAAAGAAACTCTCTCTCAAATTGAGAGAGAGTTTGTTTGAGTGAAGAAACAAACACACGCACACACACACACACACACAATTACTTACAATTACTTACAAATTACATTAATTTTGAATTCCTCCCCCTCCCTCCAACCCACATACCTTTTCCAGCTGGTTTCAGAGGAACAGAGGATTTCAACTCTGCTCTTGTCTGCCATGATGAAAATGTAAAATATAAAAGGAAAAAGGCAAGAGCTGCTGAGGTCAGGCTGGGCTAGCTGCTGCCAGAGTCCCCAATGGATGATTCTGCTTAACTGTTTAAAAAAAGCCTCTAAAAAAAAGTCCTCTACAGGAGGAGGCAAGAGAACCAAGTGCCTCATCTACATAAGGAATTTTTCAGCTTTTAACCCTTGCTTAACTCTGCTCGAGTGATTACAAAGTCAGACTAAATGAGGCATGTGGTTCTCCTGTTTCCTCCTGTAGAGGACACTTTTTATATGCTTTTTTAAACAGTGAAGCACTAAGCAGAGTCATCCACTGTGACTCTGGCAGCAACTACCTCAGCCGTTTTCCTTTTACATTTTCTTTTCTTTTCATGATGACAGTGATGAGGCTCTGCCTCCCCTGCCTCCCCTGACTGCACGTCACTGTTACATTGTAACAGCTAAGGCCCATCGATGTGAGTGATATTGAGTTGGCCATGCCCACCCAGTCACATGACTACTGAGCCCCGCCTACCCAGCTAGTCATTAGGGCAGAGAACTGGTTGTTAAATTATTTGAATTCCACCACTGGTTCAGAGTCCACCTAAGCTGATACTGTAAACCACTTAGCAAGGGCTATAAAAAGCACTGTGAAGCGGTATATAAGTCTAAATGCTATTGCTTTGCTAAAAGGGGTGGGATGGGGATATGATTTGTAGTTATGGCTACAGTCTGCTTAAGGACAAGCCCTGTATGGCTGTTTTTGGAACAATTCAATCCTGTTTTATTGTGATAATGTTCATCATCCCTTACAGGCTGTTTCACCTATTACAGGCAGTGAACAAGTGTCCAGCTTAATATTGAGCTTAATATTGTTACCTACAAATCAGCACTGTACTGTTTGCGGTAGAAAACACTAATCTATTTTTAAAGGAAAACTAATAAAAGGGTGTCCTTTACTTATCCTTAGCTTTTCACTATAAGATACTTTTAAAAGAGGAGAAGAAAGGATGTTGAGGAACATTAACAGCCCTGTGAGGACTCAGCCTGCCAGGGTCAATACACAGCAAGGTTCTCTATGTTCCCCTCTTCTACCATTTTAGCTAGCCAGTTTGGGCGTAACCATTGCTGGAGATAAAATATAGTTTGACTTCCATTGCTATCTGATATTGGCTATCTTAAGTATAGTTAAAGGCATACTTCACACTCAGCAGTTCTTATTACAAAGCTGGCTAGTACGAATGACAAGCAAACAGTCTTGCTACTGAATGGGGTAGAGGTTATGTGAAAGTAGGACAAAATTGTTGATGGTGCTCCCATCCTCTGCTTTCCCAATCTCCCCAGGGACTTCTTGGGTTTCCTTGAAACCCAAGTGAACATTTTCTCAAGACCGAGAAGGCTGCTTTTGCTAAATTCTACAAAGTAGCAATGGGTCTGACTCATTTTCAAGAGAACAGTCCTCTGACAGGGCAGGAAGGTCATGAACTCATAGGGCCAAATCAGGTGAGGACATTGCAAACGTAGTCAGTCGAGGTCTTTTTCTTATGCACATTCCTCCTGGAGCTCATATATGCTTCTCCTGAACAGGATTGTGGAGGCTGCTGAAAATGACTTTGGCAAGGTGGTTTGTTTTATGGAAATAGTAGCTCATGTGTTATTGATGAGCACATTACTATCATGTGAATTCAAGCAGACCATCTTCAACAATATAATTGAGACTAGAATGGGTAGATAAAACACTTTATAAGTGATCAAGTTATTACAGTCAGCAATGGAGCCTATACAGTGTGGCTTTAACATAGAGGTGCAGCATCTGTTAAACTTTCCTATCATGAAATCCTTTCTCTCTTTTAATGCACCAGTAACTTGCATTCCATGGAGCTGAAAGTGGATACAAAATGACTACAGAGCTTTTTATTTCCTTCAGTGTTAATCCTTCTGAAACCTGTGGCATTATACCTCAAAAACTAAGGGACTATGCTCACAATATTTACTTCTGTTATAAGGTTGTTGTTTTTATTGTAAAATATACTGAGCAATGAAAGCATTTTTTCAGTTCATTTACTATTACTTTACATAGTTGAAATCCCACAATTTTTGCAAAAGGAAATGTTGTTGAAAACTTTTCTCCTTTTGCATTAAAGCCATTCCTTTAAGGATGCCAACAATCTTTTCTTAGGAAATGGAAACTGAATAGGAACAAAGTTCATGGACAATGACTCTTGCTTTGGGCTAGAGATATCTCTCCAGACATATTTATTATCATTTTGTACTGACTTAACTTCAGGTTAAGAGCAAAATATAAAAGCTGTTCCATTTAACGGAAGATGTAATTCATTTCATGATTAGCACACTATCTAACCCCAAACAGCTGCTCCCATATGGTGTTACTACCAGAACCAAAGCTTTATTCCTCTGCATCTTCAAGATTAAAACAAGCACTATGAAGTAAATAGAATACAACAGTACAAAAATTAAACTCAGAGATCATCTCCAGTAGAAGACAATTTTCAATTTTGCATAAGGATGTGATGAGGCTATGTGACCTAGACAGAATGTTGGCTAATGCTAATTTGCATGATATCCAGAAGTCTTGTAGACATTTGTCATATGCTGTTTTTTTTAAATCTCAATGTGGAAAATCAAGTTTGTTTGAGATGCGAAGTTGTTTTTAAGTGTGACTGAGGGACCAAGTACAATTGTGCTTTCCCACACGTTTTGTGACATCGGATTCATTTCCTCTGCATTTCATGTCCTATTGTCTATCATTTTCAATAATTTGTTCCCCAATATTCTGATGTTTTTTAAATCTATACTACTTTCAGAATTGCCTTCTCAGCTATTGCAATTTCCCTGGACTAGCAATGCTTGCCAATCTTTATCATCTTATGGAATAGATTAATTTTAATACTATAAAACTTCTTTACAATATTTCTCATCACTTTCTCGGAACTCAGGGATATGAATGTAAGACATCCCTGCTTCTGTTTTTCCAACAGTTACTAGATTTAATAAATAAAACATGATTATTTTTTTGCTGTTTCTGCAACTTCAGGTGTGTAGATGATTTCTTGCATTTCTTGCACTAGAAATGTGTGTGTAAATGGGAGAAAAGTTACTTCTTCAGAAATTAGACTTCTATACATTCACATAGGCCATTAAATTGCATTATAGCTATATAATGGTCTAAATTTATTCATGTGCTTACCAACATAGCAATGACTTAGAATTACATAACTGTTGGTGTATTGATTAATATGCCTCTTGCTATGAATAATTGAGAAATAATGGCAGAACATGATCATGGGCTACCAATAAAACATCTGTTAGACAAATATATTTACAAGAAAGCTTGATATGATAAATCTCTTGGATGGTCTAGCAATATTCTTAACCATATTTCTATTTCTGAAAAGCCTTTGAACAACTGGGTAGCTGCAGTACCTCTTCCAGCACTTGTGAAAGATATGGGAGGGATTCCCCACCAATAATTAGTTTTAGAAAATGTATTAGGAATACATTTTCAGCAGTACCTTTCCTCTTCATAAATAGACAATAAACAGGGCATAATATATGTAAGGTGATGGAGAGGAGGATCATGGCTTTAAAACACATTTTAAACATAGGTTCAATGCTTTTTAAAAGAATGCTAGATCTGTGTTTAAAAAACAGACCTAAATTCTTTTGAGAGACCATTATAATTGTATGATGCTGTATAGAAAGCTGATTTACAAAGGAAAAAAGAGTGAGATTCTGGCTGCATTACAAGTTTTATTTATTAAGACCACCTAGAAGACCAGGGCTCCAGACTCTTCAGCTCCTCAACCCCTTCATGATGTTTCAGATGGTTCATTGACCCCTAAACATTTATTCTATGAAAATAACTTAATAAGTACAACTTTATTGAATATAAATCACAATACCAACAACATTGATCCTTGGATGAATCCATTTACACTTAGGAGTCAATATTGACCACTTTGATGAACTCTGGCCTAGAAAATGTTCAAGATGACAGGGCAGCAAGGGGTTTTCTTCTGGAATTTCACATAGCTTAAATGCTTTAATTATTTTGGTGAGGTCTGGGATCTGCACTTTTTTGCTTACTCCATTCTGGCTTTGATAGTATTAATGACAAGGTGATGATTGTCAACACAAACCTATCATAATGGCATGTTCTCCAAGATTGCTAGCTATCTTTGGGTGCTGCTTGGCATAAAATCACAACTGGACTCCTTCACATTCACTATCAGAACCCCCATTCCTTTGCAGTGCTGACTATGGGTATTATTTGAGAGTATTGCCCATACTATACAGTTCATTTTGCAGCCTTCTGCAAAGCAGCCTTGTTTTTTTTTTTAACTTGGGTTTTAATACATGCTAAATCCAGAGGCTGACAGATCATAGGTGCAGAGAAGCGGTTGTCCTCAACAAGTGTATAGGAGAAAACCATTTCTTACACCTTCTGCACCTGTGGCTTTTCTTCTTTGACATGGACTTACTATACTAAACTTACTATACTAAGCACATACCCACACTCAGCCAAGTCTACCTTATTCCATGCCAGGGAAGAGTGATTTCTAGCTCTTTCCTGTACAGCACATGGAAGGAAAAACAAAATCCACCAAGATTTTTTTTCTTTTTCTTTTAATTTGACCTGCAACAGACTTATAAAGACAGTACCTTTTGCCAGCCTCATTTCTGTTGCAGAGTAGGGATTGATATAGGGATCAGCTCAATTTATGTTGGCGGGACTTTTCTTTAGTCAACAGCAGGTGGATAGCACTTTAACACAATTGATTGGAAGAGCCCAGAAATGCCACTACTGAGCCATAATGCTTTTCCTCTATTCTTGAAGAGATTAATGAATGTTTCTTAAAGGATAGGAATATGTTCAGAATATTTTGCAATGAGAATAGGAGAGAAATAGTAAACTTGCCAAGCGTTTAGAAAACACTTTACATCCATGCTATTTATCAGCCACATTTTCCATTCCATTTGCCAACCTAAAACATTACATTACTTGAACTTTATATTGCAAAAATGGTCTTGGAACTGTATGCTTGTTCTTGAAACTATGGATTGTGTGTCTCATTATACATTTAGCAACAAAACAGGCCAAAGACGGTTGACTATTTCTTGTAGTGACTAGAAAGTCTTGGCAACAGGTCTTTGAAGAGAGTCCTAATTTTTGGAAACATGTGCATTAGGTCTATCAGTTGCAAATTGTAAATATATAATTCAGAAAAAAATATAGTTCCATCTATGGCTAAAGATCTGAAGGCATTGTTGCCTACACAAAGAGAAATAAATTGATGATGAATCTCAGCATGAGAGCAGAATCTCAGCGAGAGAGCAGGTCAAAGACAGTGAAAGAATTGTTGGCTACTTTTGAGGGTTTTTTTGGAATATAAATCTAATCACAGTACGCCTGAGTTTCTACAATTATAGAATACCACTTAGCCTTCTTTCAAGGAAATCATAGGCTTTGTTCTTAGTAACACTTAAGTGGTTACACTAAGGCTGGTTTTTTGCCATCAAATACCACTGACACTGCTTTCCCAATACACTCTGTAGATATTGTTTTAATTAACTTGATAGAATAGAATATCTAAATTACCAGTTTGGTTTCCGTTCATTTACATTAATGTACCTATTTTTCCTCCCTCTGGGTTGTTTCTGAAAGAAGTGTGGTGCATATTACAATGCCATTGGAGAGAAAAAAAATAAGATAAGATTCTTTTCTAGATCTTTGCTTAAACAATTTATTTCTCCTGTTCTAATTTCCACTTTCTCTCCACTTCCTGAATATCATCCTTAGAATACAGCACTACAATCTAAGAAAGGAAATTCCCTCCTCCCGTTAAGTAGGAGGGTAAGGGACTTATCAGCTTTGTGCCTCATTTACAATGAGACTTAGCAGCTGCTTTACAACCATGTGATACATTGAGCTTTGTATAATAGTTCACTTGAAGGTCTTTGCACAGTTCAGGCATGTCAGATGAGTAACTTCAAGCAGTGCAGGGACTTGTAATTAGACAGCCTGAGGCTCCTCTATTCTGAGGAGGCTTTGTTTCCTGCTGGTTATCCAGTTGGTATCCTGTTTCCCAAGAACCTCTACTAGAGTGCTCAAATACAGGACTGGGGAGTTGAGAGACTCAAAGTATGCAGGTATGAACACTCAAGCCTAGACAAGATGGCTTGTTAGTCACTACAACACAGAACGTGCAGTACCTTGTCTCTTTGTTAGAGAGCAGGAGGTAAACAGGCAACCCCAATAGCACCAAGCAGAAAATTTGTTGCAAAATAAATAAATTCATCCTATCTGCATTCATGATTTTCCTCCTCTTAGTGGAGCATTCTAAGAATCACATCTCTTGTCTATGCTGTCTTGTTGTCATTTTATTTTAGGAAGAAAACCCTGAAAAGGATTATTCTTTACTTACAGATTTCTGTTTTTGAATTAAGATGCTCAGAAAGTAAAGAGCAGAGAGGAAAAATGAAGCAAGAACCTGTACTACAGTGAAAGTGCAACCAACCTTAAGGAGAGTTCTATCTAGCTCAGGGCTGTCGAACTCTCGGCCAATGGGCCGGATGCACCACTTACTGGCCACACCCATGCCCGGTTTAGTGAAGGGGGAAAAGTCCTGATACGCCATATGATGCCACTGTAACAATGTGAGTTTGACACTCCTAGAACTCATAGAACAGAACATCTTTATTATCATTATTGATCAGAATTGTATACAGATTTAAGTCCAATCTGAGACACAATATTATAAACTGAATTTTACTTTTCACAGAAATTCTATCCTAGCTAAAAATGAGAAATGCAATCTATCCATACCAATTCTGCATTCAGCATGCTTCAGTGATCATATGATTGAGGGATGATATGTGTTATTGACCAAGTTTGGGGGAGCAATATTAGCCATTGCTTTTTTTTAAAAATGCAATTAATTGTTCATTCGTCCAGGTTTTTTAAAATATTTGTGCTACATTGCCCCTCTAAAAATATAAAATAATGTGGACAACATACAAGATAAATAAATTATTAATGAAATTATTATTAATGGGTTGGGGTTTTGCAAGAAAATAAATTTCCCAGTTTGAATCATTTAACATTAATTTAGGTACTAACAGAGTTCTCAACCTTTGGAATTGTTCAGTTAAAGTAGGTACATACAGTATCTAAATTTGCTCTTGTTGTGCCTGGAGAAGTTTTCAGTTGTTTCACATAGCATGAGCAAGGAACAAAGTTTGGAGCATGTTATAGCAATAGCAATAGCAGTAGACTTATATACCGCTTCATAGGCCTTTCAGGCCTCTCTAAGCGGTTTACAGAGAGTCAGCATATTGCCCCCAACAATCTGGGTCCTCATTTTACCCACCTCGGAAGGATGGAAGGCTGAGTCAACCCTGAGCCGGTGAGATTTGAACCGCTGACCTGCTGATCTAGCAGTAGCCTGCAGTGCTGCATTTAACCACTGCGCCACCTTGGTTTTAGTGCCTCCCCTGTGATAGCATCAGCCTAAGCAGGCAAAGACAGAAAATGGTTAAAACATGCTTCTGCTTTGCCAGAGGAAGTCAACAAACTTAAAACAGAGCAACAGCAAAAGCAATCCCTTTATTTGGAGGTGGGGAACAGAATATATTCTGCCATATTTCTTATGCCGGAACATTTTGGTGCTCTGAGGAGCTAAGTTATTGTATAAATAGATGCATAAAACAAGCAAAACATTTGATTATAAGTGTTGTGGTTATTAGTCTTCAATTTGTGTGTGTGTGTCCTTGTTCATACAGGTGAAACTCGAAAAATTAGAATATCATGCAAAAGTTCATTTATTTCAGTAATGCAACTTAAAAGGTGAAACTAATATATGAGATAAGATTCATTAAATGTTAGAATGTGAGGTAATCAAAAAGGTCAAGTATCTTGGAGTTAATATTTCAATCTCAAATGGGAAATTATTTAAGTATAATTATGAACCACTCTGGCATAGTATACAGATAGAGATGAAAAAATGGGAGAAGTTGCACTTATCTTTGCTGGGAAGAATAGCGGCAGTGAAAATGAATATCTTACCAAAATTTTTATTTTGGCAAAAGAGCAGATGAGATTTATGGGGATGCTGACTTCATTTTCCAGCTGCCCACACTGCCAAAAGCACCAAAACCTGGTTCAATTACTGTTGGATTACTGTGCTTGATTGGCCAGCAAACTCGCCTGACCTGAACCCCATAGAGAATCTATGGGGCATTGTCAAGAGAAAGATGAGAGACATGAGACCGAACAATGCAGAAGAGCTGAAGGCCGTTATTGAAGCATCCTAGTCTTCCATAAGACCTCAGGCTGATAGCTTCCATGCCACGCCACATTGAGGCAGTAATTGCTGCAAAAGGGGCCCAAACCAAGTACTGAGTACTTATGCATGCTTATACTTTTCAGAGGTCCGATATTGTTCTATGTACAATGCTTGTTTTATTGATTGCATGTAATATTCTAATTTTCTGAGATGGTGGATTTGGGGTTTTCATGAGCTATACGCCATAATCATCACAATTATGACAAATCACGACTTGAACTGTCTTGCCTTGCATGTAATGAGTCTTATCTCATATATTAGTTTCACCTTTTAAGTTGCATTACTGAAATAAATGAACTTTTGCATGATATTCTAATTTTTTGAGTTTCACCTGTATGTCAAAAATGATTTCAACTTGTCTTTCTGGTTTCATTATTCATTAGCTATATGTAAATGTTTTCTTGAAAATGGGTTATGAAGCACCTGCTAGTATACATTTAATTCACAAAGCATATTATATTTTTGTGGGAGAATGGGTGAGAAAAATGGTAGATTTTGAAGAAGCTCTCTCTCCCAGATGGTCATATGATGTAGCACATGCTGGCCAACTACAGTCATATGAGAGGCTGTACATTACAGTACATGTGCATCATATGTAGGGAACATTATGAGCCAGGATATAAAAAAATATGAGTTTTAAAAGGCACTTCAGCTGATTCTTGATTGAGCTGAGAGAAGCTTGTTCATCATTAGGCTTCTTTCTGGAAAAAATTCTTATGCAATACTTATGTCCTAATTGAATTCAGAATAACATTGCAGATGACAACATATATCACATGTGAGAAAGAGCATGTGAAGGTGCCTCTAATCTAAATGAAATTAAAAAAAACATATTCCCATGAAACTAATACTTAAATCCTGTAACAAATCCAGTTATCTACTTTATTCACCATTTACACCAATACTTTATCATTGCACCCAACATAGGACTAATGGCTTGAATTTTATTGCTTCAGAAATTGGGTTTGTTCAACTCCAGCTTTTTTTTCTAGCTATCCTAATGGACCACCACTTAAATATGAACCAGCAGTTTGCTGCAGCTGCCAAAAAAGCCAATGCAGTTCTAGGATGCATCAAAAGAAAGATAGGATCAAGATCACAAAAAATGATAATACTGTTCTATACTGCACTAGGTAGGTCACACTTGGAATATTGTGTCCAGTTCTGGCTGCCATGATACAAAAATGATGGTGAGGCCCTAGAAAGAGTGCAGAGTAGAGCAATAAAGATGATAAGAAGTCTGGAAGCTAAACTGTATGATGAACGGGTTAAGGAAACTAAGTAAGTCTAGCCTATCAAAGAGAAATATTAAAGGTAACATTATAACTGTCTTCCAGTGCTTGAGGGACTATCACAGAGAAGAGGGGGTTGCCCTATTCTCCAAATCACCTGAAGGCAGAACAAGAAATAATGGGTAGAAGATCAGAAAGAGAGGTCCAATTGAGAACTAAGGAGAAATTTCCTAACAGGGAGAACAATTGATCAGTGAAACAACTTGCCTCTAGAAGTTGTGGTGCCTCATCACTGGACGTTTTCAAGAACAGATTGGACAACCATTTCTCCAGAATAGTATAGGTTCTCCTGCTCAAGTGGGGGGTTGGTCTAGAAGACCTGCAAGGTCCTTTCCAACTCTATTATTCTGTGTTCTATGTTCTAATAGCTTCTATCCAGTGACACTCTCATTTTAGAAAACCGAAAACATTTGAGAACCAACTGACCATAATGAGGTAATCAGTAAACTCATATAATTCTTTATGGTTTTTACATTAATATTTTGCAGATACACCTAAAAGTGTTTCTGACTTTAGCTACTTTAAGATGTGTGAAATTCAGTTGAATTCAGTTGAATGGGGAATTCTGGGAGTTGAAGTTCACATATCTTAAAGTTGCCAACATGGACAAACACTGTTTTATATGAAGCCTTAAAAAACAACATCTTTATAATGTATGCCTGGTGGAAGCCCTTCTACTTGGAGACCAACTAATCTGATTATTCAACAAATAAATGGGAAATAGAAATGAAGGAACCATTCAATGTATTTTTCCATTATCTACATTAGGAATGCCAAGGAAGGTAATCAAAATACTGGCAACAGGAGAGCCATAGCAATTAAGCAACAAATGAAGCTGCAATACTGAAGGGCAGCCATTGATGAGAAGAATCATTCTATATATATATCTGGGGACCTGAAGACTCCAAGAAGAGCCTGAGTGCCTGGCAACTATTGCATAGACTGGTGGTATGCATTTCCAGGATATTTCCATCTGTCTGTCTGTCTGTCTATCTAATCTAATCTAATCTACCTGTATTTCTCATACTTTCACCTATTCCAAATGTAAGACAAGAATATGCAGGCAGGTAAACATATCGATAAAAATAGATTTTGCAACTTTTATTTCATATAGAAAACACAACCATGCCTGAAATGAAATTGCGGAGAGAAACTATTTCCTCCCCATCTCCCCTCATTTTGGTGTTTTCAGTGTTTCTTAGGCAAGTGAAATGATTCCCCCCCACACACACCTACATTTGGTCTGAGGACCAAAATTGAATTATGTTTTGAGACCCTTAGGGACTCAATGGTTAAAATGCAGTATTTCAGGTTAATTCTGCTGATTGCCAATTGCCAGCAGTTTGGCAGTTCGAATCTCACCAGGCTCAAGGTTGACTAAGCCTTCCATCCTCCTGAGGTCGGTAAAATGAGGACCCAGATTGTTGGGATAACTATACTGACTGCTTAGAGAGGGCTATAAGGCACTATGAAGCAGTATATACGTCTAAGTGCTATTGCTATCCTTTCAGTACGACTTCTTCCTCACTTTTGTACCTCCAAGGCTCTTGTGTTAGTTATGAGTTTGTAGCCTCAGTCTTCGATCTCTGGGCAGTATTGTTGAGCCTGCTGCCATTTGTTTATAAACACAAGCATCCTGGATTTTAGCTCGTCCTGCTGTCTTGTAGCCAAATTTGCTTTCAAATGCTAGTTTTTCTTAACATTTGAAATTCTATCTTGCTTTCCCTTGTTTCAGATGTTATTGGATGATTATTACAGTGTAAAGCTATCATCTTCTGTAATGTCATTTTTACATACTGTGCTATTTTAAAGGGTGAAAGTGAGTTTCATTGAAGGAAATAACCTTTGTGTCAAATGCACGATAGGTCAAACTCCTATGCCTTTCACTGGCTTTCTCATCAGAAACAAATAAAAATGAGCCCAAATCACTTAAATTTCAGCTTCTTATGGATCAACCTTGTCTCATCATTTTGATATTTGTAGTTTACTTGAATCCCCTTTTCCTCTGATCAACAAAGCATTATACTAAATTACAGCTTTGTTAGTTAAAGGGAGTTGTGTGATTGAGGTATATTTTTCATGGGGGCCTGTTGGCTAAGTGGAGGAGGTATTAATATGAGAAAGTATAAACAAAACTTGCTTTTCTAAACTGCAACAGAGTGATGGGCTCAATTTGTTTCTCAACTGCCATCTTGAAAACTAAACTCAAACAACCAAATTAAACAGGAGATGTAAATAATAGCCAGATGTTTCCTGGTGTTTGAACCAGCTCTACTCTGCTAGTTCTATTAAATGGGTACATTCTGCCGACAACATAAGGCACTCTGTTTTGCTTTCCAGTTCAGGCCTAATGGCTTTGAGCATATGATTATGATCTCATCCAATCATCTAGGTGTCGTGAGATATTTTTCAGCTTAGCTGGAGAGCCAATGTCAAGCAAGTCAGGTGAAGGTGGGCCATTTGTTCAACTGTCTTAAAGTGGGCACTGAACATGCAATTTCAGGAGAAAAGCTAACTGAGACTTAGACTCTCCTTGCCAAACCAAATAGAACACTGACCACAGACACAGACATGTTAAATCTTCCTGGCAGCCCTGACCACCTTCAAGAAGAACATTTCCCTCCACTTCTTCTTACTATACAGGTTGCAGCAGTTACTTGGCCTAATAAGAAACCACACAAAAGATGCTTAGATCTCAGAAGTTTCCTTCTAATGAATCAGATTATTCAGCTGTCCTTTAGGAGTTTGCAATATTAGCCTTTCCAAACCAGGTGCTCTGTAGGTAGGTTGGAGGGTTTCAAGATTTATGGTTTGGGATTATAGAAATTGTAGTCTTATATTTTATCTTTGGCTAGCAAAGCTTCCAGATGGGGTTATCTTCCCTTTCTTAACCAAGGATAAAGCGACACTTCTTGCATTGAAAACATGTTATCCGTCACTGAACTATGACCTTTTTGTTTTGGGCAAAAAACCTGCCATCCGGTATTGTTATATTTTGAAACTTTACCGAATTGATCTCATCACCATTTTTTCTTTGACTATTCGAAAGTGCAGTTGTAGGAATTGGAGATGGGAGACATAAGCTTTTATCTTTATCTTGGTTGTTTAAGAACATTAATTGAAAATGGAATATTTTGTTGATAACACATACAAGAAAATAGTATAAAATATATAATAATACTTGAATACTATTTTTATTGATCCATCATAATTCAACTCAATTTACATTTTAGTTAATCAGTCATTGTGTTTTGAGTGCTCAAGTGGCTGCAACAATATCAGAATGCATTGAAATCTTTAACATCTTCCTTTGAATTTTTTACTATTGTAAGATACCAGGACTTAAGTGCCTCTAGAATTTATAGTTTTAATGTTATATTTGTTTATCTGCGATATTAATGAGCAGACACATATACAACTGCACTGTAAGAAATATGGAAGAAAAAACACAAAGAAAAAAAATCAATCTTGCAAAAAAGAAAAGTTTTCAATGAAAAGTATGCACTTAAAATGTGTTCTATCATTTACAAGAAATATGTAATTATTGTCATTAATGTAAATGTGATTATGTGCCACCATATCAGGGTCAACTCTTCTTAGTGACCATATGGATAGTCCTTCTCCAGGATGATCCCCTTCAGTGCTTCAGTAAATAATAAAGCTATCATTACTTGAGTGCATCTACTTTGCTGGTGGTTGCCTCTTCTTGTCTGTGTCTGTCTGTCTGTCTGTCTGTCTGTCTGTCTGTCTGTCTGTCTGTCTTCCTTCCTTCCTTCCTTCCTTCCTTCCTTCCTTCCTTCCTTCCTACCTACCTACCTACCTACCTACCTACCTACAATTCTTAGTATTTTAGCTGGGTCTAAAATATGATAAGGTGGGCCTGATTCAAGTGGGAACTCTGGATTGATATTATTATTATACAATTGTATCACAGCGGCCAGTTGTTTCGCCGGATTTGGCGGCGAAACATTCGCCCAACATCCGCCGCGGCCCTTGTTAACCCGCGCGACGACCGATGCGGTATGGAATTCTTACTTGTTTTTTTCACCATATTGTATGGGTTGGCGGGTTTTTTTTTACGGGACCAGATGCCAACCTGACCCCAACCCTCCTCCATTCTCATCCGGGCTTGGGACCGGCAACGGCGGAGTTGTTGTTGTTGTTATTGTTGTTGTTGTTATTATTATTATTATTAATATTATACAATTGTATCACAGCGGCCAGTTGTTTCGCTGGATTTGGCATTGGTTACTAGTCGGGCCCCACCCAGGGGCCTAGGACGTCGTAACGTATTTTCGTAATATGCGTGCAGATCCAAGCAGTGCGGCTTTTTGCATTTGACTGATGGTGATTTAGTCAATTTTTAACTGTTTTAAATGTAATTCCAGTGCTTTTGGAATAGCACCCAGTGTGCCAATTACCACTGGAATTATCACTGCTGGTTTGTGCCATAGTCGTTGAATTTCGATTTTTAAGTCCTGGTATCTTGCGATTTTTTCATGTTCCTTCTCGGCGACCCTGCTATCACCTGGTATTGTGATGTCTATGATTGTGACCTTATTTTTCTCAAGAAGTGTGATGTCTGGTGTATTATGCACCAGTATTTTGTCCGTTTGTATACGGAAATCCCACAAGATCTTGACCATCTGATTTTCTGTGACTTTTTCAGGCTGATGTTCTCTCCAGTTTGTTGCTGTTTTAATATTATAATTTTTGCACAAATACCAATGGATCATTTGTGCTATTGAATTGTGTCACAATTTATAATCAGTCTGCGCAATTTTTTTACAGCAGCTGAGGATGTGATCAACAGTTTCATCAGCTTCTTTGCAAAGTCTGCATTTGGCATCATCAGAGGATTTTTCGATTTTGGCCTTAATGGCATTTGTGCGGATAGCTTGTTCTTGCGCAGCCAGGATTAGTGACTCTGTTTCTTTCTTTAATGTACCTGTTGTTAACCATAACCAAGTTTGTTCACTGTCCAATTTATCTTTTATTTTTTCCAGAAATTGGCCATGCAGTGCTTTGTTCTTCCAACTCTCCATTCTTGATTTTATCACATCTTTTCTGTATTCTTGTTTCGTCTGTTGGGCCTTCAGTAGATTTTTGTTCTTTACTTCGATTAATAGATGTTCTTGACTTTCTTTTAAATAATCAGCCAGTGCATGTTTCTCTTCTTCAACTGTTTGCTTCACTTGTAATAATCCTCTGCCACCTGATTTTCGGGGCAGGTATAATCTATCAGTATTACCACGTGGATGTAAACTGTAGTGCATTGTCATTAGTTTCCTGGTTTTTCGGTCCAAAATGTCCAAATCAGCTTGTGTCCAGTTAACTATACCAGCTGGGTATCTTATAACTGGTATTGCCCAGGTATTTATGGCCTTGATTGTATTTCCACCATTCAATTTAGATTTCAAAATTTTCCTAACTCTGTTGGTGTACTCTCGCCTGACAATAGTTTTTACTTCTCCATGCTTGATGTTATCCAACTGCAGAATGCCTAAGTATTTGTAGGCTTCATTTTCGCTGCATTTAATTAGTTGGCCATTGGGCATTTCAATTCCCTCACATGTTGTGATTTTGCCCCTTTTTATGGATACAGTGGCGCATTTTTCCATGCCAAACTGCATTGAAATATCGGTGCTGAATACTCGGACTGTGTTTGTCAATGATTGGATTTCTATTTCTGACTTTCCATAGAGTTTCAAATCATCCATATTATTATTATTATTATTATTATTATTATTATTATTATTATTATTAATTAATTAAATTTATATGCCACCCAATCCCGAAGGACTCTCATGTGCTTTGGAGGATTCTAAGCATTATTTTACTAGCATGTAAAATGAAGAATATTGTAAGATTCTTAAATCTCTTTTCTTTGGTTTAGGTATATAGATTTACCTCTTCAGTTTGCTGGCATAGTTTGTTTCTCACATTTGGTGGTGTAGTTTGGTTAGAATTTTATTGATTTTCTTCTGTTGCTTGTCATATTTCTTTACATAGTTCATAAATTGCCACATATCTGTAAAGTTTCCATCAATTTCTGTAGAATTTTAATTTAAAATTTACTGAGTACTAATCAAATGTCATATTTTTAATGCTATAATTTCTTATAGATGGGGGATATCTTCTGGTCTCCTTGGATGTTGACATCTTTAGGGTACAGAATTTGCATATACTCCTTTCACCATTTTTTAACCAGTTACTATTTGCCCAATGGGCAGATAGTGTTCCAATTCAGATGCCATTCTTGAATTGGAATGCTAAACTCCTGAATACAGAGATCTTTTGAAAAACTTTCCTTGTTTTTCTATTTTCAACATCTTTACAAATGTTATTGTAATATTGCTTCTTGTATCTTATAACTTCTATAAACCTCTTTGTTAAGGTTTTCCTGACATATTTGTTTTTCTTGGCTTTGTCTTCCTTTTTCTTTTTGGAACTCTCCACCATTTTTAAATATTAAATTTGTTTTCTTCTGTTGTCTATCAGTCTCTTTTCATATTAATTTTTAACAACTTTTTTGATTTAAAACCAAAATGAAATTCTTTTATTTATGATCAAAGACCAGTTATTTCATTCCACACTTCATCTGATTCCCTGTTATAGAGGTTATGGATGTCCATGCCATTCCTATTGTTTTCTTTGAAAATAATGGATATGTGCTCAAGATCATATTATAGTAACTGCCATTTTAGAATGACACAGAACATGTACATGAACAAGTTGTGATCTGTTCCACAATCAATATCTGACACATCTTTGTGGTGATAAATGAGTTCCTCCAACTCCTTTTACCAATAATATCATCAAATTGATTTCTGTGTAATCCAGTGACCAGTGGTTTATGGCTGGTGAGGCAGCAATTTTTTTAGACTTGTGGACTTCAACTCCCAGAATTCCACAGCCAGGCATGCTCAGTTCCGATTTAAAGCGACAGCATTTATTTTTCTCCTTTGCAAAAAAGTTTCCTTCATTCTTTTTCTTCTCCCTCCCCCTCATTCCTCCCTCTCTCCCTCCCTCCCCCTCTCTCAAACAGACACAGAGAGAAGTTGGATTGGACTATCTCCTTCCCTCTCTCACTCACTCTCTCTCAAACAAACCCAAACACAGAAGTTGGATTGGAGCCTATCCGAGCCTTTGATTGCAGGCGGAGCCACGTTGCCTTTTCAAACTTGTAATCAGTGAAGCTGGGCTTATATAGTTTTATCCAGCTGTGTGTGTGTGTGTGTGTGTGTGTGTGTGTGTGTGTGTGTGTGTGTGTGTGTTTGAAAAGGCAACATGGCTCTGCCTCCTCCGAGTTCCATCTGCCAGTCAGTGCCGACTGGCAACTACACGGAGGAGAGCCTTTTCAGTAGTAGCTCCGACCCTTTGGAACGATCTCCCCGTGGAGATTCGTACCCTCACCACCGTCCAGACCTTCCGCACAGCCCTTAAGACCTGGCTAGCCCATCAGGCCTGGGGACAAAGATAATTGCCCCCACCCGAATGATGAATGAATGTTGCTTACTATTTTATTCTATGTATTGTTTGTGTTTATTGTCTGTATACCCCCTCCCTTCATTTTATGTAAGCCGCCCTGAGTCCCCTCAGGGAAAAGGGCGGCCTATAAGTATTAATAAATACCAAATACCAAATACCAAATGCCTGCAATCAAACTACACTTGGGGAGGGATCTACACTTGAGGATGAAGTTTGAATTCCTCTCCCTCCCTCTGACCCACACGTACCTTTTCCAGCTGTTTCAGAGAGGATTTCAACTCTGCTCTTGCCTGCCATCATGAAAAGAAAAAAATGTAAAAAGAAAAAGGCAAGAGCTGAGGTCAGGCTGAGCCAGACCTCAGTTGCTGCCAGAGTCACCGTGGATGACTGTGCTTAACTGTTTAAAAAAGCCTCTAAAAAATACACCCTCTACAGGAGGAGGCCGGAGAACAATGTGCCTCATCTACATCAGGAATTTTTCAGCTTTTAACCCTTGCTTAACTCTGCTCAAGTGATCATAAAACGCCAGACTAGGTGAGGCACGTCATTCTCCTGCCTCCTCTTGTAGAGGGCACTAGTCTGGCGTTTTATGATCACTCGAGCAGAGTTAAGCAAGGGTTAAAAGCCAAAAAATTCCTGATGTAGATGAGGCACATTGTTCTCCGGCCTCCTCCTGTAGAGGGTGTATTTTTAAGAGGCTTTTTAAAACAGTTAAGCACTAAGCAGAGTCATCCATGGTGACTCTGGCAGCAACTAGCTCAGCCTGACCTCAGCTCTTGCCTTTTTCCTTTTACATTTTTTTTCTTTTCATGATGACAGTGGTGAGGCTCTGCCTCCCCTGACTGCATGTCCCTGGGTGTAATCCATTGGGTGATGCGCATGTATATAGATATTATTTTGGTTATTTGAGACTGGGTTGTAATAAGTAAATAATTGGATTCATGGAATCCAGTATGTCATTCTTCTGCTTCATTTCTGCTTCCTAAATCATGCAATTCAGTGCATTTTTTTCTTACTGTTCCCAACTATGGCATTTTAGTCTTCAATCATAAGCAGCACATCTTGTTTGCCTGTTCTATCAGTTTCAGATTGAACTTGCTAATAAAACTTTTTAGCTTTCTCTTCTGCATCAATGGTTGGAGCATAAATGTGGATAACCATCATATTAAAGTGTTGTTTGTGAAGCTTAATTGATACTATTGGGTCATTAACTTCATTGTAGCCAAGACTTTATTATATCCATTGTTATTATAAAAACCCTACCATTCTTTCTTTATATTTTGTCTAGACTAATAAACTATATACGGTAAACTTCTGACTGAGAGTCTCCAACTCCAGTCCACTTCAAATTGCTGGTGACTAGGATGTCAAAGGTTTCAATTTAATTAATTTCATCTTTCACTGTGTTAAGTGAATGTCATGCTTCTTATATTCCACTGTGATTCTATTTTTGCAATTTTGGATTTTATTTTTCTACATTGCAACATTAGCAATTAGACATCCCAAAACTTTTAATCTATCTACATGATAAGCTCCATTATTGCTCTGATACCAAGTAGCCATGCATGCCAAGGGACGCACAATCACCAACTAAATTATCAAAGTTTTTATATGGTCAATCCATGTAGTTTTCTTGGTAAAATACTACCATGCTTCCCCTATGTGGTATAAGCTGATGCCTTTGCCATTGTTATTAAAGCAATCACTCATCTGTAGTATTTTCTAATAGATCCCTGCTTACTTTAGCTGGGTGTCTGGCATTAGTTGTGTGCCTTCAGTACACCTGCTAGAAATATAAATACTCCTGATGTTCTTTGATCAACCCTCTTCCATTAATAGTCTAACACAATGAGATAGTTTAGTAGGACTGAAGAAGGAAAATAGGCACTGCAGTATAATTAATGGTGTCTACTCCACATTAGCTGTATAGATCTTTGTCAAGAATATGTCATTTCTGTTGCATGAACATCATGTCCCACTTTTTAAAATATTACAGATCAGGAAATAAAGTTTTATGAGAGTCATATGGTTATGCCTTAAGTAAAATAATTACTGAAAATAATGTGGCTATTTCTTTGCCACACGCAAATACAGCAGGCCATATTAAAACCAAGAATTTGACTATTAGGATAATTATATTATCCTAATTCTGACATTTAAGGTATCAGTGTGATTATCTTGTTTGAGTTGAGCAGGAACCAACAAAACTATGTATCTAAAGCAGGGGTGGGTTGCTACCGACATTACTGCCAGTTCACTTCGTGCATGCCCACCTCACATTGCTTGCACATGTACAGTTGTCTGTAAACTGTTCTATGCATGTGCAGCACATTAAAAATGACTAAAAAAACATTCCAGCAAAGGCATGGATGACTGGGGAACTGGTCCGGGGGCTGGGCCAGCCTGCTGTCCCTACCGGTTTGGTGACACAGTCCCAAATTCCACTACCGGTTTGCCCAAACCGGTAGCAACCTACCTCTGATCTAAAGAAAGAGATTAATCTGTGTGTATATGTATACCTATACCTATATCTATAAGTACAGTATATGTGTGTGAATGTTTTGCACTGTATATTCATTAATAATTTCACTTATCAAATAATTTCTTGAGTTTCTAATAGATATTTGAGAGTTGTTAAATATTATCATATTGCAGTGCTTTTCTTTTTAAAGACTTCAGTTTGTAACAAGGTTATAATTACAAATAGTATTCAGATATGCCATACAATACCTCACTAATGTAGGATTCTATGGAAGTACTATACAATTACCAACAGAATTATAGGTTCATTTGCTTAATTATATGGTATGTCAATAAATTGTGTGAAACATGGACCCGTGTATCTTTCCCCCTTCAACAACTCAAGTCTTGGCTGCTGCCTTTTATTTATTGCTAAAATTTCTATCCCACTACATTCCAAGCTGACTCTGAATGGTACACAAGTAAGAAAACCATGGAAACTGCAGTGCATAAGACTCCTCCCCCCAAAAAGTAGTAGATGGCCCATCTACCAGGAGCAAGCTTAGTCTAATATTTTCTTTAAACATTATCAAATGGCCAGGTTTTTAATGGTCTTGTGAGAACCAGTGGGGAGACAGCAGTGCAAAGCCATGAGGCAAGTAGGGGTATCCCTGAGAAAGGTGATTATAGAGTCACTGTAGATAAAACTCCCTGGTGGGAGTGACTCTCTACAAGCACTTCCTCCCTGATCTCACTGATAGCCAGATTCCTTTGTGAGGAAACTACACTAAAGAAATTGAGATCCCGAGTTACATTTTGCTTAGAGTCATCCTAATATGCATTTCAATTCTCTCTCTGCAATTGAAATTACTTTGAGTTGTACTTTTCAAGGTTGGACCAAGATAAATCAATACAATATATTTATGTTAAGTGGACACAGAAGCTGACAAATTGTGTTTTTTTAAAAAGACAATGCATTGGCATATTCTTATATATAGATTCTAACAAGGCTCAACCTTTGTAGGGATGCAGTTACAATTTTGATTCTGTTTACACTAATACTGTTTATTCCAGAATCTAATTTATAATTAGGACTTATATCAGACAAATCAGTGAAGATGGCATGGATGCTGCAGTATTAAACAGAAGCTTGATAGTGTCAAACTTTTGTAAAAAGAGAAAAATAATTTTAGCATTGTTAAAGTATAAAGTATAATTTGAAGATAGTAAATAAGTAAATCACTGTAACCAGCAACGCTTCTGAATGCAAACATCCATAGCTGTTCGCACCTTGGGTAGGTCCTTGTACATTATCAGGTTAAAAAAAACATTTGTTCTTTTCCTTTTTTTTCTGTAAGTGAACCGTGATTATGCCAATGTATTATCACTTTTGTAACATACTGAATGTTTGAATCCTGAAAAATGTATAACCTGATGTTCATAACAAAACTTTACCCACCACTGAAATCTACCAATAAAAAGAGGCATAAACAAAGTCAACAGAGGCTGGTATTGTCTTCTGCTTACTACCCTGCAGCTACTGGAAAAGGAACCTAGGAAACAAATTGTTTATTATAAGCCAGTCCATTCCTCTAGGGGATTCATGGAGTCATGCAGTGGGACAGAACAATCACTGTACTGAAATGGAGGATAATTTTATTTGTTCCATTTGTTGGTCACAGCAGCATCATGCTGACCAATTATTCTTAAATCAGCAGGTTTTAGACGTTATGGCCTCCTCATAGATTGCAACACCGCAGGCAAAGTAGCCAGGTCAGATTGAAATGCTTTTCAGCCTGGCAACATCAGCTGTCTTTCCCCTTGGAGATCTCCTTTTATCTGGAAATAAAAAATATATGTGATACAATAGCATGAGTGTTGCATGTTGCAAAAATAAAAAAGGCAATAGGATCACCAAAAACGTATAATGTCTTGAAAATCTTCTGTTTTCTGTAATTGAAATAGCAACTTTTTCTTCATGTATTAAAGCCTAGAAATAAAAGGGACTTTCTGATATCTTTACCAAAAGCAAAACATTCTGTAACTACACCATTAATCTAGGGCTTTTGAATGGCAAATAAATTATATACTATAATCAGAATAATGTTCTCTGTAATGCAGTTGATTAAAAGGGATGTTATAAAGCCTGGAAGAAAGACTGGGGAGGGATAGAGATAGTTAAAATTATTACATTATCCTGCCTCTTTCCACTGTTTGTGGGATTTGAATGTAGAGCTTACATTTTGCCAGGAAATTGTGCTGGAAGGAAAAACAAGGGAGATGTTTTCATTATTTGCTGCTATAATTTTGGGAACACAGGAAGTTGTTCTCATCCTATCTTGAAATTTATTAAGCATGTGACATTCCATCCCTAATACTGTCCAGCATATACTTCCTATCAAAAGCTACAATAAGAGTTTTTCATTAACTGTAAATATGCAAAGGAGAGGAAAGGTCTGGCTTATAACATTTCTAACCAATGTTATCCCCTCTTTGTGGTTTCTGGATGATGTTCACAGAGTTTTAAGCAAAGGATACACATAGATTATAGAGATGAATAGCTCTGCCTTTAAATCCAGACCAAATATTGGGAACACAGAACTGATAAGTTTCATTCTGTGATCTTAAAAGGTGGAACTTTTTCAAATGCAGGTCAAATTTGACTGTAGTGGAGATGCTTACATCAGGATTAATTTTAGAATAGCATTTGTATCAGTCTGTTGCAAGATCATCTGAGATAAAGAATATGAGCATGTTGCAAAGAGAAAGGATGGGGGAAAATCCCACTGATAAATCCAATGGGACTTACAAAAATAGCCAGATAATTTTTCTGGCTTGACTTGAATTCCATTCAAAAGATTATAGAGAAGGAGATCTTGGTGTACTATGTGCAAAGGGAGAATTTGATGGCCCTTAGAACACAGATGTCAAAATTATCTGTCAGCCTTAAATAATATTTTTTTAAAATGCAAGTAGCTTCGGCTGTAGAAGAGGAATTGGTCAGCATCACAGCAATAACTCTTGTATTCTTTTTTCTGGAAACTCTGCACTCTCCTTTAGGTGCTTTTGTATTGAAAAGAAATCATGAGTTCTAACCTGAGTATTGTATGAAAGTTCAGGGTACTAAAATTTCAGTGAACTGAGCTTAATGGTATCTCCCACTATATTCTTCTGGTAAATATATTCCTGGAAACTGAACATATTCTGAGAGCTTCCAAGCCATCAAGAATTAGCAGGCAAATTTATAGAGGACCAGAATCAGATTGAAAAGAGATATTCTAAAATATTATCTTTTAATAACTAAGGAGAGTACTATTCATCTGATAATATCCAAATTTTATTTGCAATTACTTTCTGTATTCTAATGATTACAGACCACATTTGATTAGCAGCATCAAGAATCTTGATTAAATCATAGAGCTAATAGTTTAATTCAATGCATTGAAAACTATTTCCTTTTAGCTATCCTAAATCTCATTAAATTTAATTTCAGATGACAACTTTGGTAATATTTGAGAGAAAGAAAAAAGCTATTTTTGATTCTTGTTTTCGACACTATGCATGTTTTCCATTCTCTGCTTTGATGCTGTTGACACTGTGTATCAAGACTATTATGTGACACTACTGAGCCAGTTTGATGGTAGTGGTTAAAGGCACCTTAGATAGATAACAGGATATCATAAATTCTAATTGCACCTTAGGCATGAAATCAGCTGGGTGATGTTGGGCCAGTAAATTTCAGCCCTAGGAAGAAGGCAATGGCAAAGTACTTCAGAAAATATTGCTGAGAAAAACTCCATGGACTTGACTATTGCCAGAAGCCAAAACTGACTGAAAGGCACAAGATAAACAGTCAGTCAGTCAGTCAGTCAGTTCCTTAGGACTATGTACAGGTTAGATCTCAAGAAACAAGATTCTGCTAATAGTAGGAAAAAGGAATCACATAGATCAGTGTTTTTCAACCACTGTGCCGCGGCACACTAGTGTGCCGTGACATAGTGTAAGGTGTGCCGTGGGAAGAACACTTTATATATAGTCAATATAGGCACAGAGTTAATTTTTTTTAACATTTTCTAATGGTGGTGTGCCTCGTGATTTTTTTCATGAAAAAAAGTGTGCCTTTGCACAAAAAAGGTTGAAAAACACATAGATAGTATTGTATTTTCAATTCCTCATTCCTCCTATAACTTCTATCCCTTGAAAAACTAATTTGGAGTACAGTATGGAGAACTAGAATAACATAGTAAGGGACCGTTATAATTAATTGGAGAAGATCACTTATTTCCTTGTTTCCCTAACCCAGTGGAAATATCCTTTAATGGACTTTTTCATGGAATGAAAATATATGTTTCATTCACAAAAGAGTTAATCTGAATCCAATTGTGTGAATAAATCTATAGTAAGTAGATGAGCACAGGATTGAGTGTTATGAATATACTAAATAGGTACAATATAAGATTTTAGAATTGTAAATGTACTAAAAATTCAAAACATTATTATGCCTCCTGTTACTGACTTTTATCCTTTTTTTAAAAAAAGGAAAAGTTGGTTTTAAAATATTCTTTACCATTTTCTCTTTTTTTTGTCCCATAAAAAAGGAAATATAAACAGTCATTGTCCAATTTTTGGTCTGAAAGAAATAACAAAACAGAATCATTTGATCTGGCCTGTCAGCTGAGATTAGGACTAAGAAATCTGCAGTTAATCAGCCCAGCTAAGCAGCAAAGGTCATAGCAGTCAGTAAGAGTTATTGCAAAGGTGTTACAACATATGGCTGATCTCCTCAGTCATGAGGAAAATAAAGTGGCAGACAGATAAAATTCATCTTTTTCTGCTTTCGTCATCTCATGAATTAGTCTTCAACCACAAAGCCTTATTTCTGTGCTCTCCTATGTCATTTCAAATTCCTATTTATTAGTTCTCAGTACAGTGTTAAACATGAAAATAAATAAGGAACTGATTTGTACTTTAAAGTGTGGCTTTGCCAATGGTAAGTGCTTCACTCCGTTCCTGGAGTAAGATGAATGCATCATTTTGAATATTTCCCAGATTTTGCATGAGGATGAGATGGAAAAAGAACTTTACTGCCGTGTAATGTTTCCCAATCTTCAGTTTCTCTTATATGGTTGGGGGGAAAAGACATACTGGAAATTACTCTGATGTTTGTGTACTGCCATGTATGTGGTATGTTGAGAAAGAGATAATTCACTAGATGGGGTGTATTTAACCAAAATAGTTTTGCTTTTGATTAGTGCAGAGGTGGGTTCCTACCAGTTTGCACCTATTCGGTAGAACCGGTTCGTCAAATCTGTGGTTAGAAGAGGTTCCACCAGTGGACCCGGAAAGCAGGCCACACCTACAGAAGAGGTTCCAAAATTTTTTGAAACCCACCACTGGCAAGGATCTTGTAACTCGACAGCTTTAAGACTTGCATGCTTCAATGCCAGAGTTTCTGAATAGCTACTTGGACCGGCCTAAGTACTAATTCATAATTTCATATCCGGTCACATGGGTGGCAAGCCACTCCCATTCGGTCACATGGGTGGCAAGCCACTCCCACAAAGGAGGCCACACCCACAGAGTAGGTTCCAACAATTTTTGAAACCCACCACTGGATTAGTGGTAGCCCTAAAGTTTGAATCTTTGGAGTCCTTTGACATTTTCTTCTGGGCTGCAACACAACTCATTTATTTAAGTCATTAGTTCTTATTGATTCAATCCATCCTGTTATTGATAACTAACTATGGTGGGGAAGGAGATGTGCTAACTACAGCCATCAATATTGGTATGCCCCAAACTCCTCTGTTGCTTCTTTTGTTTTAAAAAGCAATACAAAGTTGTCCTACGTAATAATGTACAGGATTGACTTTGAGCTGCTTCAGTGAGCTAAAAGGGAGATAAAGACTCTAGTTCTCCTTCTAATAAATGGATGTTTTGTAATTGATTATTCTTGTGATAACCATTTCATGGATGCACTCATCTTCTGCACTCATAATTCTAAATGCCCATGGGTTCAAATGTTTTCAATCTTGGCAACTTGATGTGTGGACTTCAACTCCTAGCATTCCTCAGCATTCTTAGCCAGCATGCTTCTAAGAATTGAAGTACATATATCTTCAAGTTGCTAACATTGTCTTAGTCTGTGATAAAGTACATGGGCTCATAAAATGATTGACAAAATCTCAGTACTATACACTTTCTATTGGGAAACAGCATGATCTTCTGCAGTCTCTTCTGCTCATGACATTTCTCTTTTACCTACATCCAGATTTACAGCTGCTTCTGTGATCTGTTTGCCTTTATGACTCACCCAAATCTTACCTTCAACGTGTCCAAACAAGATCTCCATTCTGAACTGTGACCTTGCTTTGGATGTTGATGTCTCCAGCATAATCTGATAGGAATTTACTAAAGTGCCCCAGCTAGCCTACAAATAGAAAATGTTGAGCTTTAAAGATTGTGGAGAAGCTGGTAACCTGGAAGCATTTCCCTCCTCCAGGATCTATCTTGCTGTGCTTTGTTTTTCTCCATCTTCGGGGAAGCATCCTAATTGTTGGCAGGGCTGGCCCAAGATTTTTTTTTCTTGCATGAGATGGAGCAGTGAATAGCATCACACAAAGAATCAAAGGACTTTTTTTTCTCATATGAGGCAGCTTCCCCAAATATCATTTTCCATCCCTAGCAATAGTAATAGAGTAAGAAAAATAATTGCTATCCTTTTATGTTTCTGTAAGTTTGTATCCTTGGGGAATTGCCTCAGTCTACTTAACAGGTACTGGTTCTTTAGCTGTATCAGTTTTTTCTCCATGATGAAGCTTTTAAAACTTAAGGCAGCTTCATGCTTCAGGAAGCAACCATTTTGCCCAGTTGATGAAACACTCATAGAAAGTGGATTGTATGAGAACATCTGAGTCACAGACAAGACAACTCATGACAAATGAAGGCAAATATATGTGTCCTAGGATAAGGCTGAGGGATCCAATCTGAGTCGATCATTGGGACAAGAGGTTTATGTCAGTTGAGGCACAGAACAGCCTGGAATCAACCTCTTTGGTTTCTTAGGGAAAAAAAACACCTTGCAGCTTAACTCCAAACTCTAAAAAAGGGAGTAAAATAGAAATTCCAAGGCAAAGTTACTGAGACACATACACATGTTTAGCATCATCATGTTAAATGTTTAGCTAAAGTGGTCCTTCAATTTTGCCTAAACCCAGAGCAGGATATGGGTGTGTGTAAAAATCATGAGTCTCATTGCTGAATAGATAATGTAACTTGGCCTTTGAGATATAACCTCTTTGCAATAGGACTATTTAATTTCTGAAATATCAGTTATCTACACTGTAGGTCATCTTAGATCCAGGAGAAGTCATGTTGTGATGGTAGGCAAGGATGCTTTGCCCTAGCTTCATCTAGTGTGTCAGTTGTATCTTTTCTTGGAGAAGGAAGAGCTAAGGACTAAGATTCATCCCTTAATCACTGCTTACTTAGAATACTCTGAGTTAGGTTATGTTAGAAAGCCAGCTGGGTGACTTTGGGCCAGTCACTGTCTCTCAGCACAACCCACCTCACAGGTTGGTTGCTGTGGGAAAAATAGGAAAAGGAAGGTGCATTGGATATGTTTGCTGCTTTGAGCCGAGGTGGCGCAGTGGTTAAATGCAGCACTGCAGGCTACTTCAGCTGACTGCAGTTCTGCAGTTCGGCTGTTCAAATCTCACCGGCTCAGGGTTGACTCAGCCTTCCATCCTTCCGAGGTGGGTAAAATGAGGACCCGGATTGTTGTTGGGGCCAATATGCTGACTCTGTAAACCGCTTAGAGAGGGCTGAAAGCCCTATGAAGCGGTATATAAGTCTAACTGCTATTGCTATTGCTATTGAGATATTTGTAAAAATAATAAAGGCAGTATATTAATAATAAACAAATCAAAAGCACAACTGATGAAAAGTATAGACTTTTGTTCAGAATGAACTTTGTAGACAACTTCCACATAATTTTAGAACAATTTCACTGGCTATCAATTTATTTTCAAGAGTTTTTTGGGGGGAGAGGAAAGGGAGCCTCCTCTATTTTAGACCAGTGTTTCTCAACCTCAACAGGTTAAAAGATGTTTGGACTGGAGTTCCCATAATTTCTCAGCCAGGCTGGGGAATTATGGGAGTCGAAATGCACACATTTGAAATTTGCTGAAGTTGAGAAATACTGATTTAGACAACTTTAGTTGCTTGACAACTAAAAAGGCAGTTTATTTTCAAGAGGCAAGTTTGTTTTTTTCCTTGCACTCCAGGAAACTCCAGGATTAGAACCGTCAAACATAAGAAGCAAAGCAAAACAAACCTTTCAATGCTGGCATTAAATGTTATTACATTGTCCTTTCTTCATTTTATGGTATGTTTTACTTGATATCTTCTGAGCAGTGAGACCAGATTCAAGTTCTCACTTGGCGATGGAAAGCCCAGGGGAAATTCCGAGCCACACATTTCATGGGGTTGTTGCTTCGAGGATAGGAGTCCCATAGAAGCTACTTGAGCTCTCAGAAAAAAGCAGGATATTTAGTGGCAAAGGTTTATGATTTCATACAGCAAACATTGGTTTAATGCTAGAGACTTGTGACCTGATATTGCAAAGGCTGGTCCAGCTGACAGAGACCTGGGATTTGGTAGAACAAACAGAAGCTTCGTTTGCAGGCATTCATGATTTTACACTCAAGCACTGGTTTAAATCATCAAAAGTTGCATTTTCATTCAACTAAAACCCATTTAAACAGGGACAAGCTTTTGATATCACAGGAGGCTATTCTTTTCATTTTGAAGTACTGTTTCAGTCTCACTTAGCTTTGGTGGGAGAGACCAGAAGAACCACCACCAGTTTAATGAGTTGATTGCAGACTGATTGTGGTAGAAGAGCAAAAATAAAATTTGTACACTGTGCTATGTGTGCATGTCACATAAACAGCCACCTTGCCATATCAGCCCCCCCCCCCCTTTTTAAAAAAGGTTGAAACGTAATAATGCTTTCTCTCATTAAAATAAATGAAAATGACTGGTGGATACCAGAATCCTTCCTGCTTTGACAAATACACAGTTTGTAATAATAAGTAAGCAGTTAAAATATACTGATATATTTGTTGGTAAGTAAGTAAGTATTTTCTTTTCCTTTGCCAGTCCAATATTCTAACAAATGGAGATGGTATAATATCTGTTGAAAGGGTCAATAAGATCAGAAAAGTGATTGTAATGAAATGCCATCCTATTAAACCAGATGCTTGCTTTCAGTCTCATCAACTTTACTTACTGACCTACTTTTTCCCCTATCATTTTAAGCCCTGCAGAGCAGATGCCACAGTCCTGACTCATTCATGGTGTGTAATTTGATCGAGGGTATGTCAAAATGTTATTTTGTACTTCCGATACAGGATTTGCTAATGGCATTTGTTGTATCACAGTGACAACATCAGATCCTGGAAATCCTAGTCCAATTGGTACATTGGGGTGGGGTGGGGGAATTCATTTGTTTGTAACTGCTTATGATGTATCTAACTCCTTAAGGTTTTGCTGGGGGTTCCCAGGGGTTTTGCAGCCACTATTTCACTGGCAGTTGATGTCTCTTGTGATTAGCCCATGAGTCAGGATCACTACAATAGTAGCCAAAGCATCTCCCTCCTCCTTCTCCCTCCCCCTTTTTCCTCTTTCCCTCTCTGATGACAGCAACATATCCAGGATACATTCTATTGGGAAATACACCTGGAAGTAATAGATTATTGGTAGTTCCATTGATGTTCCCAATTGTGCATTGTATCAGTTAAGCACATCCATTACTACAAACAATGTTAAGTTCCAATACCACGCTGTTTTCCCCAAAATAAGACCTTCTCAGCTAATCGGGCTTTTGAGCACATGCGCTAAAATAAGCACTCTCCCCAAAATAAGCCCTCCCCGATATTGCAACGCAGCAGCATGACCATGCTCACTGCCTCCTGCACATAAAAAATAATAAGACCTCCCCAAAAATAAGGCTAAGCACTTATTTTGCGGGTCAAAAGAAAATAAGACCCTGTCTTATTTTCAGGAAATATGGTATTATATTTCATCTTAAACCCTATAATAATGGTCTACATTGTAAGGTTTTTGTAAAAATCACATAAATCAAAGGTACAGCCTATGGCCCAGAGGAAGAGAATGTGTTATCTTCCAAAAAATTTAGGTTACAGTTCATGTAATCCATTGTCACCAGGCTGCTGGTTGGGTCTGCTTGGGATTGAAATCTAAACTTTCTGGAATACAGCAATTTTTGTTCTCCTTCAGAGTCTGCCCTATTTTTTGCTGTGCCTCATGTGTTCAAAATGCTTAACTAAACTGTAAGTTTTAATGGGTAAGAAAGGAGAATATAGTTAAAATACTGTAGTAATTATATAACAAATTTCATAAAATTACTGAATGTAATTTACATCAAATTTGTTTTTTCTCCTGGGCATATTGTTTTATTCTAGCCAATAATTTCAAATGCAATTTCTAACATGCTGCTTTAGGACTAAAGTTCATTCCTACCCTGACTTAACAATTTATTTAAAAAAAACAAAAAACCAAAAAAAAAACCCTTTATGTACTAAAGAAATGTGCACATAAGACACAACTAAACCAAAAGTAAAAAAAAAAGATTGCTCACGTTTATGTTCACTACTTTAAAGAGGAAAGTTAGGCTTAAACCACTTCCTCTGAAATCAGGTAATTAAAAATAACTTAGTTTGGTTACATCATACAGCAGATCATTCCAGTGATTTAATCAGGAATACTACTATAGTGATATATAGAGTGCTTGTCCATGGGATTTCACATAGCAGGCACAAAAAGTACAAATTGTATCAGCTTTTCCCAGTCTGGTATTGGATGCTGGTTTCCACAATTTCACTTAGCAGATGGCTGAACATTGAAATTCAACACATATGGAAGATACCTAATTGGGAAAGGCTGATGTTACTACAGTAATGCTTCATCCTGAGTCCTAAAAATATGCATACCATAGATAAGAGACAACTTAGTCTCATTTTCTGGTCAGATTACAATACTGTTACCATTTCATTCACTTTGAAAGGTTGAAATATATTTATAACCATCTACTGCATCCTAGCTGGAGAATTCTGGGAGTTGGTGTCCATCCATCTTAAAGTGATCAAGGTTAAAAAAAACTTTGATCTACTGCAAGACCATTGAAATAGCATTTACTATTTCTCAGGTATCCTGGATTGCATAAATATTGCCCTTTAATAACAGTTCACTAAAAATAAATTTTATCAACTATAAACACACATTTTAATGTGATATATAAAAACTATGGTTTTTTTAAAAAAAGGCTATAGAATTTTAAAATGGGGAATTGAATGGTTAGTCTTTTCCATATCAAATAGTCAGTGCTTCAGTCTAGCGACAGAGCCAAATGCAGAAAAAAAGTAGGCCCACAGTTACATGTCATGTAACTTGGATGTACATTTACATTGGAATCTCATTGGTTCCATTAAGATGGTTTGGTAAACATTTTACCACTTGCTGTGGGGTTCAATCAGTGGTGGGTTCCTGCCAGTTCTAACTTCTTCTATAGAAGAGGTTCCACAAATCTACAGTGCTGTTTAGAACCGGTTCCAGCTCCCTCCCCCCGCCCGTCCGCACATCAAGATAAGAGCGAGAGGAGGAATTCTCCACAAGAGAAGTCCACATGTCTTAAAGCTGTCAAGTTTGAACACGCCTGGGGTTTTTTCTAAAGGGTTAGGGGTGCAAGGGTCTTGTAACTTGACAGCTTTAAGACTTGCACACTTCAATGCCAGAGTTCCTGAGCCAACATGACTGGAGGGGGAATTCTGGGAGTTGAAGTCCACAAGTCTTAAAGCTGTCAAGTTTGAATACCGCTGGGGATTTTTTTTCTAAAGGGTTAGGGGTGCAAGGGTTTTGTAACTTGACAGCTTTAAGACTTGCGTGCTTCAAATGCCAGAGTTTCTGAGCCAACATTTTGGTTGCTAAGCAAGAGCGTTGTTAAGTGAGTTTCACAACATTTTACAAGTTGGCCACTCCCACCCAGTCACATGGTCAGCAAGCCACTCCAACAAAGCAGGCCACACCTACAGAAGAGGTTCTAAAAAAATTAGAAACTCACCACTGGGTTCAGTTAACATAGACACAAACACACAGTTCTTCCACCTGTATGCAAACAATGCTTAAAATTCCTCCTTTCCCTCTGCAACCTCCTGTTTTTCAGAGAACACCTGTTTGGATGGAATGGCACTTCTATTGAACTGTATAATTTGGGAGGCTGCTGCTGAAATAATTGAAGATTATTGCCTCCCTGTGGTAAGGAGATTCTACTGGATACCAATACTTTCCATGGTTGGAAGGAAGCCAAGCTTTCTCTTCATTGATTGACTAATGTAGAGCTAGGCCCATACTTTTTCTTGAAGTCCAGAGATAATACTGTACATTGCTTTTTTTACTATATTTCTGATTAATTCAGAAATCTTGAGGAAGGGATGTAAGATTTGATGATCATTCTAGTTATATTCTATACATCTTTCCTCCAAAGAACAGAGAAAAATCAAAGCTTATTGTTCAAAGCAGCTTTCCAAGTAATGGGTAAATTAGCCAGATTTAACTTTAGCCCCTGATTATGTTTTTGGCCACACGGACTAAATCTATATTCTCAGCAGTACTCCAATAAGCCACTTGGGATTTCTTATTCATAGAAGACACAGGAGCTACTGTTATATATATGATCATAGGATACAGTTTGTTCAAGAGTCTTAACTTCATCTAATGTGACAGACTATATAAATATTACTCCAAAATGTTTATTGTACAAAAATTAATTCTAGAAAACAATATAAGACAATTAGCTTCACCTTTTTCAAGATTCCTATAGACATTGCAATAGATAACATTTCATTTTGTTTCAGAACACATTCAGTCATATAAAAATATAATTATTTACATTACGTCTACATCCTTAAACAATGCTATCAATGTTTTTTTTATAAAAAGGCACTTGAATGGTATTGCTCATTTGAGGATAGTTGCTCACGGTATTGCATTTCCTTTGTGCAATTAGGAAAATAAAGCTTTAAAGATATCCATTGTTATCCCCACATCCCTCACTCTTGCACTTATTCCCATTTTAACAATAAGTTCACAAGCCCAACATTTTGTTACAAGTAAATGATGCAATCATCATCAAAAATGTTTGTCATGGCAGTTTTACAAAGGCACATTCTGTTAAAACATGGCAAACAACTGGACATACATTCTTCTGTTCCTTTGAAATGATGCAATTTTCAGACATTTCAGATCACTCAACAAGAAGCACACTATGCTAAAAAATATTTGACATTTACTGACTTCATGTAGAAGACGCTGACAAGCATTTGTGATACTTGGTATGTAGCAAAATTTTGGTTCTTTGGGACACTTTGGCTGGAATGGTCATTTTAACTGAGATACATTCTTATAAAAATCAATTTGGCATTTGCATCTTCTTCTATATGTCTTGTTACTTTTGTATTATATAAAAGTCATGCTTAAATAAGTGAAATAAAACTCTTTTTTTTTGCACCTCTTGGGAAGCAGATGAACAAATACATGGAAAGGAGGGGATGTCTCTTTAGTTTGTGGCAAAGGCATAAAAACAGGTAAACTCAGTGAGCTACACAGCAGCCAGATTCCTCATGTTTGTGCAGAAGAGACATTCGAGAAAAAGTTTTGGAACAGTTTTTGCACTGGTATTTCTTCACATCCGAATGGGTCTGCAGATGGGCCCTCAAATTTGACCTGTCTGCAAATGCTCTGTTGCAATGAGGGCATGAAAAAGGCTTCTCTCCTGAAAAGAATGGAAGAAGGAATTTAGTCACTTTAATGCTATAATAATGAAATGTGTATATTAAGTGGGCAAACTATTAGCATAGCAGGAGGAGATGGGTGGATTCTAAATGCCATCAGAGGTTCTCTTCTTTACATTGTGGGCAACTCAGAGCTTGCAGAAAATCATGATGCATTGAATGACAAGTCATTACCCTATTCTACTTCAGCAGGTGCAGCCAGCACCCTGAAGGTTGGGCTCCACCCAACATTTCCATATGTTTCCTCCATTCATTTACTGTATCCTGTGCAATGCCTTTTGCTGCCCAAGGCTGTGATTTGTATGCTGTTGATGTGGATGGCAGAGGTCCCATCAGATTTAATGCTTCAGTATTCTGCTTTTGTGCAACCACCATATAGATTCACATACGATGTGACTTGCACGGTCTCATGAAAAAACATGACAAATAAAAGTTTGCACCTAATGGAACAGTTCACTTCTACTCCATAGCTTGAATTTATGTAATTTAAGGCAGAATTCAGTTGGCTTGGATAGCTATACAGCCTTTGGAAATTACCTTAGACTGTGCTTGGTGGAGTTTGCTGCCATATGAGTATGCCTTGCATTATTATAACCTTTGGGAGTTTAGTTAGAATTGTTAAAGACAATCTGAGATGAACAAGAGTTATTTCTACATAAACCAGGATCAGAGAGTATTCTGTCTTAGGACTAATTGTGCTGTTTGTATATCCAGAATCATATAAAATTTAAGGTCAGAGACTTAAGCCCAGCTAACTACACGTAAGATCCCCTTTTAGGCTGCAATCCTAAAACAGAAACAACTGCAGTCTTCAACTCATTTACCTGACCAAATAATTGATTTCAAGCAAAAACTCATTTCTAAACAATCTTCAAGGGGAAAAAAGTCCCTTCTATGTTCATATGCTGACTAATGGGCTTTGCTATATGCACTGCCTGGGCACAACTCTTGACTGTGCAGATTCTTGTTGGAAACTTGATCTGTTTGCCTCCTAGTCTCTCTGTGTCTGCTTCTTTTTGCTTATTCCTGCATGGATCATGTTCCAAGGCATTTTTATGGCCAGCTGGATCCCTGCCTTTTGACACCTTGCTGAAAATTTGCAGAGAAGCTAGAAGTTCTCATGGCAGGACAAAATTTGGCCCACTCACATAAGAAAGTTTTTTTTAAAGAGTGGGGGAGTAGAAAATGCCCACTGAACATCTAAAAAACCAAAATGGAATCCATGTCTATATCATTGCAATAACTGAGGAAGATAAAAAGAGCAATCAGTGTGTCAATATGGTCAACACAGAGAACAATTGGATAGCTGTATACCAAGTATGTGTAAAATCGTATTTCCCTCTTACCAGTATGGGTCCGGATATGTCCTTGGAGTAGCCAGGGTCGAGAGAAAGCCTTGCCACAAATCTTGCAGACACAAGGTAGTGTGTGGGTTCTGATGTGCATCTTTAGAGCCCCCAGGCTCACATATTCCTTATCACAGTATTTACAGCTGAAGGATTTCCTAGACTGGGCATCACAGTGCAACTGCTTATGTTTGGCAAGTCCTGAGAAAGTTGAATAGGTCTTGTTGCATAAACTACACTGAAATTTTTCAGCTTCAATTGCATGGGGGTGGGACAGCTTGGACTGGATTCTCTCCTCTTCATCACTAATGGGGCTTTCTGAGCCACTGTGATCTTTGGACGAAGTGTCAGAATGGGGGGGCGGGCTGACTCTTCCCAAAGATGAAGGATATCCAGAAAGAGGAGAAAGATCATTGGGTAAGGGGGAAGGCAACAGCCCAGTTGTAGTCCAGACTGTGATTGGATTGTATGCCACCGAACTCAGGATTTCTGGTTGTGGAATTATCGGCATTGGGTAGCTCTCATACAGGTATGGAGAAATTATCACTAGAAGGAAGACAAAGAGAGGAAAACCATTAGAAAATGAAGGAGATAACAGCCACACTCCCCAGACTTACCCAGAAGGGAAGTGATGCAAATGCCATGTCATTGACAAACATACATGTTTAAAATGTAGAGAGTTCAAGGAATGCAGTCCTTCATATATGTACGTTTACACTGTGCACCATAAACTGGGGGAGGTCCGATTTGGTCCAAGCATAGTTCTCTCCCAGTCTGGTCAAGAAACCCAGCAGTAAAATCCGGGCTTATCCTCCTAGGTTTCCAAACTTCTCTTGTGCAGCAAAGATCAAATGCAATTTTAGCAGTTAAGCAAAAAAAGGTAGACGTTTCAAAAAGGTTGGTGCTGACATGTTTGTAAATAGGACGAAAAGAAAGCACTGCCCAGGGGGAAGAAAAAGTATGCTAAAGTGCACACACGCACGGGCAGTTTTGGTGCAAACAGGCTGGGAGGTTCAGCTCAAGAACGACCGTTACCCCAAACGGAGCCCGATTTCCAGCTTCCAGGCAGATTTTCCCCTCTGGCATTACCTGTATGTGTATCCAGTTCACTATAGTTGGGCTTTTTGGACGCGTTGAAATGTTTCTTCACCAAGAAGGACCGTGGCATTTTGAAAGACAAGGACTGCTTCCCCCTTCCCGGATTTCCTCTCGCTGCGGAATAACGGTTTCCAGCTTTTGAGCAGCAAGAACAGAGAAGAATCACTGCAGGGACATTGGTCCTCTAGAACATCTCCTCCTCTGTTTGCCCCAAGCAGCAAAAGTTATGTAGTGCAAAGAAGTCCTTGAAAAGTGCAGTAAATACCCCACTCATCAGGTGCAAGAGGGGAGGGGTCCAGGGACGCCGCTTCAACCAATCCGGAATTCGCTCATGTTCTTTTGACAAACTCAAGCTTCTTCGGGCCGGGGACTTCTCTCGGCTCTTAGGAGGGAAGATCCAATCCCTTGGAGTTACTCAGGACTTGGATCAAGTTTCAACTCCTCCCTTCGTGATGCCTGCAAAGGGGAGAGGAAGACGCTCCTCTCCAGTGGCAAGGCAAGGAAGGCGCTGGAGTGTCTCTGCCCTGCTCCTCCCGGGCGAATTCTCCTTGAGGAGATGGGTCTCTCTCTCTCTCTCTCTCTCTCTCTCTGTGTGTGTGGCGGCGCCTAGGGTAAGGGCCTTTTTTGCCCGCCCTTCCGGAGCTGCGGAGTTCTGCGAAGCTTCTTCCAACGGCGCGCCTGCCTCCCAGATGTGCGCGAGGCAAGGTAGAGGAGAAACGCTTCCCTCGGCTGAGCAAAGAGAGGAGGGCAGAGAGGAGACTTCTACTAGTGATCCAGTAGAGTAGAAGACGTTAATGAGCGAGGCTTTGCTTTGTCACGGCGGTGCAACCTATTTTGGGAACCGCTGATTATTTTTTTTGGCATAACTTAAGGGAATGCCCCACACTTGCCTTTTGAATCACAGAAAAGCCCCGGTGTAACCCAAAGGAAGCCAGGGATATGAAACGGAAGATAAAGAAGGTTGGATTCGTGTTATTTTGGATGTCTTTGGGTTAAGATAAAACCCATAAGACTTGGTTCTTCTGGTCTGCATAAGCCTTGTGCTTTGAGCAAAATACCCCCCATGGCAGGCATAGCTTACTTGGGGAGAAAATCTGCTCGAAACAGTTGGTTTTTGATTCTAAGCAAAAGTGCTAAGGAGGGCACAGGAGCCCTTTCTATTTTAGAATTTTCTTGCTGCAAGGAATTCTGCATTTCCTTCCTGGAGGAAATTGAGTCATTCCTGTAAATACACAGAATTAAATATGTGCAGCCAAATGCTCCAGTTAGCCCAGAGAGCCTGTGTGGAATAGAGGAAAGTGAGCCAACTCCCTCTAATACCATTTTTTTTTCTGGCTCAGCTTTTTCTAAACTTGTGCCCTCCAGATGTGTTGGAAGCAGGCTTTGGATATCTGGAAGGCTTAGAGAAGGCAGATCCAGAGCTATTCTCCCAAAATATAGTTTGTAGTTTATTATGATTTATAGGCCGCCCTTTTCCCTGAGGGGACTCAGGGCGGCTTACAATACATGTAAGTATATAGTGCCTTTGTGAATACTTCATTCTCACATGATGCACAATTGGGTTTGTTCATGAAATGCTCCCTGCAAATTATATGACATTTAAGCCATATAATCATATACCCATTCTGTTTATAATTGAAATTTATTTCTAGTTTTATATCTTTATGTCTCCTAATTCACCTTAAAATTGCATTTTTATATAGACTTATTTCAACGTGTCAGTAGATCAAGGAATATAAAGTGGAAGTAGAAGGTGGAAAGGTATAGAGACCACCCCAGCCTCCTTTGCAACAGGTGTTGGAGTGCAGATATGGAAAAAAAATCTCTGTGGTTCTGTTAAGACTTGTAGAGCAAAGTGCTTTGTCAAGCTGCATAACTTCTTTATCTGGGAGATGCCAAAAAAAGTGCAGCAGTGGAGTTAATCTGCTTTCATGTAGAGATCCAACTGTTAACAGACTCCAAGAAAGTTGCATTGTTGTTGTTGAAAGCACACCTATGCTGAAGAAATTTGATTGGTTTGCTAACACCAAGCAGGATAGCTACTATTTTTTTTAATAATGATATAATGTGGCTTCTGCTTTGATGCAATGAAATCAAGGAAAAAATTGTTGATGCTTTCCTAGGCATGTTTTCTTCTAGATAAATATGCATGCGATCAAGACGTTGTAAAGTAAAGTAAACAATCTGGTGCCCTCCGGATAGTTTTCTTAATCCCTTATCACTGGCTATGCTGAGTGGTGCTTTGGGGGAGCTGCAGTCCAAATAACAGGAGCACGCCGGAGTACTTATTTTAGTGGTTCAACTAATTTCCTTCTGGTTCTAGGCTGCCATTCCTGCATAACAATTGTTAAACTGTTACTTCATTTCCTGCCCACTATGAAGCCTTCCTTCTTACTACTGCTTTCTTTGCCATTGATCTCTTAAATTTGGTTTGTTTTGTGCAATTCATTTTTCCAGACAAAACTATTCACAGTGAAATGGGAATATTCCAAAGGAACTTCTGGAAATTTGCCTTACAATACTGAACCTGGATAACCAATCATCATGAGTCTGATAGCACTTTTTCCAATTAACACATATTATTACAAATGCTACCAGGGTCTTCCTCATATTTTTTTTTGCTAACACAGATAAATATGGCTGTCCTCCTACAGCACTGATGTCAAATTTATGGCATCACATTGCCATCATGTGATGTTTCATGATGTTTTTTCCTTCACGAAGCTGGGGTGGGCGTGGCCTGCGCATAAGGCATCCGGCCCGTAGGCTGCCAGTTTGACACCTGTGTCCTACAGGGCCAACCATGGGTAGGAATACATTGGGGTTTTTTGGCATAGGAAGTGTTCTATGGTTGATACATTGCAAGACCTACTCTGGAACCCCTTCTATGTTTGTTTGTTTATTTCATTTGTATGCCGCCCTTTTCCCCAAAGGGGACTCAGGGCGGCTCACAACTCAAGGGAAGGGGGATACAGACAATTTGACAACAACACAAAACAATACATAATTTAAAAGCGCAACAATCATTCCATTCGAGATAGGGGCAACGATTCTTTAGCCCCAGGCCTGTCAGAACAGCCAGGTTTTAAGGGCTATGCGGAAGGCCTGGAGGGTGGTGAGGGTGCGAATCTCCACGGGGAGTTCGTTCCAGAGGGTCGGAGCAGCCACAGAGAAGGCTCTCCTCCGGGTAGTCGCCAGTCGACACTGGCCGGCGGATGGAATTCAGAGGAGGCCTAATCTGTGGGATCTAATCGGTCTGGTGGAGGTAATTGGCAGCAGGCGGTCTCTCAAGTACCCAGGTCCAATACCATGAAGGGCTTTATAAGTGATGACTAGCGCCTTGAAGCGTATCCGGAGACCAATAGGCAGCCAGTGCAGCTCGCGGAGGATAGGTGTTACGTGGGTGAACTGAGGTGCACCCACGATCGCTCGCGCGGCTGCATTCTGGACAAGCTGAAGTCGCCGAATACTCTTCAAGGGCTGCCCCATGTAGAGCACGTTGCAGTAGTCCAGTCTAGAGGTCACAAGGGCGCGAGTGTGTAGCATGGTCTTCATTATTTAGTTGTAGTAGCAACTTCATGTGATCAGAGAACATCAGTCCATGAGAAATATCCCAACTTGATTTTTCCCCAAAAAACTGATGCAATATCCGCCTCCCCCCAGCAGTATCTTACTAGTAAAAAGGGGTAGTAGTAATTGTTGAAGAGTTGCGGTGGCTCAGTGGCTAAGATGCTGAGCTTCTTGATCAGAAGGTCAGCAGGTCAAATCCCTAGTGCCGCATAACGGAGTGAGCTCTTGTTACTTGTCCCAGCTTCTGCAAATCTAGCAGTTCGAAAACATGTAAAAAAATGCAAGTAGGAAATATGGATCACTTTGATGGGAAGGTAACAGTGCTTCGTGCACCTTTGGTGTTTAGTCATTCCGGCCACATGACCACCGAGACGTCTTTGGACAGCGCTGGCTCTTCAGCTTAGAAGTGGAGATAAGCACCACCTCTAGACCTGGAAATGACTAGTAGCATATGCAGAGGAATCTTTACCTTATTAATTGTTGACACATACTGTATTTCAGCAGTATAACTTGATTAACCTAAAGAACAATTATAGAAGCAATAAAGGGAAAAAAAGATTTTTAGGAAAAATAGCATGAGCACCAGAGGGTGCAAATGTTTTGTGTGTGAAGCATTGGACAGACTTATAGTCTGTCCAATATGTGAATCTATCTCAAGTAGCAGATTATTTTTTCATAGAATGTAGCAAAGATTACTTAACAGATGGTGTGAAATTCCTCAGTAGACTATCAACAACAGTGAAGCAAAACACGTTTTGTCATGTGAGGTGCCTGAAACGCTTGCTCTTTTCTAAATTTCCACAACTATTTGATTTTCTTTCAGTGCAGAAAATAAGACTGACTCTAGCCTTTGTGAGTATCATTCCTACGATGCGACAATGCTCATCTGTACCATCTGATGATTAATCAATGTCCATATGATCCAGAAGACAGTAAGAGCCTTATTCTCTATGGTCTCATGCTTGATGCAGTTGCACCACAACATCAGCATAGAAAAAGCATGGTGAAGAAGGCCCTTGGGCTTCTCTAGCCAGACTTCTGTATAAATCATAAGGTCCTGACATGTCAGGCAAGTGGTGGGGGTAAAATGAATGATGTTGGGCAATGGGTGCAAGGCATGTTATTACATGACTTTAGAAGGATATTAGCAGAACGTTGTTAACCTGAGTGAGGTTTTCTGTCAAAAAACTGGGTGAGTCTGTCTGTATGAAGGCTACATGAGTCAGAGTCAGCAGGTGTTTAACGTGAATTTAGAGGGGGAGATTGTTCAGTTGAAGGCAGCCAGAGATACTATTGTGTTAGAAGGAAAGAATTGGCCTGAAGAAAAGATCACAATCAAATATAAATCAGAGTTAAAAGCAGCAGATCCTTTTGAAAAAGAAATAAAGACACGAGTGTTTTGTGTTGTTTGCCAGGCCCCTCTTTTAATTCAGAAATCAAGTATTGGCACTGTTTCTTAAATATTTAGGGTAAACCCATTAATTGTTTTATTGGCAACCTCTGGCCGGCCCCAGAGTGAGGTGGGGATGGAGATTTTGCGGTATCCTTCCCCTGCCATGCCCACCAAGCCACACCCACAGAACTGCTAGTAAAAAAATTGAATTTCACCATTGCATGAACTCTTACTGAAACATTGATCTTATATTGTAGCAACCATGCCTGGCTAAGGGTGACATGAAATTGGGAGTTTTAGAATGCAATGAAGGTGGACTTCATTCAGAAAGTGCAATTTGAAGGGCTTTTTTGATATGATGTTCCTAATCTCTGATGAAAATATTACTAGGTCTTCCAACCCCCACGGTTCATTTCAAGCCTGAGCTACAAATATTCTCCTTTATTGGTACCGCTGCTAATTCTCAAAGAAGCAATTTTTTAGTTCCTATTTTATTAGTAGGACATTACTTGTCCTGCCTTTTCCAAGGACCTGAGACCACTGGAGAATTAGAAATTTAAATAAATGACCATGCCAGAGCATACATGAGGGCCAGAATTGGAAACGGTGGAGCAAATGTAGAATAACAAGTAATCTTACTAAGTGTTCTGATGATGAGGGGTGTGATTTCAATCTTTTCTTGACACAAAAGCATCATATTGTGTACAGGTAGTCCTCAAGGTATGACCCCAATTGAGCCCAAAATTTCCATTGCTCAGCAAGTTGTTAAGTGAATTTTGCACCATTTTACTACCTTCCTTGCCACAGTTGTTAAGTGAATCCCTGCAGTTGTTACATTAGTAACACAGTTGTTAAATGAATCTGGCTTTTCCATTGACTTTGCTTGTCAGAAGGTCATAAAAGGTTAGCGCCTGACACTGCAACTGGCATAAATATACGAGCAATTGCCAAGCGTCTGAATTTTGATCAAGTGACCATAGGGATACTACAATGGTAATAAGTATGGAAAATAATAATAAGTCACTTTTTCAGTGCCATTATAACTTCAAACGGTCACTAAAGGAATGGCTGTAAGTAGAAGACTACCTATACTCCAGCTGATATTTTGAAATGGAGCAAGGAAATGATAGACACAAAATTTTTAGGGCAAAATAATATACATTTGAAGGGGAAAAAATGTCTTCCCATTTAGATTTTTAGATTTTTTAGATTTTATTTAGCATTTATAGGCCGCCCTTTTCCCTGAGGGGACTCAGGGCGGCTTACAATAATAAGGGAAGGGGAGTGAAGACAAAATATAGAAAAAAAAAATGTGAAATAACTAAAAAGTACTAAAACACAACATTCACTCAGCATTCGGGAGGGGCAGAAGAGTTTATCCCCAGGCCTGACGGGCTAGCCAGATCTTAAGGGCTGTACGGAAGGCCTGGACTGTGGTCAGGGTACGAATCTCCACGGGGAGATTGTTCCATAGCGTCGGAGCAGCAACTGAGAAGGCTCTCCTCCGGGTAGTCGCCAGTCGGCACTGACTGGCGGATGGAATACGGAGGAGGCCCGCTCTATGCGATCTGATGGGACGCAGGGAGATTATTGGCAGAAGGCGGTCTCTCAAATAGTCAGATCCACTACCATGGAGCGCTTTATGGGTGGTAAGTAAGACCTTGAATTGCACCCGGAGATCTACAGGCAGCCAGCGCAGCTCGCGGAGGATAGGTGTTATGTGGGCGAACCGAGGTGCGCCCACAATCACTCGCGCGGCCGCGTTCTGTACTAGCTGAAGTCTCCGGGTGCTCTTCAAGGGCAGCCCCATGTAGAGCACGTTGCAGTATTCCAGCTTAGAGATCACAAGGGCTCGAGTGACCGTCGTGAGAGCCTCCCGATTCAGGTAGGGCCGCAACTGGCGCACCAGGCGAACCTGGGCAAATGTCCCCCTGGTCACAGCCGATAGATGGTGATCAAAACTCAGCTGTGGGTCCAGGAGGACTCCCAAGTTGCGGACCCTATCTGAGGGGTATAAGTTTTGTCCCCCCAGCCTGATTGATGGTACGGTGGTCAAATTATTGGGAGGAAAACACAACAGCCACTCGGTCTTGTCTGGGTTGAGCACCAGTTTGTTTGCTCTCATCCAGTCTTTAACAGCTTCCAGACCCTGGTTCATCACGTCCACCGCTTCATTGAGTTGGCACGGGGCGGACAGATACAATTGAGTATCGTCCGCATATTGGTGATACTTTATCCCGTGCCTTCGGATGATCTCGCCCAGCGGTTTCATGTATATGTTAAATAGGAGGGGGGACAAGACCGACCCCTGTGGCACCCCATATGTTAGGGGCCTCGGGGACGATCTCTGCCCACCCACCAACACCGACTGCGACCTGTCCGAGAGGTAGGAGGAGAACCACTGCAAGACAGTGCCGCCCACTCCCACCTCCCGCAGTCGTCGCAGAAGGATACCATGGTCGATGGTATCGAAAGCCGCTGAGAGGTCAAGGAGAACCAGGATGGAAGCATGGCCTCCATCCCTAGCTCTCCAGAGATCATCAGTCAATGCGACCAAAGCGGTTTCTGTGCTGTAACCGGGTCGGAAGCCGGACTGGAAGGGGTCAAGATAATTTGCTTCCTCCAAGGTACGCTGAAGCTGGAGGGCCACCACTTTCTCAACAACCTTCCCCACATAGGGAAGGTTGGAGACTGGACGGTAGTTATTTAAAACAGCTGGATCCAAAGACGGTTTCTTCAGAAGGGGTCTCACCACCGCTGCCTTAAGCTCGGTGGGAAAGTGCCCCTCCCGAAGAGATGCCACAACAACCGCTTGGATCCAGCCTCGTGTCACCTCACTGCTGTTGGCAACCAGCCAGGAGGGACACGGGTCCAGTACACAAGTGGAGGTACTCACAGCTCGCATAGCCTTGTCCACATCCCCAGAGGCAACTTCCTGAAACTCAACCCAGAGATGGTTTGCCAAGTCTTTCCCCTGTGTCTCAGCTGGCTCTGCAAGAGTGGAGTCCAGGTCCGCTCGAAACCGGGCAACTTTGTCCGCCAAGAACTGAACATACTCCTCAGCCTTGCCCTGTAAGGGGTCCTCCGTCTCCCTCCTATTTAGGAGGGAGCGGGTTATCCTAAACAGGGCGGCTGGGCGGGACTCGGCGGACGCTACCAAGGAGGCAATGTGTGTTCTTTTTGCCGATCTTAAAGCGCGAGTATACTCCTTGGTGCATGCTGTTACAAGTGCCCGGTTCAATTCGGACCTGTCTGATCTCCACAGGTGCTCTAGGCGTCTCCTCCGGCGCTTTATCTCCCGGAGCTCCTCGGTAAACCAAGGGGGCCTCCGGGGGCCGCTGACCCGGAGGGGCCGTAGTGGCGCAATCCGGTTTAGAGACCCCGAAGCTGCCGAGTGCCAGGCAGCGACAAGGGTCTCCACCGAACTGTGGGCGAGAGTATCTGGAATAACCCCAAGCTCCGTCTGGAACCTAACAGGGTCCATCAGTCGCTTGGGGCGGAACCACCTGGTCGGTTCCTCCTCCCTACGGTGGGGGTTTGGCCTCCGGAAGTCTAGCCTCAGTAGGCAGTGGTCTGACCACGACAGGGGTATGATCTCATTACCCCTCAGACCAAGATCATAACTCCACTGCTCCGAGAGGAATACGAGGTCGAGCGTGTGACCCGCTGAGTGGGTTGGGCCTCGAATTACCTGAGTCAAGCCCATGGCTGTCATGGAAGCCATGAACTCCTGCGCTCCGTCAGAGCGTTCACCGAGCGAAGGCAAGTTGAAGTCCCCCAGAACTATAAGTCTAGGGAACTCAGCTGCCAGCTCGGCTACTGACTCGAGGAGCGAGGGGAGGGCTGCTGCAACGCAGTTGGGAGGCAGGTACGTAAGCAGCAGACCCACTTGACCCTTGAGGTCCAGCTTCACCAGCAGGGACTCACACCCGACAAGCTCCGGAGCAGGGATCCTACGAGGTACTAAAGACTCCCGGACTACAATAGCCACACCGCCACCCCTTCCCTGGGCTCTCGGCTGGTGTAGCACCTGAAATCCATCTGGGCACATCTCAACGAGGGGGACTCCTCCCTCCGTGCCCAGCCATGTTTCAGTAATACATGCCAGGTCTGCGCCCTCATCAGTTATCAAGTCCCGGATGAGGGGGGCCTTATGAACCACAGACCTGGCATTTAGCGACAGCAGCCTGAGACCAGGGTCCTGATCACTCGCGCCATCTGACCTTGGAGTGGGACTCCTAGGGCCGGAAGGAGGGATCTCTGTAATATAGCGAACCCTCCTTCCCCAATGATGGCCTGCCCTAAAGTCCCCGCCGTATCTGCCTCTCCCTGTTATGACCGCAATGCTCCGACCCTCTCCCGTGGATATAGCCCCCCCAACCACCCCAATGGCCCCCATATAACCCGCCAGGTCCTCCGAATCATTCATACTCAAACTCTCACACAAGCAGTCCTCACTAATAGAATTAAAACACAAATACAGCTAAATAAAAATAAAAGTGAGATCATTCATACAACCAGACAATCCCATGCACTCAACATACCAGTTAAAATTAGAAAATGATAGGGTTGCGCAGGTTCAAGATAGTATTAAGTTCGTAATAGTCCAACGTAATAATCCACCCTCTCCTGAGGGGGGGGGGGTCACACCCTAATGGGGGGCTCCACTCTTCTCCTTCTTCTATGCCCCAAAGAAAAGTCCACAACCGGAAGGTCAAAGTTCGATAGTATACAAGGCAGTCGTGTGTAATAAAGGGGAGGCAAAAATGCCTGATGTTTATAAACAAGAATTGTTCAGTCTTATTCCCCTTAAAGTCCCAGAGAAAATCAGCGGACCACATAGGAGAAAGTCTCTTTCCTAGGATTATATAATGTCCATAGTCTGGTGGGCCAAGATCTAAAGCTGGCCCCAGCTGCTCAAGACAAAGGGGGGGAAAGCGATGGTTTTCTTGGTACCCAAACCTTGTACCTACTGCTGCCATCATCTGTTGTTCCCAATATTCCTAATAAACAGTAACAAAGGAATAATAACTAAGGCAGCTGCGGTGGTAAATGGGACAAGGCTGGGGGGAGGGAGGGGCGTCCGGACCTACTTCCTCCTCAGATCGAACATCCTATTCAGGGCTCCGTCTTCCGTCCTCCGTTCAGTCCCCTAGCCAAACAGGCAAACGGTCCAGGGACCCTAGGAGTGGACAGGCAGCTGGCAGCAGAGTCAGCCAGATAAAACGGGAGGGGGATGTCCGAGGGGGGGGGGCTACGAGCTGGTAAACGCAGGCAATCACCCCAACCACCCCAACCACAACTCCCAATGGTCTTTAACAAGTTAATCCTCGCCTTCAAGATGGTAAGATGGTAAAATAGTTAATTGAGCCCCCCAAGCTCTCCGTACCAATCCAAGTCTGTCCCGACCAGCAGGGAGGGGGGGGGAGCGCCAGCAGGGAGGGGGGGGGAGCGCCGAGAAGTTGCAAAACGCTGAAGTTATCAGCGCGGCGTCACCTTCACGATGTTAAAAAGATGGTAAAAATTAATTAATTGAGCCCCCCAAGCTCTCCGCACCATTCCAAGCCTGTCACGACCAGCAGGGAGGGGGGGAGAGCCGAGAAGTTGCAAACGCTGAGATTATCAGCGCGGCGTCGCCATCTTCTCTCCCGCGCCGCAGTCGCCGGACCAAGCCGCCGCAGTTTGTTACTCAGGGAGACAGCCACAAGCAGTTACCGGTTAAATGCTGAGCCTTGTAAAAATCCTGGGACTAAATCCTTCCAGGGGGCTCCGTTGGTAGTACGAATGGGCTCCGGAGGCTCTAGATATTCTTAGTCTTTAGCACTGGCTTCTGAGGAACAAGAAGCCAGGCAGCCATCCCGTCGTGAGAGCCTCCCGATTTAGGAATGGTTCACATTAAACCATGATATGTTGCAAACTACACCAGTGAGGGCAAACCTATGGCACATGTGCACCAGGTGGCACACAGCACCCTCTCTGTGGGCACACAAGCCATCACCCCAGTTCAGCTCTGCCCCACATGCACATGTGCCTCCCGGCTGGTTTTCAGGCATGGGGGGGGGAATGTGTGGGGGTGCACATGTGGAAGGGGGCGCATGCTGGGGGAACACACATGCTTGTGTGAGGGACAGGGTGCATGTGCGGGGGCCGTCGCACATAGCATTTTGGGGGTTCAATATAGATATATACATAGTAATATGGTGTTATAAAAATAAGTATATATGGGGGATATTTCACTTTTCCAGTGATACAGCATTATTTATTTTATTTTAATAATCTACATTGCTTATATTTGGGGATAAAATTAAGATTCTGATGAAAGAAAGAAAAAAACCACAAACTACACAACCCAGAAGTAACACTTATTGAATTTAAAGAGACTTATCAATCAGCTGTGTATATAATTACAATCTGGACTCAGTTTGATGTCAAAATATTTAAATACATATTAAGTAAGGAAATAAAAATATTTCTGAAGAAGGCAAATAATCTATTGTTTTTATTGGTGTACGGATGTATAGGATTCCAATTAAATAATATACAGCATGATACATTTTAAATCATTTGATGAGTTATGCAAGACTTAGAACCTTTGATTCTGTAAGAAGGCCAGTGTAATGCTAGCAGAACTAGGTTGCAGCAAAGTAGACATTAGACAGTGACAAAAAGATATCTCTGCATCTGTTTTCTACTGCCTATTGGGAGTCCAGATCCCATACCAGTTTATAAAGAAATAGCATTCATGAAAGTAAATATGTGACCAATAATATTGAAGAAATCTTCATTTTAGTTATGCTGGATAGAAATTCCAGGAGTTGTAATCTTAGGACATCTGAAGGACAGCATTGGAGAAGATCATTCTTTCATTTCATTCAATTTTCAAAGCAGCCAAAACTCTTGATTAAAAGATGTCATGAAACAAGGACATGAATAAAATGACTTATAATAACATTTTTAGTATATTTCTCTCATAACGCTAAGCACTGAATTACACATTCAATAAGCTCCATTTAGAAGCCCCACTTTGTCAGGGTTTGAGTTTTCGAAGTGCCACCTTCTATGAAAAGAACATGCTTGATTCCTAAGATCAAAGGTTTTTGAGAAGTTGGTCTCATTTCCAGAAGCTCATATATTGGATAAAGATTCTTTTGAATAGCACCTAGACCCAATGTTCTCCACAGACAGGTTGTTTGAAGCTATTCTACCAATACTTCAGAAAACAGGTAAACCCCCAATCTCTTCTCAAAGACTTCCTTAAAAATATTCCCTTTTATATTCTGTTTTTAAATTCTGGATTTAATTTTTGATTTTGATTTTAATTGCATTATTTTATTATATTTGTTTAAAATATGTTTTTAATATTAATACATCTCTCTAAGTGTTAGATAAACAAAAGAGCAATAAATTCAATAATTAAAAATGAAAATCAATCTTTAAGTTAGTTGCACAATGTTGATAGTACTTTATTGAACCTGCTTTTGTATGGAAGCATAGACACCAATGATAATGTCATTATAGGCTTGATTTTATTGAAATTCAATCCTACATAAATGGGAGTATAATTGAAATCTGTGGGATATACTTTTAAAGAGATTGAAATATAAGTACTAATAGGAATTACAAGAGAAAGCAAATATAATAGACTAGAAGAAAAAAGAAAGAAAAAAGTACATAACATTTTAAAATGTTAGCTATCTAAATTGTGAAACTCAAAAGACACTTAAGCAGTGCAACCTCTGAAAAATTATGATTCAAGTTTCACTACAAAGCCAATATTTATATACAATTAATTTGTATTGTATTATTGGTTTATTTGTATGCCGCCCTTCTCCAGGAGGGACTCAGGGCAGCGAACAACTCAAAGGGGAAAGGGAACATAAACAACAGTACACATAATTAAAATACACGAAAATCACACAGCCATACCAGTCGAGAGGGGAGGGGAACTCATCAACCCCAGGCCTGCCGGCACAGCCAGGTTTTAACGGCTTTCTGGAAGGCCTGGAGAGGGGTGAGGGTCCGGATCTCTGCAGGGAGTTCATTCCAAAGGGCCGGAGCTGCTACAGAGAAGGCCCTCCCCCGGGTAGTAGCCAGATGGCATTGGCTGGTGGACGGAACCCGGAGGAGGCCAACCCTGTGAGATCTGACGGGTCTTTGGGAGGTAATTGGCAGCAGGCGGTCTCTCAAGTACCCAGGTCCAATACCATGAAGGGCTTTATAAGTTACGACTAGCACTTTGAAGTGTATCCGGAGACCGATCGGTAGCCAGTGCAGCTCGTGGAGGATAGGTGTAACGTGGGTGTACCGAGGTGCACCCACAATCGCTCACGCGGCTGCATTCTGGACGAGTTGAAGTCTCCGAATACTCTTCAAAGGCTGCCCCATGTAGAGCGCATTGCAGTAGTCCAGTCTTGAGGGCGTGAGTGACTGTTGCGAGTGCCTCCCGGTTCAGGTAGGGGCGCAACTGGTGCACCAGGCGAACCTGGGCAAATGTCCCTCTGGTCACAGCCGACAGGTGATGTTCTAAAGTCAGCTGTGGATCCAGGAGGACTCCCAAGTTGCGCGCCCTGTCTGAGGGGCGTAAATTTTCACCCCCCAGCCTGAGTGATAGAATACTGGCCAAATTCTTGGGAGGAAATCACAACAGCCACTCGGTCTTGTCTGGATTGAGTACAAGCTTGTTAACCCCCATCCAGACCCTGACAGCCTCCAGGCACTGGCACATAATGTCAACCGCCTCACTGAGTTGGCACGGGGCGGACAGATACAGCTGAGTATCGTCCGCATATTGATGGTATTTGATCCCGTGCCGTCGAATGATCTCACCCAGTGGCTTCATGTAGATATTAAATAGAAGGGGGGATAGGACCGAACCCTGAGGAACCCCATATTTCAGGGGCCTAGGGGTCAACCTATCTCCCCCAACTAACACCGACTGCAACCTGTCCGAGAGGTAGGAGGAGAACCACCAAAAAACGGTGCCGCCCACTCCCACCTCTCGTAACCGTCGCAGAAGGATACCATGGTCGATGGTATCGAAGGCCGCCGAGAGGTCAAGGAGCACCAGGATGGAGGAATGACCTCCATCCCTGGCTCTCCAGAGATCATCGGTCAGTGCGACCAAAGCGGTTTCCGTGCTGTAGCCAGGCCTGAATCCAGACTGAAAGGCGTCCAGATAATTGGCTTCATCCAAGGACCGTCGGAGTTGAGAGGCTACCACTTTCTCAACAACCTTCCCAATGAAGGGAAGGTTGGAGACTGGACGGTAGTTGTTCAAACTAGCTGGGTCCAACAATGGCTTCTTCAGGAGGGGTCTCACCACCGCTATCTTCAATGCCGGTGGGAAGAAGCCCTCCCAAAGAGAAGCATCCACCATTGCCTGGACCCAGCTCCGCGTCACCTCCTTGCTGTTCGCGACCAGCCAGGAGGGGCACGGGTCCAGTACACACGTGGCAGCACTCACCGCTCCCATGGCCTTGTCCACTTCATCAGGAGCAACAGGTTGAAAGTCAGTCCAGAGGTGGTGTTCAAGACCTTCCCCTGGTACCCCGGCTGGCTCTGCACAATTGGAGTCCAGGTCCATCCGAAGCCGAGCAACTTTGTCCGCGAGGAACTGGACATATTCCTCTGCTCTACCTTGTAAAGGGTTATCCGCAACCCTCGTATTTAGGAGGGAGCGGGTCACCCTAAACAAGGCGGCAGGGCGAGACTCAGCGGACACTATCAGAGCGGCAATGTGATTGTTCTTAGCTGTCCGTATTGCCGATAGATATGCTCCAATGCAGGTTTTCAGAAGTGCTCGGTCTGACTCAGATTTACTGGCCCTCCAGCGGCGCTCTAGGCATCTCTTTTGGCGCTTCATCTCTCGGAGGTCCTCGGTAAACCAAGGAGCCCTCCTGGATCCACTGCTGCGGATCGGCCGTAAAGGCGCAATTCTGTGGAGAGCCTCAGACGCTACCGAGTTCCAAGTAGCAACTAAGGTCTCCACTGAACTGCGGGTGAGAGTATCAGGCATAACGCCAAGCGCCGTCTGGAAACCCTGAGGATCCATAAGACGCCTGGGGTGGAACCACCTAATCGGTTCCTCCTCCCTACAGCGGGGGATTGGTCTCCGAAAGTCAAGCCTCAGTAGGAAGTGGTCTGACCATGACAGGGGCAAGATCTCACTACCCCTCAAACCAAGATCACAACTCCACTGCTCCGAGAGAAATACGAGGTCGAGTGTGTGACCCGCTGAGTGGGTCAGGCCCTGAATTACTTGGGTCAAGCCCATGGCTGTCATGGATATACAATTAATGTGGAAACTGGAGGTAATAAGAGCTTTGGTGAGAGAATTATCCTACCTTTATATGTCAAGGAATAGATTTCGTGGTTTTTTTTTAAAAAAATGCAACAAATACTGTCCCACAATTCAATTTTAGATATATTTCTGGACATTTTAGCTCACTGGTTAAACTAGAGTATTAACCAGGCATTTGGTTCCTGATTGGAAATGTCTGAGGTAACATTTTAAACTACATGCAGTCATTCAAAATTATAGCTAGAAATAAGACTTTAATGCTAGAATCCCATCAGCAGAAAATCTTCTGACAACATATTCTGAAGTAAGTAATCCACATTATCTTTTAAAGGAGGAAAGCCCATAGGCTGCAGTCTTAAACTTCTTGAGGGCACCATTGATTGCAACACTAAGAAACAGTGGGCTAGGTTTGATTTAGTCTGTGAGGCTAAATTTAGAGTCCTTATTCTCAAGGTTTGTTTATTATTCTGAACTTGTCACATCCTTTGTACTTCAGTGTGAAATCAGATGATGATAATTAAGACAAAATATTCCCCATTGCTGAAATGTTCACTTCAGAATAAATTCCCTAAGTTTTTTTCTATGGACATTTCCCCTTCCTTAATGAAATACAGGAATGAACCTTCTTTTAATTCAGTCTCAGCAAGTAATAGCATTTGCCCCTCCCTCCCGCGTGTGTGAAAAATCAAGGCAGAGCAACAGGGAATATCTGGACTGTAGCTAGGCTGGAAGCTGGAAAGCATTGTGAGTTAATGCTGACACCACCTATGCATGCTTAAATATGACATTTTCCTGCGAATTTAAGCACATACTGTTTATGTGCAGTTGTTTACAGACTCAATTAAGAAATCAGTGAGTGTGATAGATGCAAAAGTTTGGATCTCATTTCAGTCTGCCCTTTCTAACATCCTCTTTGTAGAAATAGCAACTTCCAAATGCTTCGAATAGCTACTGTTGCTAAGAGTCCTTTTATTATTATCCTTGGATCCTCCCCTTCCCCCACTCTTCCTTGCAAAACTCTCCTAGCTCAAAAATATTCTTAGGTTTCCTTGCACGTTTGAGATATCACCACAGATTTTCAATATTATTCAAGTATGGGAACTGTGAAGCCTAATACCAAACCTTTTTCTTGTAACATATCTTTCTTCGTGGCTAATCTGGAGGTATGTTTGAGATTGTTAGTTTTTGATATAGCCAATGTCTCAGCCTATGCTTTATAGGGATGGAGAAATGAGGGAGTTCCATATGTTCTGAGACATAGTTCCCTCCAGGTCAACCAGCATGATCAATGGGAGGAACATTGGGAGTGATAGTTCTTAATTGTTCAGGTGCTCAGTTTTTTCTTCCTTTTTTAAACTGCCTTGGCTCTGACAGCTTAGGGGTTGGCAGATTTGGGCTGACTGCTACATGACAGCAAAGAGTTCGTTTTATCTTTTTCTAATGGCTCTCTGGATTTTTGCATTTCAGATCTGGCACCTGTACTGGATCTAAATGCGGAGGAGGGCCATATTCATGTCTGTACCACAATCCCTTTGTATCTCATTACTGTCTTTAGTGGATCGAGGGTAGAGAAGACACGAGAGCCAGGACTACAACAGAACTCAGGTTTATTCACAAGCTAGTTGACAGCGATTCGAATGTATCTTTTACTTGACAATGTATTTATACAGGCTGTTAAAAACAGACGTACCAATGGGCGCTCTTGAAGCGTCTGGCAACTGCTGACGCTGCACCCTGACCAATCAGGTTGGCTCGGGTGGCTAGCAACAGGCTATGCTGCGCCTCAGCCAATCAGGGCGCAGCCTGGTCTGTTGCTGGCCTCCCGGTCGTAACTCAAGGACTTTATGAGTCCTCAACACCCCTTCCCTCCGGGTTAGAGCGCATGCCCAACATTCGAGCATGCGTAGTCATCTAGATAGGCGGGGCGGCGCCGGACCCACCCAGACTTCCTCAGTTCTCCAGGAGTCATTGGAGGGGTGAGACCTGCTCGTCGTAGCTCCTCCCCGAAGGGAGTGGAGCTCCGAGTGGTGCCATCTTGGCATGGCCCAGAAGGCGGGCTCAACATAACAGGTAGGCCAGACCGAGGGGGCGTGGCAACAGGGGAAGCGTTGCGTTGCCGGGAGGCGGCAACCGGCGAAGGATTGTTGCAGGAACTTGGCACGAAAACTGGACCGGGTTGAGTTTGCGGATGGGGCGCCAACCAACAGGGGGCATCCGGGTAGGTGGGGCCTGAACTGGGGAAGGCCCTGTCGTTTGAAACCGTGTTGGGTTGAGGAAAGTCAACTGCAGGTTGGAACCCTGCAACAAGGGGGTAGGAGAGGCTTTCCTGGGGAAAGGCCTCGAACTGGAGCATTGGGACTGGCTGGCAGGCAGCTATGTCGTTGGGCCCTGGATCCGTCGGGGCGCCGGTCTCCGTGGGGAGACGCCTCCTTAGTTGATCCACATGGCGCCTCCACTCGCCTCCACTGTCAAGTTAGTGCTTGAAAACCCAATCTGGATCATGTGATGACAGAATCTTAATCCTTTCTCTTAGGTCTGATAACATGGTAATGGGAAATCCTTCATCCCAGTCTCATGCACCCATGTATGTGTTTATAAAGGAGATGGATCCAGTCACAATAGTTTTTTTTATAGTATATTAGATTTTAGGAAGATAAGTACATCATGCTTTGAATGTTAAGTGTGTTTTTCATTCTAGCTGTAGAATGTACATTCTTTCTAAATGTACTTTTGTAACATCAAATCTTATTGGCTTTATTTAACTCTGATTTTCTGTTTACTCAATGACTTATTGCTCAGCTCTTGCCTCCTGGATTGTCTTTGGCTCCTGATTGTTCTTTGGCCCTGAAAAAGGACTTTGCCCTTTTTCTCTGTTCACCTGCTGCTGCACATGATGTTGGTACTTTATATCAAAGCTCATGGCGAAAGGCATTTATTTAAATCAATGTTTTTCACACCTGGCAACTTTAAGATGTGGGGACTTCAAGCTGGCTGGTGAATTCTGAGAGTTGAAGTCCACACATCTTAAAATTTCCGATTTTGAAAATAGTAGTATAAATCTAAGAATCTGAAAAGTTCTTTTATCAATAACATAAAATATTTTAATGCCTGACCACCCACAGTAAATTTACTTACTTCCAAAGATGCCTAAATTATGATCTTTAAGAAATCTCCAAGGGAAGACAGGTGTTTTCCTATTGAGTAATCACCAAGAAAGCTTTTTAAAATCCAATGAAGGTCTCTGGCTCTGGTAGAAGATGAAGAAAGCAGAGCTTTACAAATCTTTTTCTCACCCCATACAACATCCATATTTAATTTAAATTTACTTACAATTTAATTTAGTCAGCTTCAAAAAAGTCAGATGCAAAAACTGTCAGAATTAGTTGGGTAACAAACAGATTTTTTTTTTAAAAAAAAATAAGCAATCAAATAACACAGTTAAATTCTGCTGTACTGCTCCATGTTGCATGCATCTGGACCTCAAATCCAGATGACAGATTTATTGTGGAAGGATGAGTCAGCTGGATTGAATTTTTGTTCATCATTGCACGTCAGTGCAATTCTTCCCCAGGAAGATCTTGAAAAGAATTCCTACAGAGTGAAACAGGCATTTTATCATTATTATACAGTTGGGAAGAGACACCTGCTGGACAATCCACACTATATGCACCAGTCTAAATTGTTTGAGCCTCACAGACTAATTCAGAATGTTTTTTGCTTTAGTCAAAAAGAGATATATTATGCCACCAAGCGGTCAATCATGGAATTTAATTTAGAATAAATTTTGGATTAAAAGTACTGTCAATCCCTGATTATTTCAATGAGGAACTCTATAATGAAATAACTCTGTTAATCTGATTGTATTAATTTAGCGAAGTAATGTAATTTCTGGACAAATAAAATTTGTTTTTTTTTCCTTAGTAAAGTTTTTGTAGTGCTTTTTAGGATTACCTTGTTTTGCTCTCAAGTTTATTTCTCACACCTTCATTTATTATCAAAGTAAAGCACAGAAAACCTGGTTAGAATTTTAATGTAGGCATCTGTTGGGCACAGTTTAGTTGTACACTGAATCAATAAGAGCATAGCCATGGATTGGGTCATACTTCAATTACCTGTATAAATCAATACCTTTCAGCATATTGACTTTTTTCCATTTGAAAATTCTGACGTAGATATTCATTTGGCAGCTCTTCCAATTTATTTTTGATCAAAAGTTGAGTGAGCCTGCAGGTGATTTCTGACAAGTAGGACTGGGCGTTTGGCTATACCAATCTAACACATTTTGCTGTCAGAAGATAAGGGCAATCCAGTCTGACACTTTATTTGGTGTCGGACCATGTACTCATGCCAGATAAAATATTCATGTTTCCCTGCTGAAAATGAAGATGAATGCCTCCATCAAAAAAATATTCCTTGGTGACAGCTTTGAAATAATGAATTGATTTGGACATACTGTATTACATCAAAATGGAAAATAATACTAATGCAGCTTATTCTTAGAAGGTGAAAAGCTTGAATGACACAAAGCATCAGACTTCATAGCAATAAAGCCATTAGAACCTGATTATTACAGCAGCCTTGAGGCCTGGGATGCTGTAACACAGTTTCCTCTGATAGAGGAGGGTTTGATGATTTATGTTCCTACCATTGTATGTATTGTTGTATTCAATGTTGGCATGCTTTGCTATTATTCTGTATATGATTTTAGCTCAATTTATGCACATTGCGTTGTATGCTATAAAGACTTCCTCATCATTGGAGCAGTTTCTAAGTCCAATAAATTAAATAATAAAATAAAATGGCTCTGGAGAGTCATATTCCTTTAACCACCCTACACAGTTCTTGGAGGATTATGATGCTTTTGTTAAACCGAAATCATTTTCTAAAATACAATATTTAGAATCTTGATGATTATAAATTGATGACATTATTAATTTTTTTAATCAAATACTTATAGACCTATCTTTTTCTTTAAAATTGTGCAAAAACAATGTGGAGATACTGTAAAAGTTTGGTTGAATAAATCTATTTTTGGTAAGCCCTTACATAAGTATAAGTATAATCTTTATTGTCATTGGTTACATACAGAATAAGGGGAAATTATAATGACAATATAACGTTAGATAAAATAATTGATGGCATGACATCCAAAGTCAATTTGATTTTTTTTTCAAACAACTTTTTGTATCCATGTTTTTCTAGACACCAAATTCAGTAGTAATCTTGGCTGGAACACAAAGAAAAATGACATTATTCTTTGAGGCAGGAATAACTTCCTTTCAATAATATCCTCCAACCCTTGATTATTTTTGCTGCAGAAATCGTGGTGAACAGACTTTCTACTCACTTTGAATTTCCATAGAAAAAACAGTTGCTGTTGCTGGTGATTGGCCAGCTTCAAAAAGAAGCTTCCCATTGATTCAAGCATCTATTTAAAGAAGCTAAGAACAGTCACTGGGATGTTAATAAAGAAAATAATCCAGTCTTGTTCTTCCAATTGTCAATGTTGGGAGAAACCAAGGGAAGAATTTCAGAAACCCACTCCAAGTGCATGGGTAATAAGAAAGCACGCTTTTGCTTTGTACACTGTTAATTTCATGGAAGTGTCAATTAAAGCGATACCTAGAAATAAACAGAGAATAATTGGAGGCTTGTCTGACAAAAGTTGTTGACTTCATGTGTAGTCCCTTTTTCAATTGTTTCTTGTATCTTGCTGGATCATGCACTTTAAAAAATGAATTGAATGGGGGTTAAATATTTTGTATTACAGTAAATCATTTAATAAAATTAAGTCAGGGTTGTGATAAAAGGTGAATAATGGGAATGATTTTAAAAATAGCTTCCAGGGAAATAAATGCTAAATTGCATGACCTCTGATTTTAAAGCTTCCTGCCATTAGTCCATTTTTACCCATCCTAGTGCCTCTAGATATGTTATTCGATAATACTTAGAGTTCCCAACCAGCATGTAATGAAGTAAAAAGCAAATGGTCCACACAATATTGCCAAGAATTCAGGGAAGACTTTGCATAAATTGTACATAAAATCCCAGTTATAGGCCATGCCAGATCATTAGTACTGTGGCCAATCATGAATTTGAAGACCAAACACAGAGCATCTGTTTGGAATTCCCCTTCTTCTTCCCCTCTTGAATGCTCTTATTAAGATGTCTGTTCTTTTCTATTCTGCCTTACTTGCACACATCAATGCTGGTTTGGATATAATAAATAATAATGATGTATCTGCAAGGGGAATTGGGACAAATAACAAAAGTGCATCATGACATCACAACACAAATCCTACAACTTCCGTAGATACACATAACGGCAAGGTTTGTATTATAACATCACCAGATGTGTCGTGGTGATTTTTAATTATTGTAGCTAGCTGCAGGCACTGATGTGAGACAGATTTATTGCTTTCCAAAACACAAAACTAGTAATATGAATTTTGAGACTGGTATACTGATAGTCTTGACCAGCTGCTTAGAATATATCCATTTTGTAACTGCTGCCAATGTTCTCAACATCTTTCCGTTTGAAGGACTGAACAGGGAAAAACAATCTGTCCCAGTTGTGTAAAAAATATATTCTCCTTGATCAAAGGGCAGTGTAGTCAGAAGAAACAGACCACTGTGCTTCAGCTTGGAAAATAATGATTCACTGTAAAAACTTATGAATGTCAAGTAACTAAATTCAAGTCTGCCTTGAATTTAGGCAACATATGTTTGCCAGCTGACCTCTAAGGAAGCCTTTGAAAAAGCATCTTCAACTGAATTCTAAGAGGTACACCTGTATTGTAGGTTTATATGAGTGTAAAATATAAGAGCATGCTGAAACACACCATGATAAACAGCAAGATACAAAGACTAAAAGCAGGGCATAAGATCAAAAATCCTCTCCTGATGTGTTTCTGAAAGATTGATATTCAGAGGCACTCTGTACCTTATCCTGGAGGTAGTATATACTGTTGCAATCACGTCTCATAGTCATTGATAGCTTTACTGAATCCATACCAATTTGTTTAATCTCCTTTTAAAGCTTGTTCTGCACATTTCCACTAAGCACTGTAAGGAAAAAGTATTTCCTTATGTCTGTCCTAAATCATCCACAATTTTATTGGATTATCCCAGATTTTAACCGTTATTCATATTTTCCATACAGTGAATAATCTATTTTTCAGGCTTCTTAAAAGCATGTTACACTGCCAGTTATCCAAATTTCTTCCCATGCTCCTGTCTTATTACTCGGCTTAACCAAACACCAAAGCTTTTCTTCATGGAAGAATTGCCACCCCTTCATTTTTGTGGTTGCTCCTGTAGCTTCTGGTTCTACAATACCATGCATTGGACAGCAGATGAAATTTATTGAAGCCATTCAGCCTGCAAACATTTTTATGGGGGTGGGGGGAGGAGGGAGAAAGCTTTTGGATTGGAAAGTTTCAGGAATGTTCAAAAGCTGGTTGAAGTGCTTCCTGTGATACTTCAGGAGCATTTGCTGAAGGCAGCTGGCATCAAAGACTTCAGGCTATAGAGAAAGCCAGGAGCTCTGATATCTCTGAGAGGAGAGAGGTTGAGGAGGGCTTATGCCTGCCCATGCTGAACAGGAGCCTAAACCTCTCGCTCCAGGATGGCCAGCAGGTGACAACCTTGGTAGGAAGGCTGTGTGGGCCATGTATCAGCCCACTTCCACCCACAGTGGGGGCAAGGTTTTTAACTTTCAACTGGGTGGAAACCCAGGAAGCTTTCAGATTCGGGTTTCCACAGTTTGTACCAACATGTCTCTCTTATTAAATTGTAACTTTGATGAAAGTTATGCCTTGAACTCTGATTTAATTCTGGATGATATTTGGAACGCTGACACCTTGTTTTCCCTGCCGCCTGCAGCTCTCAGAGGAAGGATGCAGGGAAGCGAGCCCCGGGCCTTATCTCTGCCTCCTTCCTCGAGAGCTGGCTTTGGGGATGGCCAGCCTCTCCTGTCACTGCGCCCTTCACTTGCCTTTCACCTGGAGGCTCTGCCAGCGGGGCGCCTGCCATTTCACCTCTCGAGAGAAGCTTGGGAGAGATGCACAAACAATCACAACTCGAGGCTCCTGAGGAGGACACTGGACCGGGGGGGGGGGCAGTGGCACCCACTGCTGCTCCTTCTGCTGCTGTAATGCAGGCTTCTTGGAGAGCATTAAGTTGCAGGCGCAGTGGCGCACCAATTCCAGCAGCTGTGTTTTCCCTTGAAATTTGCTGTCCCAGGAACCCGAAGGGGACATTCTCCCAGCAGCATCTCAGGCGCTCCCACCCTTAGCCAGGAGGAAGTGAGGATGGCTGGGCACAGTTTGGCACCTCCCGTCTTCCCTCAGATCATCGGGAGGCCTCGCTCACCTGCTCACTCGCATGGCCTGCATGCTTCCAGCGGAAATGGGAAGCGTGGGGATCTTAATGTAGTAGGGCGGGAGAGACTGGAGCGGAAGGTTAAATAAACACATTTGGCTTTGCTTCCTTGTGCGGCAAGAGAGAAAGTTGCCTGAGACGCTGCTGGGAGAATGTCCCCTTCGGGTTGCCGGAACAGCAAGCTTCAAGGCAAAACCCAGCTCCATGTCATGCAACTTTCTCTCTTGCTGTGCAAGGAAGCTGGGTTTTGCCTTGAAACTTGCTGTTCCAGCAACCCAAAGGGAACATTCTTCCAGTGGCATCACAGGCAACTTTCTCTCTTTCCACACAAGGAAGCAAAGCCAACTTTATTTATTTGGTTGTTTGGTTCCCGGACCATGGGAGGTGATCTGACGGCGCTTTGTATGCCCACTGTGACCCATTTTGTTGTTTGTGTCTGGCCCCTGGCTGTCACTCGAGATTCCAGCTCATTTTCTCCCAAGCCATGGCCACGGGCACCGGGAAATATCACGCTCCAGCCTCCCCCACCCTACTACATTAAGATCCCCACACTTCCCATTCCCACTGGAAGCATGCAGGCCATGCAAGCGAGCATGGAGAAAGAAAGAAGACGTGCAAGAAAGCCCCCCCCCACTGCCTCTCAGAGATGGGGTGATTGGTGAGCCAGCCAATCAGTGAGCGCTAGGCAGAGAAAGCATGGTGCGGATGGGCAGGGTGAGCGAGCGGCGACCAGACGGGTGGGGGGAACAAGCGGTGGGGCCAGGGGGAGGGACCATTCTGGTACTGTGCCACTGGACCAACGGGTTTCAAAAGGTACGCTAAATTTCAAAAATGGGTTCTAGCGTACCGGTGAGAACCATCTGAAACTCACATGGATCCTGCTCCACTCAGATACTGGGGCTTCCAGACAGGCACTTTCTTACCAGATCTTGAACTGGATTTAGAAAAAATAAGATAGAACCAAAAGACTGCTAACCAGAGGTGGTATTCTGCCGGTTCTGATCAGTTCGCCTGAACCGGTAGCGGAAATAGTGGGTGGCCCCACCCAACCACCCCGGCTCTACAGCACCCATTTAGGCCCTTTTTAAAGACAAAACGCATGTGCGGAAGGCGGAGCGCATGCACCTACGTACATGTGCTCACATTTGCGAATTGGTATGGAAGCTAAGTAAATATCACCCCTGCTGCTAACCATGATAAAAAGCACTGTTGGAAAACTTTCTACCAAAATAGTGGTGAACTCATCAAATGTTTAAATACTTTTATGTTATTTTCTGTATAGCCTTACATTTTTGGAGGTGGGTGGGTAAATTAGACAGGACTAGATTATAAACAGAAGAAAATCCCTGTCAGACCAACACATATTGCATGTAGACTTATTTCTTTGTTTTTAAAACTTCATTTAACTTCATTAAAACACTCATAATTATGCCATTGTGTTGCAGCAGATTGTGGTTTGTAATCTACTTACGAAAGAACAAGACTTGAGACCACGAAAGTGAGAGAAACAGGTTTATTGGATGCATCGAGTTCAGCGTGTTCACACACCAAAATCTGAACTGAACTGAGCTCTGCCCAGGATCCTACTTTTATGCCGTGTTCCACATGGTACATTCTCAAGGCGTTTCCATACACGAGACAAGCATGACATTTCAAAAGGGGAAGTTCACTTGGACTGTTACAGCAAAGTACATAGGAGAAATATAAAAAAGAGAAGTTCCTATTTCATCTTAAGCTGTCAGCAGCTTTTACCTCTGTTCTATCTCTCACTTCCTGTGCCCCCACTTTACAGGGTCTTGCCACACTGTTCAGCCCTATTTGTAATACTTATGAGGAAGTTGGGGAGAGCTAAGAGCAGCTAAGAGTCAACTTTGGGACTCCAGGGCACTAGAATGAAAAGCCAAGCTAATATGAATTTATAAGGTCCATTCTATTAAGACCACCTAACCTGGCCAGCCACTGGTGGGTTTTACCTGTGCAACCCATGCTGTATCATTCCCCCCTATTGAAAGTTGAACTTCCCACAGACCCTCCTTCCCTTGCGTGGAGGTAATCAAGAGCCAATCGATTTTGGTACACTGCAGTACAGAGTTTGTCAGTGGCAGTGGAGAGGATATTTAAAGATTTATTGATACTTTCCCCAGCCAAGTCCAATACTGCCTGCAAATGCATGATTGATTGATCATGTAAATGGGGGTGCGGTAACCCCAAGACCCATCCTCAGCCCAAGTAGCCCTCCCATATGTGCATACGATTCTCTCTGAGCTCCACATGTCGGATTTCTCGTATTCAGCCAGTTCCTTACAGGGAAAGTTAGAGAAGGCTGTGTCCACCTCCCTCTTCTGACGGATGGGGCCTACTGAGTCATACACCAGGACCCCTAGCACCTGTCGTGATTTGATGGGCAACAGAAAGAACGAAAGTTTTATCCATCCAAGAACACAGGGAGGACTTCGTAGGCCAATGTGCCACGAATCCAATACATGTTCTCCGGGGCTTCCCAAGTGCTAGATGGGGTTTTGTGGCTTTCCCCCCCCCATTTTGTCCTTCTGTGGATCCTGCAAGCATTGAGTGCATTCCAATGGAGAGGGGGTAATGGCCTCCCTGGGTTCCCTTGGGACTCCCTTTTCCTTCCCTTGTGAGCCGCCCCTCCCATCCTCCTGAGGGGTGCGTGTGGGACGGGGATTCCTACCCTGTTGTAGGAGTGGCTCCAGAACCACCATTCCCTTTCCCTGTGTGTTTAGGGTGGCTATAGCTGTTCTGCTGAGGTTCTTGTCAAGTGTCCCCGCATGGCATTGATATGTTTCCAAGTAGTTGGATTGGGTTATCCAGACCTCCAGGCGACTGGCTTTAGCACTAGTGTTGCACGTTACACCTATGCGCCAGTACTTACTCAGGTCTTGTGCATCCATGCTTGACAGATTTTCATCCTCTGACCACCATTGTAGAAACCACTGATTCCCTATATCCCCAATAAGCTGACAAGTTATCTCCACTATTATGGGAATCTGGTCATAAGTTATGTCATATTCCATTTTTCAGACTGAAATCAAGGGGGGCCCACTTCACCTGAGCCCTTGTCCTTTCTGGAAAGGGGTCTGGGAAGAGTCTCTGAATGGGCTTTTTGCGATGGCACCTAATGGTTGAATTGTATCGTTTGTTAGGTGCCCAAGTTGTGACATTGGGGTTCATTCGACACTGCCAATAGTTCCCTGTCTCCTCTGAACAGGGGGATGGCCCCTCCTCCAGATGGCAATTTAATAACCAGCATTCATTATACACAAAATGCAGTCCCTGTTCACCCTGATAAAAGCAGTCTTTGCAAAGGGGGAAAGGCCCTGAACCCATTTTTTCTAGCATTGGCTCAGAAGTTACCAGTGGAGGGGAGTCATTTGTAGTGGTGAGGGGCCTAGCTTCCGGTTGTTGGGGAGTACCCTCATTATCCTCATTCCCCCCTATAGGAAAGGATGGAGCAGGAGAGGGGGTTGGGTCCTCGTAATCAGTCGGAACCTCCCACACCCCCAGTGGGGCCTCACCCTTTGCTCTGGCCCAGATTGCCTGATAGAGATAAAGAGAGTCAATGAGAATAGAAATAAATAGGAGAAAAACCACAATCAGAACTGCCGGCATCAGGCCTCTCCTAATGCACGCAGCTTGGCGTAGGCACTAGTCAGTCTCCATGGCTGTGCCTGGGCATTGGACGGGGTGGAGTTTCCATGGTAGACGCGGTACGTTGTCTGTGCGATGGGTGTCGACGGCACCTGGAGCGACACCTGCAGAGGGCGTTGGTTCTTCACCACCTGTTCGTAAAGCGACAGCTTCCCGTGTGTCCGCAGAAGAGGTGGCGTTCCTCCTGGTGTTTCCGAAACGTGAGGTATAGAGGCTTGGCAGGGTCACTGGAGGCCTTCCAGTAAGCTTTCGCAGCCAATTTAAAACGGGTCCAGTGAATCCAAGGCCTAATTACCTTAACAACAAGGGGAGAAAAAAACAACAACAGTATACGGCCCCCACCATTTGGGGCCCAATAGTTCCTTCTACCAGTCCTTCACCCAGACTTCTTGTCCTGGGTAGAAGTTGTGGACTGGAGTTACAATTACATGAAAACGACAAGACAGAACATATTTTTGCAATTGGTGGACTATGGCATTCAGGGCTTGCAACTGTTTGAGCTTCACCATGTCTGTAACTTGGGGTTGGGCAACACCTGTGGGCCAAGCAAATTAGGAACCCTCCCATACAACAACTCAAATGGCGAGACACCCAACTCCTTGGTGGGAGCGCACCTCTTTGCCTGCAATGCCATGCTGTGGGCATCCGGCCATTTGAGATGGGTTTCCTGACAAATTTTGGCCAACTTATCCTCTATGGTGTGATCTGCCCTCTTGACCCTCCCACCTGAACTGGACCTTGACGTAGGTTATTAGCAGCACATACCTGACATTGAGAGCAAACAGCAGCTGCCAGGCTAGACAAATTGTTGATATAGACCTCCCTGAGCCAAGGCCTTTTTTTTTTTTTAAGCCGTTTTTCCTAAGTGCAAATGCTTATGCAGGGAGGAGACAGCATCCCATGCCACCTGCTGGGAAACAAACACCTTTGTGTCCGGCAGAACCCACCTAGTAGTTCCACCCCTATTGATTCAGCTTGCTGGGTTCCTGAGTGACTATACGATGGGGGTTGTTCTTCCTGGGCCGGGGTCCACAGAGTAAGGCATGTGGCCTGTAAAGAAGGGGGATCCAAGGCTGCTGCTCAGCTTGATCAGCTTTGTTGTTTCCTCTTTCAGCTGTTGAAACCCCTTTCTGATGACACCATACATGCATAATGGCAACTTGTTTGGGGGCCCACACACTGTCCATCAAATGCATAATTTGGGGGCCATATTTGATGTCCTTTCCTCCAGCTGTGATGAGGCCTCTTTCCTTATATAAAGCTCCATGGGCGTGGATGGTTAGGAAGGCCTATTTGGAGTCTGTGTAAATGATGACTCGTAGATCTCATGCCAATTCCAAAGCCTTGTGAGGGCATGTAGTTCTGCCAAGTGGGCACTGGTTTCTGGTGGTAGGGGCATGGCTTCCCACACATCATCAAGGGTGACTACAGCATAAGCTGCTTTTCGCACGCCCTCATGTAGAAAGCTGGTTCCATCTGTAAAAAGAGTTGCATCTTTGTGTGATGGGGGTTTATCCTTCAAATCTGTGTGACTGGCATAGGTTTCTTCAATGGTTTGCAAACAATCATGCGTAATTTCAGAGTCTGGTTCAGGCCACAGGGTTGCTGGATTCAAAACATATGACTGGACAAGCTTGATGAGGGGGCTATGTGTAATAAGCCCCTGGTATTTCAACATTCGTGGATTGGTAAGCCACAAATGACCTTTCTGGTCTAGGACAGCCCGAAGAGCATGGGGGGTGTAGATATTTAATTGCTGTCCAAAGGTGAGCTTATTGGCTTCCTGGATAAGTAGGGCAGTTCCTGTCACAGCCTTGAGACAGGCTGGCCACCCTTTGGCCACCTGATCCAGCTGGTTGGACAAATATGCAACCGGACGATACCATGTTCCCAATTTTTGGGTCAGTACCCCAATGGCCATATTCTGCTTAGCGTCCACAAACAACTGAAAAAGCTGTCAAGTCAGAAAACTAGGAGCCTGAGTCACAGCATGCTTCAATTCCAAAAAGCTGTTCTGTTCCTCTTCCTCCCAACTCAAGGGTTCCTTTTCCATTCCTCTTGGTAGCTTCATAGAGTGGCTTTGCTAACAATGCGAAGTTGAGAATCCAAATGCAGCAAAACCCAGCTGCTTCCCAAAAGCCCCTTAATTCCTTCCTATTTCATGGGGCTGGCAATTGGCAAATGGCCTCCTTCCTTTTATGGCCCAGAGTCCTCTGTCCTTATTGGATGTCGTAACCCAAATATCTAACCTCCAATTGCACTAATTGGGCTTTGGTCCGAGAGGCCTCGTAGCCTTTCTCCTGTCGGAGGAGCAGTAGGGCTGCTGCAGTGGCATGACAGGCTTCCTCCGTCTGGCCTGTGACCAACAAGTCAGCTACATCTTGCAAAACCACATCAGATGGGGCAATGTCTAAAAGTTCCAAATCCATGGCTAATGCAGCTCCAAATAAGGTGGGGGAGTTTTTTCAAAGCCTTGATGCAAGCGTGTCCAAGCATATTGCTGCTTTCTGCCTGTGACTGGGCATTTGAAGGCAAACAAATGCTGACTTTTCTGATTGATGGGGATTGCAAAGAAAGCATCCTTTGAATCAATGACTGAAAACCATTTTCCTCTGCATGCCATTGAAGGCCCTCCTGTAAGATTCAGGTCTCCTGGGGCAGCTTGGTGGGGGGGATCCCTTGGCATCCTAGGGCGGTCATCTCCCCTTTCCTCAGGGGGTGGAGCCCAGTCCCGGTTGGGGCACTCCCCTCCCCAGTGGCCATGTTCGTAAAAGATGGCACATCGGTTCCGTCCCAAGGGTGGGGCCCTGTTCCCCTCCCTAATTGCTGCCGCGAGCACTTCTGCTTTTTTTCTGCATCTTTTGATTGATTTTTTTTTCTTTTCCTCCAACAAGTCTCTATTGACGAAAGTTTTTCTAGCTACTTCCATAAGCTCATTGAGGGGCTTCCCCAGTGCCCTTTCCAGCTTCCACAGCTTGTGTCGGATGTCAGGGGCTGACTGAGAAATAAAGGCCATAGCCAGCATCCGAGCATTTTCAGGAAGGTTAGTGGTTAGCATAAAAAAAAACCTTGGGGCTTTCGGCAGAGTTTAGACATATTGATTAGACATATTGAGGTTTCCCTCCGAGCCGGACAGCCCTTACAATTAACTGTTGATGATTACGTAGCAGAGTCAACTGGTGGGGGTCATAGGGGCTCCATCTTGGGTCCCTTGAAGGGAAGCGTTGCTCAGTAAAGTCAGCCAGATTGGTGTGAGCAGGAACATCAGGTTTTAGAATGTTAGACACTGCAATTCTAATCTTCTCCCTCTCTTCAGACTGCTCTATCTCCTCTACCTTCTTCTCCCAAAATTCTGGTGAGCTCAGAGGGTCCCCATCCCCTGTCCCTCTGACAGGACTTTCTTCTGACATCATAGAGGTCACACCGTCCAGCCCTCACTCTATCCACCCCACAGATGAACAGTTTGTTGATGCCCTCGAGTCTCCTGAGCTACTAGGTGTAGCCTCCCTTTGGCATGGTCGTGGTGAGGGTCGTGGTGATCCTCTTCCTGTTCTGGCAAGTCTTCTGGGGCACTAGCTAGGATTGGTGGTCTCTGCTTGGGACATTTGGGGTGTGCAACCCGAACAGCCATAAGAATACACTGTTGGTCTTTTGCATTTGTTTTTTTTTTAGCCAAGCTGTCTCCTCAACAAATTGTACTACACGTCAATATACGGATCCTGTTTGATCAGGATCAAACACTAACCTATGGACATTCAAAGCTATGTTGAGATCAAAAGTGCCTTTGTTGGGCCACCCATAACCAAAAGTCGGCCATTCAGATTCACAAAACTTTTTAAGCTCATGCCTGCTCCACTAAATGCCATAATCCTGAGTCACATATCCTTCTTTAAAATGATTTAACATACATTGTAAGGGGGTCAAGGAAACACTGCTACCCCCACCCATGTCCTCCCAGGGCACCAAACAACAAAAATTTAACAATCATCCCACACAGGCTTCTGACCCAAGATACTGGATGGACACGGCTATCATAGGGAAATGCAATAGCCTCCCTCAATCACACACACACATACACTAGACAATCCTCCCCAAAACCTTTCACCTAGTGAGGGAGATCAGGCCTCACCTCCAGCTCAACAAGGAGTCCGGGTCTAAATAGGGTTCCCACAGTACTTGCCTCATGTACTTGGCCTCCCTCCTGCGACGCTGGCCAGTCTTTAGATGCCTTTAGATGCCTGGTTTCTGGTCCTTCTCTGGTGGTTCTTGGAATCGCCAAACGCTACTGCCAGAGCCCTCTGTCGCTGGGAAGTCCCTCAGATCAAACGGGTCCGTTGGCACCAGGGAGGTTCCCCCTGACAAGATGAGCTCTGACACCGGGGTGGACGTTCCAGAGGGTCCCAAAGACCCCTCAACTCCTGGCTGGCTCGCCAAAATGTTGCAGCAGATTGTGGTTTGTAATCTACTTACAAAAGAGCAGGACTTGAGACCACGAAAGTGAGAGAAACAGGTTTATTGGATGCATCGAGTTCAGCGTGTTCACACACCAAAATCTGAACTGAACTGAGCTCTGCCCAGGATCCTACTTTTATGCCGTGTTCCACATGGTACATTCTCAAGGCGTTTCCATACACGAGACAAGCATGACATTTCAAAAGGGGAAGTTCACTTGGACTGTTACAGCAAAGTACATAGGAGAAATATAAAAAAGAGAAGTTCCTATTTCATCTTAAGCTGTCAGCAGCTTTTACCTCTGTTCTATCTCTCACTTCCTGTGCCCCCACTTTACAGGGTCTTGCCACACAGTTCAGCCCTATTTGTAATACTTATGAGGAAGTTGGGGAGAAGGTTCACTGCAGCTAAGAGTCAATTTTGGGACTCCAGGGCACTGGAATAAAAGCCAAACTAAAATGAATTTATAAGGTCCATTCTATTAAGACCACCTAACCTGGCCAGCCACTGGTGGGTTTTACCTGTGCAACCCATGCTGTATCTATTGGAGGTTTACAAATACTTATCTAAAATAAGATTGTTAACACCTGGCTAAAGAACTCTTAAAATTGTTTAAAACTCTAAAAGTATTGAGTAAAATAGAAATGTTTAAAGTGTCCCTTCTAAACTATCACAAGGAGAGGAGAATGTCTGGTATCTTCTGAAGTGGCAGATTGTTTTATCCTTCCTTTCTCTCTCTCTTCCTCTTCTGCTCCCTCTCCCTCTCTCTCCATTAATTCTCTATATTTCTCTACCAATTTTATATCATTTCTTTGATCTAGATCTCAATATAAAAAGTATATTCATAACGGGATCTACAGAAGGCCCTTGGATATCATAGTATGGTATATATGTGGACATAAGTTCTGTAAATAAGCCATACCAAGCTATCTAAGACTGGATCCTGAAGGCAATTGCTCATCAGTTGGAGCTTGACCAGAGGTCAAGTGGCATCCTTTTGAACCATTATTCATCACCCCTGATGTTGCATAGGGCTTAATACAGTTTCTGAACAATCTATAATGGTATGCAATAATTCAACCTTGTGTTCATTAGTATTTGCATTTCAGTGCCAGATTTCTCTCTTCTAGGAAAGGATGCAATTGATCTGATTTCCACACTTTCCACTGATCCACTGAGCTTTAATGTTGCATCCAGGAATACCTTCTTGCTTCAAACCTGACCTTTTAGGTTAAATGCAGTCACATCCAGATCACATTTCCCAAATCCTGAAATCCAGTTATAATGAATTTCCTGGAGTTTGAGCAAAAGGACCACAGTTTTCAGTCTATGACATGTTTAGAAAATTTTCATGTTCCTTCTTTATGAAGAAAATGGGTGCCATTTTCTCACTGCATCAACAGGAATTAGGCAAAGATATCAAGGAATTCCCATTTAAATAAATTTAAAGATGAATGGGGTGCTAAATGAAATGCATTTCTTTACATTAGCCTTTGTTTCCCCTTTTAATAAATCTGGCAGACAACAACAACATCTGTGAAAATATAGCTTCTTGTTGGTAAGGGGCTTTTTAGAAGCATCACACCAGCCTGGAAGCAGCAAGTGAACTTGATGTTGTCTAAATTCAGCTACACACTGAAGCATTTTTTAAAATGTTAAAATAAATAAAATTAAGTATTGACAAACAAATAATTATCAACAGTACATTCTCACCCAGGTTGAGACTACTCCAGCATCTTTCAAGGTAACTTAGTTGATTTATAAAATAAAACTTGTACTTTTGTATTTATTATTGATTTTAGGATTGTTGAATTAATTGTTGAAAGTTTTACTTAAGACTGCTTTTACTATTAGTTTATTAAAGGGTAAACAAAGGGAACTGAGGGGAGAGAAATGTAGAAATCATCAGTGTGATCATCACCATCATATCTGAAATGATTAGTATGCATCTAGTTGAGAATGAAGAAGACACAACCAGAGAATTCTTTCTATACTTTGTTTGGCAAAAATGGATTAATCACAATGTTATGACTGAATTCTCCAGGAAAGATGTACATGTTTCCTGACAAGTGAAAGAGACCGTTTTAAGAATTAAAAGTAATCTTCTGAAAGACCTTTCCTCAATACTGAAACATATGACTATGTAAAACTGCTGCAATATTTTTTTTAACATACTGTGTTAACCTCTTGTATGTTTCCAGTTAAAGCAAAATTCCACTTAAATATTTATGGACTATGCATAATGTCTATGAAACAGTAGATTCGGCTAATAAATGGCAGGATAAGAAAAAAATAATTCTGAAAAAAATGCTAGGAAAATTTGGAATAGGAAAAAACTTAAACATTACGTCTGTTTAAGTACCCAGGTGTTCTTAAAAGGTGTTTGAAAAGGTGAAGCAAATGAAAGCATCAGTTGTATTCTCGTATCTTGGAAAACTAGTACTTTAGCCCTTTTCCCACAAGAGGGCATTAATAAATTAAAGAAGATGGACAAATCTTTAAGATCACCAATATGTTGCTTAACTGCTACTTAACATCATGTGTTTTTTTCAAATGGAAATCTGAGAAATTTTATAGTTGTAGCACATACAAATTGTATAGTAACATGCAAGAAAAACAGGATGAAGAAAGAAAGATGAATTATGAGTCAAGCAGTTCTTAGAAAAATAATGGGAATGGGATCACTGATCTTTAGCTGAAATAAGTGTCGGACTTCTTTTGATTTATTACACTAAAATAGGTACAATATTTCACCTAACTGCTCAGTCTTTTAACTGTTAAGGTAGCATTAGAGAGCTTCTATTGAAAACTGCCTATTAATCATGCTTTTAAATAGATTTGAATAAATGCAAACAAGGAAGCTAAAGATGTATATGATTCCTCAAATTGGAAACTATTTTGCCCCTCTTTCTAATTCTTTGGGATTTTTTCTTCCTTAGGTTGAATATCTCTGTACTAGGCAACATTTTATTTTTAAGCCATTTTGGTTGATACTCTTGAATATTTATATATTCAAGAGGGTAATTGAAGGCTAAAGCAATTATTTTAGAGGAACTTCTGCCATTTCATTTTACGTAGTCTTCTGTTATGTTATATGCATCTTCTTTCTTTTTTAAAAAAGCTTTTTAAAAACACATTTTGCTGCAAGTTAACTGAATTATTAGTTCTTAGTACAGGGGTCTCCAACCTGTGGGCTCTGGCCCACTACTGGGCCACAGCCTATTCACAAACAAGCCACTTCATTTGCATGAGCATCACAGGTGTTCATGGTCCCACAAATAAAAAGAATCAGTCTCAGGCCTTCAATTTATCAAAAAGAAACAGCCTCATGCCATCAGTTTATTTGAATATTTGGTTCTTATTATTATTATTGCAGACTGGCTTATCAGGCAAAGGCAATCAAATCAGTTGACCACAGCAAAATGCATAACATGTTCAAGCTAGAAACAATTTTATCTGCAGTTTCTAAACATGGAACTAAAGAAATTATAGTCCAAAATACCCGGAGGGCATTATTTTTCCTCCCTTTACCTGATAGAATTCAATGGGAAATTTCTCAATAATAAATTTTACAATATGATTAAATAAACCCTAGTGTAGAATGTCCTGTCCTCCAAATTGCTTTAGAGCAAGACAATTTCACAATAAAAGGGGCTGAAAAACATTCAGGCTCAAGGGACTTGTATTTTCAGGTCTCTTGAATGAGAACAATAATCACATTTTTCATTTTGTTTAGCAAAGAAGGATAATTTGTTCTAGAGCAGGAGCTGGCAGTGATCATCAACATTTCTGCATTCAGCTTGGCAGGCATTGCTCATTTCATTTCATTTTATAGTTATTTATTTATTTATTTATTTTTTATTTATTTATTTATTTATTTATTTATTTATTTATTTATTTATTATTCTTTCATTCATTCATTCATCCATCTGTCCAACTCATACACAAGTGAATTCACATGGACTAGGAAGGTCTAAAGCAATGGTTCTCAACCTTGGCAACTTCAAGATGAGTGGACTTCAACACCCAGAATTCCCAGTCAGCACGGGTTAAGGTTAGGCTAGGCTGGGGAGGTCTGGGAAGTGAAGTTCAACCATCTTAAAGCTATCAAGGTTGAAAAGCACTGGTCTAAAGGAAGCAAATAGATTGAATTGAGTTTTATTAATCTAACATGCATATCATTTAAAAACATATGCCATATTTGAGTTTTTTCTTAGCCAAATTTATTACTGGCTAATTTTTGTTGACTCCAGATTTAATTTCAGGAAAGTTAAAATAAATTATTCATCAAGTGCATGGCTAGGTTTATTAAACAATAGTAAGATGTAAAGTAAATAAAGAAGTAAGTGAAACCAGATCAATGGTAAAAATCAAAAGTTTCCCCTTTGGATCATGTAGTAGCTACATGGAATGCATTGTATGGCTTTGGAAAAATCATAGCTGCTTAAAGAGATGAAAATAACTGCTATGTTCACAGCACATTGTGATCTTTGAACCCAAAACACTGCACAGCACTAATATTGAAACAAAAGCTGTATAAATATTGCTAAGTAAATGATAAGGCGGCTAGATTTTTTTTTTTTTGCCAAAGAACAAATAATGATGATTGCTATATAAAAATATAGGTTTTATGGATTGGTTTGTTTATGGAGCAGAATCTGATTTGGAAGCCATTGCTAATTGAACAAATGTCTGTTTTGAAACAGATTCTGACATTACAAGAGTTTTTTCCCTACATTTTCCTTCATGTTAACTACATTTAAATAAGTGAGTGCCAACATGAAGCTTTCATTTAGCTGAGTATAAAAATACTTTTTAATACTGAAAAGAATAAAGCAAACATATTCTCTCCCTCCTACATATATCTATATTGACTTTAGTCTCTTTGTTTCAGTAACTGTAAATACTATTTTTTTCTAAACTGGTTTGGCCAGAAAATAATTTTTAACTTTGCATTTAATTTGAATGGAATTTTGTTTATTAAGTTGTCAGTTATTTCAGTTAAAGTGAGAAATGTGAAAATCCTATTTTGTCCCTTGTTGATCAGGATAATTCATTTTTTTTTAAATTACATGAGACCCAGGAAGGAGGGCCCAAATATTACAAAAATGTACTCTTTTATGAAAGGAAAAAGAAGAATCATGGCTTTTTGTCTCTTTGAACTAAATCTTGAGCCTTTTCTCCATGTATCTTGGAGCAATTTCAGATTTGTTTCTTTGGAGGTTTGTAGCAATTATTTACTATGTTCTCAAGTCTTGAATATGAGATTCTAGAGGCTGTGGAATAAAAATTCATGTTGTTTCTATTCATCCTTTCTATACTCTTTTTTTGGGGGTGGGGAGCAAGCTTCTTTTCTAGTTGCTCACCAATAAGGAATTATCTTAATATGACAGTAACACACTTGTATATTAGAACCTTGGATGAATGAATCTTGTATGGAGAGTATGGATTTTGTCTCTTGATGACAAATAACTCAGCCTTTGACTTCGAATTCTAGCAGTCAAGTTCTACTAAAGCTATTTTCAGTTATTTTCAAGGAAATACATATGGAAAAGGGATGCCTGAATCTGCTTTCATGGTCATCAATCATCCTCCCATAAAAAAGAGAAAGCTGGAGTACTAATATGCTTGCTGGAAAAGGGCAGGAATGGAAGGAAACGACAGGTAGGAGATTGATGTTTTAAAAGTGTTTTTAGCAGACTCCTTGGTAGTCATTCTGTGCATTGTTAAGAGGTCCTAGTAGTCATTGTGCTAGCGTTTCTCTCAACATATTTCAGAATTCCCTAACGCAAAAAACAGACAATCCTTGTTATGTAGAGAAGTCTATGAGAGACAAAATCAGGTTCAACTCACTGAACGAATACATACTGCATTTGCCTTTGATGCATTTACTATTTACCCTTCATGTGGGCTACTTTTAGTATCAGCAAGAATATTTTGCTTCACACAATTGTTGCTTGTCTGTTAGCCTACCTGCTGTGGCACGTTCTGCCTTATGATAGATTGATATTTCTTTTACCACAGCTTGTGCATGTCTCTCAAGTGACCTTAATGCTTTCTCATCAGGGACGTGCAGTCAGGGGAGGCAGGGGAGGCAGAGCCTCACCACTGTCATCATGAAAAGAAAAAAATGTAAAAGGAAAAAGGCAAGAGCTGAGGTCAGGCTGAGCTAGTTGCTGCCAGAGTCACCATGGATGACTCTGCTTAGTGCTTAACTGTTTAAAAAAGCGCTCTCCAGGAGGCGGCAGGAGAACAACGTGCCTCATCTAGTCTGACTTTTTATGATCACTTGAGCAGAGTTAAGCAAGGCTTAAAAGCCAAAAAATTCCTGATGCAGATGAGGCACATTGGTCTCCTGCCGCCTCCTGTAGAGGGTGCTTTTTTAGAGGCTGGCAGCAACTAGCTCAGCCTGACCTCAGCTCTTGCCTTTTTCCTTTTACATTTTTTTCTTTTCATGATGACAGGCAAGAGCAGAGTTGAAATCCTCTCTGAAACAGCTGGAAAAGGTATATGTGGGTCGGAGGGAGAGGGAGGAATTCAAACTTCATCCTCCTGGTGCAACTTTGTGTCTGTGTGTGTGTGTTTGAGAGTGGGGGGAGGGAGGGAGAGAGGGAGGAAGGAGAGGAAGGGAGAAGAAAAAGAAAAAGAAAGAAGGAAACTTATTTAGCAAAGGAGAAAAACAAATGCTGTCGCTTTAAATCGGAACTGAGCATGCCTGGCTGTGGAATTCTGGGAGTTGAAGTCCACAAGTCTAAAAAAATTGCTGCCTCACCAGCCATAAACGTCACCGCACATCACTGTTTCTCATCAAAGGGCTTCTTCACCCCATCCTCTCATATAATTACAAAGGTGTTGAAACTCCTGAATGTACTGAGTCACTGGCCTATCTCCCTGTGTGAGGGTCATAAATTTCAGTTTACCCCGTTTCTCAGTTAGGGGGTCATCAAACCGCCGCTTGAACGCAGTCATAAACGCATCAAAATCTCTCAGGAGGGGGGAGTTGGTTTGGTGCAAACCCATCCACCAATCAGCCGCTTCGTCCTCCAAAGCAAGCAACACCATCTGGACTCTCATGGCATCTGATTCAAAATCGGGCCCATAAATTTCCATGAAGTTATAAACTTGCATAATGAAAAACCCCAGCTTCTTAGGATTTCCATCATACTTTACAGTTAAGGTGGGGACTTTAGCCATTCTGCGTCTTCTCGGGGGTGGGGCCCCTGGCCTGGCAGCACCCCTGGCTGGGGGGGGTGAATCTGCCTGTGGGTTTTCTTGCTCCCATCCCCCCTCGGCCTCTTCACCCTCCCCGAATCTTTGCCTAGAGTACCTCTGTTCCAAGTTCTCCGGCTGACCTTTTTCCCGGGGTCTTCGTTTGGCCCCCGCTTCAAACGGTCTCTCCTGATGTTTTCTTCTGGTAACTCCAGCATCCCAGCTTGCACTATCTTCTCTTTGTCCCACAGACAAGGACCAACAGGGGGGGGGGGTCGCCAGGCTCGTTATTTACAGCTCAGCCATCTTCTCAGGTAATGATAAATCAACAGTCTCTTTTTCAATTTCTTCATCGCTTGCATGCGAAGACATTTTCTCTGTTTCTTCTTGTAGTTTTCACCCCCCACGGAAGATTGTATTCTCCTGGTAGGGTGTTGATGAGACTTCGCTCACTGTCAACACCTCTCCATTAATTAATTAGGAAAGAAAGACCACAAGACTCCATGTGTGGAAATCAAGTGTACTTTTACTAATTAAGAATGATTAAAGGCATAGCGAAGCGAAGTCTAATTATTTAGGCGCGAAAGCAATTGATATATAGAATAGCCCATTACCCACCCCTTGGCATCATAGTTCCAGTCCAATCATAATTCTTCCAAGTGTCAGGTGTGAGATAACTTCAAAAGGCATCACAAAGATGGAATGTCGGTGCCGTTAGTCCTGGCGGGAAACACCCACGCATGCGTAGTCCGATCAGCCGGTGAACTCCAGAACCTTCCTCCAGCACAATGAGTAACCCCTCCCAAATACCATGACCTCCCTCCCCGTTTCATGGCAGCCGAAGCGATAGCAAAGCAGAGGCTGACATCATCGCTATTTCAGTGCCACACTAGCAAAGTCCTACAGCATGATAATGCGGCTTTTACGCTCCTGATGGTTCGCTCATGCTTTTAGCCGAATGAGAAGAAAGACACCGGACAAATGCTTTCTCGGGATGAGGCTTGGCCCTGAGCGAGGCTCGGGGGACCTCTTTTATTAGTTACAAACAAAGAGAAGGTGTATACGATTACATCAAAAGGCACATGATTAACTAAGTCCAATAATAATGTTGCAGCGTAGCAAAAACCTCATCCCTGGGCAGGAGAAGAGGTGGGGAGAAAAGGTGAGGGGGGAAAAAGGTGGGGGGAGAGATGAGAGATACACGCATGGCCCACATTCCTGTGTCCAAATGAGGTACTTTCTAATTGATACATGCCAGATGCTAGAGGCTGGTACAGATATGCACGTTAATTAAAAGGAATGCTATACATATTGCTAAAAGGAATGTTATGCACATCATGGTACCATCCATCCCTGTGCCTGTGTTTTCAGGCAGCCATAACTGCCCTATGCACAGACCTGGTAATGGATTCCAACATGCTAATAGAGGGACTGTGCCTACCTAGCAAGGGTATACTATTTCTTACAGTGAGACATTTCATGTCAAACACTTGTCTTTCCTCCCCATCTGCACAGTGACTTAATGGTTGCCACAAGTAGTAACACTAAGGCCTATTTCCATTTGGCACACAGAGTACAGTGTTAGTCATGAGCTGAAGCCACAGTTGTGATACACCTTGCTGCCTTCTTGCCTTCTCATTGAATCACTCTACAGCTTAGCTTGCTTGTAAAGATACATCTGTTTCTTACTAATTTTCATTGTGAAGAACAATGGGGATTCACTGGTATTTCAGGCCATTGCTGTAGTTGCAGAGCAGACCAAATTCAAAAACTAGGAAGTCAATTATTTACCTGACAGAAGTATTTCTATTCAATAACTTATAGATTACAGTCATGGTTTACAATAAGACAAAAATAGACTTTCTGTCTTTGAACCAAGATGATCTCTGCGTAAATGTTTGTGTAAATCTAAACAATCTAACCTTAGTAGTTATTTGTAAAAGCCAAAACTGGGTAATGGGAAAGAAGAAGTTAACTTGAGGATCCAAAGGACACTACAAGTACTTCTATAAATGAGGGGTCAAGCTCAGAGAGCACCAAGGACTTCTCATTTCAATCCTGAGCTATAAATATTCTTCTTTATTTGTACTTCTATAAATAAGTGCCAGAAGGAATATGCACTATTTCAGTTGTCTGCTTATAATCAATGAACTGTGACTGTTCTCACTTTGGGAAGTATTTTGAAGTTGTTTTGAGTGAATATAAGATTGGGAAGGTGGATTATGGAGCAGCTGTATATTCAAACCAGTGGTGGATTTCAATTTTTTTAGAACCTATTCAGTAGGTGTGGCCTGTTTTGTGGGAGTGGCTTGGTGGTGATGTGACAGGGTGGATGTGGCTTGGTGATCATGTGACTGGGTGGGAATAGTTTGGCAGTCATGTGACTGAGTGGGAGTGGCTTGGCAGTCATGTGACTGGGTGAGAGTGGCCAAGTCAATGTCACTGTCAGCTTCTGCTTTGCTGTTGCTTCAGCTGCCATGAAACGGGGAGGGAGGGCATGGTATTTGGGTGGGGTTACTCGATGTGCTGGAGGAATGTTCTGGAGTTCACTGGATGGTCAGACTACGCATGCATGGGTGTTTCCCGCCTGGACTAACGGCACCGACATTCCATCTTCGTGATGCCTTTTGAAGTTATCTCACACCTGACACTTGAAGGACTTATGATTGGCCAGGCCTATGATGCCAGGGGGTGTGGAATGGGCTATTCTATATATCAACTGCTTTCGCGCCTAATTAATCAGACTTCGCTATGCAACCGCTCTTTAACCATTTTTAATTAGTAAAAGTACATTTGATTTTCCACGTATGGAGTCTCATGGTCTTTCTTTCCTAATTATTAAATGGAGAGGTGCTGACAAGTAGCGAAGTCTCAAAATCACCTTTCCAGGAGATCACCATCTACCGTGGAGGGTGCAAATGTCTTCGCCAGCCAGCGAAGGAAAGGAGGGAGAACTCCCCGCCGAACTCTTGCTTCATGAAGATTTGTCTCAACTGCAGATATCAAGCCCGGCTGACCCACCTCCCCTCCGGTGGTCCACCTCGATAGGACAAAGAGAGGAGGAACCAGGCTGGGATGCGGGGGTTATCCGAAGGAAACACCAGGAAAGACCGCTGGAGGCGGGAGCCGAAAGAAGACCCCAGGGGGGAGATCAACCTGATTACTTGGGACAAAGGTACTTTGGGCAAATATGTGGGGAAGATGAAGAGGTCAGGAGGGGTTGGGAGCGAGAAAACCCACGCGCTGATTCACACCCCCCTCGAGCTGATTCACCCCCTCCTGCTGGGCCTTTTGCCAGATTAGGGGGGCCACCTCCCAGAAGACGCAGAATGGCTAAAATTCCCCCCCTGCCTGTGAGATATGATGGAAGCCCTGCGAAACTGGGGTCTTTTATCATGCAAGTTTATAATTACATGGAGATCTACGGCCCAGATTTTGAATCAGATACCATGAAGATAAGGATGATTTTACTATCATTAGACGGTGAAGCATCTGACTGGAGTACTGGTTTACATCAATCGCTTTCCCCCCTCCTGAGGAATTTCAATAGGTTTATGGAGGCTTTCAAAAGACGCTTTGATGACCCCCTTACTGAGAAACGAAGCAAGTTAAAATTTATAACCCTCGAGCAAGACGACAGACCGGTGTCCCAGTATATTCAAGAGTTTCAACGCCTTTCCCAGTACATGAGGGGGTGGAGTGAAGATGCCCTTTTGGACAAATTTGCTTTGGGCTTGGATGAAGATATCCATCAGCAATGTGTCAATCGAAATCTCCCCAAGCGCTTAACCGTTTGGTTTGAACACGCTGCTGACATCGAGCTGGATTTAACGAGGCTCCGTTATGCAAGAGAGGAGAGACAGAAAAAGAAGGAGAAAGCTACAAAAACCACTACCCCCTAGCCGGAAAGCCCCGTTCGGAGGAAAGGGCGAGGGGAGGGGTGGCTCCTCGGGGAAATCAAGGCCAGTAACGTGTTTTCGTTGCGGAAAATTAGGCCATCGCGCACCCGACTGCCGTGCTAAATTGCCCTCAATCTCCCAAACCCCATCCAAACGGGAGGAGAGGTCTGGCAAGTCCTCAGACAAGAGAAGGAAGGAAGCTGCCTTCGCTGTGGATTCCAGACCCCCTCGCTTCAGCCAGGCCTTAGAGGGAGAAGCGGACGCCCCCCCAGCTCTTCTGATGACTCAGATGATGACACATCGCCTCGCTGGGTGAGTTCAAACAAGGGCCCCATGCTAATCCCCATAGAATTAAAAGTTCCGCCCGATGGGGAG